>NC_137007.1:13811099-13871099 GCF_032717465.1 Coenobita brevimanus
CTGACCGAAGGGTCGGAGGATCGAATCCATCCAAGGGTCATTGGTAGACATCAGGAAGGGCATCCGGTCAAAAAAAGCTACACGCTTCAATCCAAAGTCCTGTACCCAGGGGCAACGCCTTAGGCCTTCGGGGATACCTGGCGTAAAACCAATATATATATATATATATATATATATATATATATATATATATATATCATCCAATCCTACATTGCCCCATGAGGAGCATAGAAGCCCCCGGCTAGGCAAGTTGATCCTGATATTTAAGATGAGAATGACCAGCCCCACTCATCCCTGAATGGCATTACGTGAGCAATAAACCCCAATCACCCCTTGGATATAAACCTTCATCGGCTCAATCCGATTGTGTATATATATATATATATATATATATATATATATATATATATATATATATATATATATATATATATATATATATATATATATATATATATATATATATATATATATATATATATATATATATATATATATGTCATGAAAGACTTTGTAGTTACTTGTCGAGAAGGTTTGTTGTATAGTTTTCACTCTCGATTTCTTGTAGTAGGAATTAAAGATGAATACAGTGAGTGGATCTTAATTTATTAGCTTCAGAGAAATCTAAGTTGAGCAGAGTATGTCTTACAGAGACAATATAATAAGTAAGTCTAGTTGAGCCCCTCTTTCTTGTTCACTCTCTCCACTACCTGTCGGTTCAAATGCTAGCCTCCTTCTGAGCTCTCCTTCCTAAATTCTGGTGAAACAGGGGTCGTGTCACGTGTGTTAGACTGTGGTTGGAAAGTTCCAGAAACCTGTGTGTGAGTTTGTGTGTATGTCACTAGGCTTTGTTCCCCTGCTATCTCGCTGACACACTACCTACATCATCCCTTGACTTCGCTACTTCCTATCTGTCGTCAACAACATTTCCTCAGTTAACTTGCAAGATCATTTCCCTTTCTCAGGCCCACATGGAGCTGTCTATCTATCCATTCATCCATTCATCCATTATGATTTGTAATTATAATATGGACTCATAACATTGCTCAGCCATGCCGCTGAAGGTCCTCCGACAGCAATCATCATTGATATATGCTAATCTATTAGTACATAATATTGATTATAATATTATATACATAGTAAATTGCAATGATTCAGTAATATTACATTTTAAACAAGTTGTATACATATTTGAATAAATGCACTAAAGGTAAACTATTTAATTCTAATTCGGTATGTACATGGGTTATTGCAGTGAAATGCTTACATGCAAAAAAAAAAAAAGTTTAAAATTAAGATTATGGTAAGAGTTATTAATATTTCATTTAAAGATAATGGTACTGGTATGCCATACTTCTATATCATGGGTCACTCTTCTTTACATATATATATATATATATATATATATATATACACAAAATATGTACACTTCATTTGGGGGGGTTAACTTGGATGTTAACTCTCCCCCCACTAAATACTGACTCCAAATTTGCAATTCTTGCATGCATTCTCTGCATTGCGAACAGCTGTACTGCAAATACAATGCAGAAGATTATAAAGACAGTAGGTGCTGGGCTATACACATAATATGGGTTGAACATACTCAAACTCAAATCTTCCCAGGGCTTCATTGTTTCATTGATCAGCTGCATAGTTTCAAACTTAGGTGAAGTCAACTTAATACTTGTGCTCATGTTTAAGTCCATATCAGGCAGTGGGTGGAAATGTTTGTGTGTATGATTGAGGATGGCGTAGTGATTGATGGTGGATAAAGTAGACATGGCTGGTGTAAATACCGCACAGTAGTCTGGTGCTATGTATAATCCTGAGGCTGAAGTATGAGATAGTGGTATATCTGGACAGACTATGTAAACTGATGTGTTATGAGTAAAATAAAAAAAACTGTGAGTGTCCGATGCGTTGATGGTGTACAAGTTTATCTGGAGGAAAAGTGAAGTTTCAATGATTATGAATATTGTCATTTTTGATGATAGCCATTTCACAAGGGACTGTATCAGTAGGCTGAAACGTGAAAATGTACGCAGGACAAAGATGAACAGCATGTAAGGATGTGCGGCACTTTCGTTCAATCGTTGATTCACTTGCGAAAGTGACAGTGTTCCGTCTCTTGGAGACCATGATGAGTTCGGTGTCTGTGTTGATGTTGATGATGACCAAAGTGTTGTTATTTTTATAGGGGAAGGGGTGTATTTGGTATACTGTGAGCAGGTCTTCAGTTATGAATGGTACATGAACTACTACTGATGTTGGTGTTAGTGTTGCTTCTAAATATGGATAATATTGCATGAATTCCCTACTGCTGAACAAAGGCTTCAATTTATGTTTATGTATGCCTTGACTAATTATCTGACGTAGCTCATGAACTGGGAGTAAGTCAATTGTGATCTTGCCATCACCAGCATTCGAAATTCCTTGCATAAGTGCCCTGAAACGATCTCTAGTGTTGTCTAATTGTAGTAGAATTGTGTCAATATGTTCTATGATGATGGAGAAGTGTTGGAAAAGTGTAATGTTTCCTTCCATTTCATTTATTTTATCTACACTTTCGAGAGCAATGTTTTCTGCCTTTTTCAGATTTTTCACAATTGTCTTCATTGCTGAGTTCTGTCCTGTGATGAATTTATCTTGGTACGTTAGTATCTGAGCTATTTTATTAAATTTGTTGTTTATTTCTTTAAGGTCATCCTCTGTAGCCAATCCAAAGATGTTCCCAAGAACTGCGCCACCCAGGTCGAACAAGCCGCGCTTTTGGCGAGTACGTGTGATGTTGTTCCTGTCGCTCAGTACCTCCGTTCCATAAGATCGGAGATCTTGGATCATGATGAGCATAGTTGACTTTGCATGTTCTAGTTTCCATTTCGCTAACTTTACTATTTCAGTCACTTTCTTTGTGTTATGTGCTTGTGAAACATAGTTTCCAATCATGAAGTCCAGGGTTCGCATAGGCTTCGCAAGATTGTCTAGATAAGAAGGTAATTCATACAAGTAATCTAGACTTATTTCAGTACTCATGACGACCTTAATGATTGAAGTCGTGGCCGTTGGAGCTATGAGGCATCCTTGTCGTACTATGTGTTGGGGGTCTAAGTGCGCATATCCTCTTGCTATGTAGAGGAGAATCCATAGCATAAGTTCCTTCATCGTAACCTACCGAAAAAAAAATCTATTAATTTCCTAATATGGTCATGCTGTGGTCGATGATAGTGATGATGTGCGTTACGGTTGATTGTTATTTCATTTATAGAAGGAGTTTAAATCGATATTTAATTCTCGTAAATGATGTACCGTAGATTTTATTGGAACAGTTGCATCTATGTTCGATTGTTTGGTATATGACCTTAATTTCTTTTTGTAATCATTGTTGTTTTCTTGCTTGGTTTCTTGAGGTACGTTCGCCTGTTCTGTTGTATCCGAGGCTGAATAATTATTGGATAATTCCCTTGAAACTCGTTTTAAATGGTCAATATGAACATTTTCTCTTCGCCAGTTGATAATGACTTAATTAAAACTTTGTTTGCTTTTATGTTAATTACTCTGTATGGGCCCTCAAATTTTGGGGATAATTTATTGTCTCTCATATGAATGATACCATAAACAATGTCTCCTAAGCTGATAGGTGAATCTCTTGCCTTCTTTATGCCTCCGTCATTTCTTCCTTGGACATCGTTATTTGTTTTTTGACTCTTTTGTGTCCTGGAATTCACGTAAACGGAGTTTAGAGTAATCATCGTAATTGTATATGGGCAGACTGTCACCTTCTAGGAGCTCATATGGTATTTTTTTATCTGTCCCATATATAATGAAATGTGTGTCACCTATGGATTTATTTATAGATCCATTAATTGAGGCTTCTACTCTGGGAATCCAATCATCTCAGCTTGCATAATTTTCACTGAGAATGTGTCGTAGCACATCTAATACTTTTTTGTTTTGTCTCTCTACCAACCCATTCGATGCTGGGTGATAGGCTAAAATGTTAACCTTTTTGATGTATTGTTTACATATTTCTTGTAAATTCTCAGAATTAAATTCTCCTCCATTATCACTTAGTACCTTTGGGGTAGTAAAGCGACATATTACATTATCTGTTATTGCCTTTGCTACTGTCTCTGCTGTCTTATCTTTAATTGGAGCTAAAATGACATAACTGGAAAAATGATCCGTTGCTACGAATAAGTATAGGTTATTATTATATGATAATGGCATCTTGAGTAAATCAACAGCGACAACGTCCCATGGTTGATGTGGTACAGGGTAATTACCCATTGGTGCAGGTGTGATTGGGTATCCTTTGTGTTTTGCACATGATTCGCATCTGTCTATATGATTGTTTATATCTTTTCTTAATGAAGGCCAGTAATATAACAGCTGGGCTTGTTTGAATGTCTTATCCTTTCCAGGATGTCCTGCATGTGGGCTATAGTGTATCGTTCGTAATACTTGGGGTATCATGTCATTAGGTACTACCAACTGGTTAGTATTTCTTTGGCGTTTTGGTTGTTTAGAGTTAATCTTGTATAATGTATTATTGACCATTGTGAGTTGTTCGAGTGGGACATGCAGTTTGGGTAATTGTATGTCATCTCCACTTTCTAACTTGTATATAACTTTAGACCATATTGGGTCAAGTCTATGTGCCTTTGCGATATCATCGTGGTTTGGGATACTTCCTTTGAGATCTAATGCCACAACCTGAACTGTGTTCGGGTTCCTAGATAATGTAGTTTTCAACTGTACATTTCCATCTTGTTCTCCTCCCAGAAAGGAGTTTTTCTTTAAACATACCCACTAGTGGTTTATGGACCAAATCTCGAAACTTTTGTAATGCAAAAACCACTGCAAGTGCCTCTAAGTCTGTAGTGCAATAATTTTTCTCTGCACCTCTTGTTTGTCTGTTGGTAAATGCAATTGGTTGATTTTTTCCTCTTTTTATCTTCCTGCATCAGGACAAATGATTTTGTGTAATCTGGATATGCTAAACAAGGTGCATTTGTTAGTTTAATTTGTAGATTGTTAAATGCCCTTTTTTTGTTCTTCCCATTGGAATATAGCATCTTTTTTGAGTAGTTGGAATAGAGGAAAGGCTTTATGAGAGAATTGTGGTACGAATGACCTATAGTACCCAGCCAGACCTAAAAATTGTCTAACTTCGTCAGTCGTAGTGGGTTCAGGAAAATCTCTCACTGCCTGTATTCTGTCATCAGTGGTGTGAATACCATTAGAACTTAATTTGTGGCCTAAGAAATTTATTTCCTTAAAGCAAAATTGCATTTAGAAAGCTTAATCTTTAAACCAGCATCACTAAGCTTTTGTAAGAGTAAATCTAATTTCATGAGATGATCCTTAATATTCTTCGTTGCGATTATAATGTCGTCAAGATAAACAAATATTCCTTGTCCTAAAATTCCGGACAATACGTAATTCATAAGACGCTGGAATGTGCCTGAGGCTGTCCTCAGTCCCATCGGCATTTTTGTATATTGGTAATGGCCTCTGTTTGTTGAAAAAGCAGTGTATTTACATGACTCCTCTGCAACTGGTATCTGATAATAGCCGTTTAGGAGATCGAAGGTTGAGCATATGTTATTTTCAGGTCCAATATTCTGTAGAACGTCGCTTAGCAATGGCATGGGAAATCGGTCTGGGATTGTGTGAATATTTAGTTTACGGTAATCTACTACCGCACGCATTTCTCCATTTCGTTTGGGCACAAAGAATAATGGGGCATTCCACGGAGAGATTGAAGGCTCAATAATTCCAAGTTTTAACGTTTCATCGACATACTGATTTGCAAGTGTACGTTGGGAGTGTGGGATGCGGTAAGCTGGTACGAATATTGGTGGTGTTTCTGGGTACACATTACTCATGTGATTAATCAGGTTAGTACACCCTAATTGTTCTCTGGGTAATGCTACGGTGTCCCTGTGTGTTTCCAGCAGGGTTAACAAATCATTTTCTTCATCAAATTCACCTGAGTGAATTAAATTCTCTTTTATTCTTTCTCTATCCGTAGATTTTATCTCACTTGTCACTCCAGCTATAACTATTTCCTTCACAGGGGCCGGACATTTTTCAATATTAACTATGCAAGTCCCCTTTTTCAACTGAACTTCCCCATTCACGTGATTAATTATGAATATCTGAGTTTGCCCTTCGTCGTTCATCTGACATAATGCGTTTTCTACCGACAATCCCTTTACTTTACATAATTCTTCTAAGACAAGAAAAGTACTATTCCGTACTTTGCTCTTTATGGTAACTTTCATGTAGAATTAGGTGGTATAACTAAATCATTGGTGAGATGGGCTGGAAAAATTGATAAATCAGTACTGTTATCTGGGTCACTAATTCTGGAGGATGGGGCTGGTGGTGGGAGTGGATCTATACACTCATCTGTTTGTGTATGTTTGTTTAAGTCTTTAATATTACCAATTCTTTTGGTTCTCTTTTACTAATCGGTGAGGGCTCTGATGGTATTTCCTCTATGAATTCATTGTCAAAGTCTATTCCATTCATTTGTGGGAGTATAGTTATGTTCTCTGCTCTCATGGATCTTAAGCCCAGTAACATATGAGCTTTAATTGCTAAGGTTTCAACGATATAGAAAAATGCAGAGAATGGTCTTGTAGTCTCTGTGAAACTGATATTTAATCTTATCATACCTTTCACTGTAATTTGTTTTCCATCTACCATATATAAATCTAAATCAGCTTCATCCAGAAAAGTTACTTTCTTCTTATTTTTAAGAATTCTATTTATTTCTTCATGTGTTATTAAGTTCACTGGAGAGCCTGTATCTAAAAATAAGGAAACGTTTTGATCCTCACATACAGCTGGTATCAAGATACACTCATTTCCCAACATGCCTCCTATGTGAATTTTAGACTTGTTTTTCTTTACGTTTGTTCGTTTTTTGTCATGACTTGGTCTTCCCCCGATTTGAACATAGACACAATTTTTTCTACTGTTTTGCAGTCACTGGTCCAGTGCCCTTGGTATCTATGATGCCTACAGTAAGGACCAAATCCTTGTGTCTTTTGTCTATCCTCTTTTGCTTTGATAAAACATTCATACCTTGTGTGTCCTGGTTTTGCACAATAATGACATAGAATGGACCTATCTCTTGACCGTGACCTACGTGGTGACTTCCCATAAGTAGTCTTGTTTATGGCGCGAGACCTGCTCGGGCTGCGCGAAAACCTATGAAACTGCCTGTAGCCTGGTGTTTGTGATCGAGCCCTCGTCACGTTTGGTTGTTTGCTCTGCCTGCTTTTGGGTTACGATCGATTTTGTTCTCTGTTTGGGGTCGATGTAGATGTTTTCACAGCTGATACTGTCTCAGGTACTCTCATTCTACTAGAATGTGCGGGTATGTCGACCATACCTGCTTTACTGCACTGCATCTCTACCTCATTCATTAAGTCTAGTAAGCACATGCCTGGGGTGTACGTGATCATCTTGGCGATCTTAAGGGTCCTATCAGGTAATTTACACAAGGCAGCTACATAACCAATGATGTCCACGACGAGGTCTGGGGACATCTTTCCATCATCTGTTATCCAATTTGAGTTTTCCAAAGTAACTAACAATGTTCTTTTGATTGTGGAGACATCAGCAGTTATTTCACTGAGCACATAGTTTGTAGTG
This sequence comes from Coenobita brevimanus, assembly GCF_032717465.1. NCBI lineage: Eukaryota > Metazoa > Arthropoda > Malacostraca > Decapoda > Coenobitidae > Coenobita > Coenobita brevimanus. The sequence goes on from NC_137007.1 coordinate 13,818,768, forward strand.
TGCTCCCTTACAAGATCTACAGTGTTATGTAATTCTGGAATTATACTTGGCAAGGAGTTCATACCTCCAGAAAATTTCTTCAAAAATTCAGTTTTAAATTCATCATATGTCCAAGCTTTAAGGAGCTTGTCAGATCTCAATAAATTGCTTGCTGGACATCTTTCCTGGCTTATGCAAGATGTAAAAATGGCAATTTTCTCTTGTTCATCAAGTATGTGGCACTTGATGAACATTTGTTCGCACTGACTAACTAATGGAATTACATCAATGCGATCTTTTTCTGTGCCAGAGAATTTTGGGGCAGTTTTATCTTCATGGTACACGTACACATGAGGTGGGGTTGTTAGATCCGCGGTATTTGTTTCGTGATTCATTTTCACTATTTGCTCTGTTAATTTAACTTGGACTTGTTTATCGTTGTGTGAGGGAATGGTGGAATATATTCGGCCGGAACGGTGAACCCTGTTAAGTGTATTGGCATACGTGTGCAAGTCAGCGACAAAGTCCTCACTTGCTACGTCAGAGGGGGTTTCCCACTCATCATCTGGAACTGACGTATTTGTTTTTTGCTCTTTAATTTGTAGTGAGGTTTGTACAAGAGGTGTGTTGCCTTTGTGCTCTCCTAATTGTGAATCTGTTGTTGTGGCTAATTGTGTGTCATCTGGTATTAACGTGGGAGGTGGCGAAAATATCCCTGTCATTAAGATATGGTGTTATGAAATACGCCTTTTGTTTATTATTGTCCTAACTAAATAGATGAGTAAATGAGTTGAAATAAATGATAGATAGTGAGTGTATAAGTGTATATATGGAAATAAGTAAAGAAGTTGAATATACCTAATTTTAGCACTGAGAAGAAATGAGTAAGTATAATTTCACCCACTTGATACAGATCGTAGAGGTGTGTCGATGCAAATGTCGATCTTGGAAGAAAAATGCAGGGTTGATTGAAGATCTCTTGATAATTCTAGTGCTGTGTTGATGGACGATATTACTCAGGAAATTCCATGGCCTGGTGCTTGTGGTGGTTAACAGTTGTCACAGGCAAACCTCAGCATAGAACGTCGAATTTCCAACTCAATACTGTGGAAATAAATGAGTATGAGTAGGAGCTATGTGAAAAATGAGTAATGAGTAGTGGGTGAGAAGTGCATGGTGTCAGTCACACGTTGCTTGGCGTGGCAAACTCGCGTTGTGATGTCATCTCAGCACATGGTGACGTCGGCTTCCCACACTGGTAGCTGTGGTGAATACTGAGTAGCGATGCTTAACCTGGGTGAAGAAAGGTGAGTAAATCGCGTTATAAATGTGGCTCTGGTGTTTTGCTGCGTGTCTTGACCTCTGCGTCAGCGATGGAGGTAGGCAGGAGAGAGTGGTGGGGGTTTGTGTGCTTGTTGCTTTGGTCTTTCCTCTTCTTTACTTGCTTTGTTTTTTATTCTTCTTGCTGCTGCTTGAAGTTGCGTGAAGATTATAGAGTTGTTTTGTAGACTTGTAGGCTATTTGCATTGTAGGCTGTATTTTGTAGGAATTCACTGTAGAACTGAAGCTAATCTTATAGAATCTCGCCTGCTTTTGTAGAAATTCGCTTTTCATTCGGAGACGATGTCCGTAGTTTCGCTTGCCACCAAATAATGTCATGATAGACTTTGTAGTTACTTGTAGAGAAGGTTTGTTGTTTAGTTGTCACTCTCGATTTCTTGTAGTAGGAATTAAAGATGAATACAGTGAGTGGATCTTAATTTATTATCTTCAGAGAAATCTAAGTTGAGCAGGGTATGTCTTACAGAGACAATATAATAAGTAAGTCTAGTTGAGCCCCTCTTTCTTGTTCACTCTCTCCACTACCTGTCGGTTCAAATGCTAGCCTCCTTCTGAGCTCTTCTTCCTAAATTCTGGTGAAACAGGGGTCGTGTCACGTGTGTTACACTGTGGTTGGAAAGTTCCAGAAACCTGTGTGTGAGTATGTGTTTATGTTACTAGGCTTTGTTCCCCTGCTATCCCGCTGACACACTACCTACATCATCCCTTGACTTCGCTACTTCCTATCTGTCGTCAACAACATTTCCTCAGTTAACTTGGAAGATCATTTCCCTTTCCCAGGCCCACATGGAGCTGTCTATCTATCCATTCATCCATCCATCCATTATGATTTGTAATTATAATATGGACTCATAACGTTTATATATATATATATATATATATATATATATATATATATATATATATATATATATATATCGTCACCCGAATAAAGAAACTGCCTAAGTCATTTTGCGGCGATTTCTGGATTTTTGCCTAAATCAATTGTTCATCACGTGGCGCGCCTATTGGTATAGGTGCCTTTGCCAGGTCTAGGGTGTGAGTTGTCTAAAATGCGCCTCAAGTTTCTGCCTAAGTCATTGAAACTTAAGAAAATGAAACAGCTTTTTTTCGATTTCCCTTAAAAGTAGAAAAAATGACTTAGTTTCTTTATGAGGGTGACGATCTCTCTGTCTGTCTGTCTGTCTGTCTGTCTCTCTCTCTCTCTCTCTCTCTCTCTGCTTCTGTCTCTGTCTGTCTGTCTGTCTGTCTGTCTGTCTCTCTATAAATATGCAGTTCAATAAGTATATAGCAGGGAACAGCATGTGTTTTTGCCTGGAAGAGGGACCACCGTGCCACATTTCGGTATCCCTTACTCTTTGGATTACAGTATCCTATACCTTGAATTATTTTGTTGCATTATTGAACTAGGCAAATTTCTCCCTTCAAGTGTATGAAAATAACGTCACTCAAAACTATAAAAATGCATTGTCGCCCTTGTGGGAAATACCAAAATCACATCAGTCAGTTCAGACCAATCTTTTCTAGTCTGCTCATCAAACTGTCAGACCTTCTGCTTCCTTTCCTTTGGCAGTATTTAACTTAGGCACTTGCAGTTATTGTTGTTTACTCTCTTCAACTACACTTCCAGTTATTACTCTTTACTCTCCTCGACTGCACTTCCAGTCATTTGTTTACTCTCCTCGACTGCACTTCCAGTCATTGTTGTTTACTCTCCTCGACTGCACTTCCAGTCATTTGTTTACTCTCCTCGACTGCACTTCCAGTCATTTGTTTACTCTCCTCGACTGCACTTCCAGTCATTTGTTTACTCTCCTCGACTGCACTTCCAGTCATTTGTTTACTCTCCTCGACTGCACTTCCAGTCATTGTTGTTTACTCTCCTCGACTGTCATAAACTCCCCATACCTTCCTAACAGCTTCCATCACTCTCTTTCCATCACTACCATTCATTTTCCATGACTCTAGTTCACTTCGCACTTCATCTGGTCGCTCTCTCTCTCTCTCTCTCTCTCTCTCTAACACACAAACATCACTCACCAATGGAAAAGGGTAGACACTCATTCTCCCTGGCGTTGAAGGATCCGTCTGGGTTAAGGAAGTCGTCTGGGTTGAAGTGGTAAGGTTTGGCCCATATCTTACGGTCCCTGTGGCAGGACTTTAGGTTGGGGACGACTATAGCCCCCTGAGCATGATATAGAAGCAATAAATAAATAAACAAATAAATAAATAAATAAAAGTAAAGATGTAAAAAGGATAAGGAGAAAACTGGGGGACTTTTTTTTTAAAAACCAGGCAAAGTAGCCGTCCACCTATATCGGCGCCACTACATAATTCCGTCCCTCTTCAGCACCAAGTGATTTAATGAAACCTATATCTAACAACCAGTCCACCACAACCGCTAATATATCCACCATTGTTCCCTGTACAACACTCACGGGCAAGAGAGAATGTTCAAATCTCACTGCTGGAGACATAAGTGCGAGACCCAGTTCTGTGTGTGTTCTTACCTAATTGTTCTTACCTAATTGTATCTTTACAGGAATGAGTCAAGCTCGTATTGTCCCGTGTCTTAGACCATATTTATCGTAAATATCCTTAAATTTGTGAATTGTTTTGGCACACACTATTTCATTCGGTAGTGCATTCCATTGATCAATTGCTCTGTTTGGGAAACTGAATTTCCTTACGTCTTTATCACCTCTCTTCTTATGCAGTTTTTTGCAGTGTCCTCTTGCTGATGCTTCTCCATATGTTAAGTAATCATTTATGTCTATTTTCTCCTTTCCTGATATGCACTTATATAGCATTATCATGTCACCTCTTTTCCTTCTCTCCTGTAGTGTTGGTAGATTCAGTTTATTTAGTCTTTCTTCATAGCTTAGGTCCCTTAAGCTTGGTATCCATCTTGTAGCGGCCCTTTGAACTTTTTCAATCTTGTCTATATGCTTTTTGAGATGAGGACTCCAGACTACTGATGCATATTCCAGGGTTGGTCTAATGAATGATGTTATTATCCTTTTTAGCATGTCTTCATTTATGTATGTGAATGCTATTCTCATATTTGCAAGCAGTGTATACATGTTCCGTACCTTCTCGCTGATGTGGTCAGCCGGAGATAGTCTGTTATTGATAATCACACCTTGGTCTTTCTCTCTTTCTGATGTGTATAGGGTTTTATTTCCTAACTTATAATCCCAATCAGGTCTTTTTCCACTTTTACCAAACTTGATTACATGACACTTGTCCACATTGAATTCCATTTGCCATGTACTACTCCATTCATGAAGTTCATTTAATTCTTCTTGTAGCTCCCTACAAGAGTCTGTGCTAGTAATTCTCCTTTGTATTTTTGCATCATCTGCAAACATATTCAGATAGCTCTCATTTCCAGTGTTACTTTTTATATCATTTATGTACACTAAAAACATGATTGGTGCCAGCACCGAACCCTGTGGTACTCCACTAGTCACTTCTTTCCATGATGAGTAGTTTCCTCTTAGTACTGTCCTCATTTCTCTTTTTATGAGAAAGTCTTGCATCCAACAAAACAGTTTGCCTCGAATTCCTCCTTGATGGTACAGCTTCCATAAAAGTCTTTGGTGTGGTACTGTGTCAAAAGCTTTCTTGAAATCTAAATAGATACTGTCCACCCATCCTTCCCTTTCCTGTATTGTGTTTGTTACTCTGTGTGTGTGTGTGTGTGTGTGTGTGTGTGTGTGTGTGTGTGTGTGTGTGTGTGTGTGTGTGTGTGTGTGGGTGGGTGGGTGGGTGGGTGGGTGCCTACCTTGGAGATGCAGTAGCCCTCCAACATAGTGCCCTGTGAAGCGCTATGTGCCACACCAAATGGAACCAAAGAGGCGATACGCTGAATCTCCTCAGATCCTCTACGTAAGGAAGTCTGGGGGTCAATGGTGAGGCTGGGTTAGTTTATTTAGTGTTCCTATAATATCAATATTCGTTACGATAGTATTGTTTACTTAGGTTGTTTGGTTATTCGAGGTTAAGTTAGGTTCGAGGCCAATTAAGTGTTACATGATGGAGAAGCAAAATATCTGATTACAGAACCTCTAGAGAAGCAGTTCCTTTCATTTCTTTCCTCTCTGGGTAGAAAGGGGGGATAGAAGGATATAATATAGACACGTAGACAGACAGACAGATAGACGGCCACAAGAACTGACAGGCTGATATAGAGACAAACAGACAGACAACAAACCCATCATCCTCACTTGCTCCTCTAATGGTAGTAGAGGAAGCTGCCCTTAGGAACCACGGTTTCGATGTCCAGCTGTAGCCTGGCCTGCACCAACGGGTACTTGACCAAGTACAAGATGCACCAACACATGTCCTGTGCGTGGTCGTGGTCTCAGCTCCGGTGTATTATGAAATCGCTAGAGCCATGAAATCGTGAGGGCAAAACAAAGGAGCGATGCAAGGGACATGTATCAGCACGGAGGGTAAACACAAGTGTAATATATTCAATAATAAAGGGTTCTTAATTTATCTGTGAAAAAAATATTTATAATTATGAGATCGCCAGGGCCACGAAATCTTGAGGGTAGAATAAATGAGCGACGCAAGGTACATCTATCGGCACAGAGGGTAATATAATTTTCTTCGAAATAAATTAAAAACGCTTTATTATTTATCATATTACATTTGTGTTTACCTACCGTGTCAATAGATGTCACTTGCGTTGCTCCTTTATTCTGTCCTCATCATTCATGGCCCTCGCGATTTTATAATACACTGGCCAGGAACAAGGCACAGATCAAGACCTTCAAGTCCAGCTTTGAAATAGATAAATAAATAAAATTTAACAGCGACCTTAGTACCGATATGGTGATCTTAGTACCTATATGGTGATGGTACTGCTCTAGTAATCTTAATACAGATATGATTATCTTAGTACGGATATGATGATCATGGTGCTGCTGTAGTGATCTTAATACCCATATGATTATCTTAGTATCCCACGGGCCACTGCACTCGCACCTGATACTGTGACATCGTTGGTGACTGATCGGAGAGCAATCAGGTAGTGACCAATGAAGTCCCTGGGCAATGATGGCGAAATATGGCCTTGTGTTCCTTGATGAAATACTGCAACCAGCAACTGTAGTAGTAATACGCTAGTAGTAATATATATATATTGTAAAAAGCTGTATTTACTGGGGGAACTTGGCAAAACAACAGGAGGCCTGCAGTGGACAAGTTTATTATGAGGTTCTATGTTTACAGCTCGGTTACGCATTTTGGCGGGAGGGAAGTCCTGAGTCAGGGACCCCTTATCTAAATGATAATACTTCCTTTGACATACAATATAAGTATATAGCTCCATTAAGCTGGTAACAACAACTAATAAATTGTTCCAATAAAATGGTGACAATAAATTCATACAGCACTGTAACATCCTTCCCTTTGTAAGAAATAAATATAACAGTGTATTTGTTTGTCGTTGGTATACCCCAAGCTGCCCCACCTAAGTGTGCCCCACAGGTGTGAACAAAGTGTACCATCATACATGCCCAGTACCATTATTTTGATACTATGTAGTCCTTCAGTCTTTCTGGCATCTTGCCCCTTGTTTTTCTACTTTCCCTGCCACTGCTGTATGCCTCTTTTTTGGACTGCTCGAAGTGGCGGAACATGGGTTTTCACCATTACTGGCTCTACGAAAGTCAGTTGGACTATAACTTCCCTCGAGCTGATCACAACCCTGTTGTCTGTAAACTGGGGGATTCTCTTTGGTCTCACCCATATTGCCATTTCTGTCCTCTTTTGTCTTCATTATGTGTCGTCTATTTCTCCTCAGAACACCTGATTCTCCCTCCACCAGGTACGACCTCTCATCAAGTTTCTCCACTACTGTTCCTGGTTCCTAGTGTTTCCAACCCAATACATACAGCTTCATGCGTACTTGGTCTCCCTCTACAAGTTTGTCAAGACCTCTAGCACCCCTGTCAAGATACCTTTTACTCCTCATGTTCTTCCTCTTTCTCTCCCTCTTCACTAGCTCTGTATCTATCTGCTGAGGTCTAAGTAGATTAGATACTGTAGGCAAGAGGGTACGTGTCCTACGTCCCAAATTGCATTGGGCAGGGCTGCCACTAGTGTCTTGTGTGGGTGTATTTCTGTAATCTAATATAGCCAACCATGGATCCCTGCCACTCTCAAAAGCCTTCCTAATGAGGCGCTTTGCCATTTTGACAGCTGATTCAGCCTTTCCATTTGATTGTGGGTGGTGTGGGGTGCTAGTCCTGTGTTCAAAGTCATATTTCTGGGCAAATTCAATGAACTATTCATTCACAAACTGTGGTCCATTGTCAGAGACGACAACTGAGGGCAAACCATATCTTACAAAATGGGCCTTCAATTTTCTTATTACAGTAGTAGCCCGTAGGTTATCTAAATGATCAATTTCCCAGAAGTTACTGACGTAATCTACAGTGACTAAATAATTATAGCTCTTTATAGTCATTAGGTCCACACCCACTTTGTCCCAAGGTCTGTCAGACAACTCATGAGGCATCAGGGCTTCCTTCCTGTTGGCAATAGGGAATGCATTACATGTTTCACACATAGATATATATTACTTCACTTCGGCGTTCATGCCGGGCCAAACACTCATTCAAGTGCCCTTCTCAGACACCCTTCGATGACTAAATGTGAGGAATGGATGGCTTCTTTGTTATTTTTCTCATGTTGAAGGGTATAACAACTCTGTTACCTTTAAAAATTAGCCCATCCTGTAAGGTTAGCTCACCTCTGCAGTGAAGATATGGCATAACAAGCGGCTGCACGTCACTCATATCTTCAGGCCACCCATTCAGAATTAAAGCTTTAAGGGCCATCAGTGATTCATCTCTCTCTGTCTCAGCTCATATTTCAGCCAACCTCCCTTCCCTGATAGGCAGGTGTTTTACTGCATTGATGAGCTCGAATTCTATGCCATGAGGGTCATGGGTGTTGGGCAAGAAGACACGTGAAAGCGTGTCGGCCAAGAACATTTCACTACATTTTACATGTCTAACTTCAATATCATATTATAGCATATTCATCAACATACCCTGATGTCTTTTAGGAGCATTGCATAAGGGTTTCAGAGTGATGCGCTCCAGGGGCTTGTGGTCACTCTCTACAATGACCTTTCTACCAAAAGCATACTGATGAAATTTGTTCAAAGCAAAAACAATGGCTAGAGCCTCTTTTTCAATTCGTGCATATCTTGTCTCTACATCTGTCAAGGCTCTGCTGACATATGCAAGGGGTTTTCCATTCTGCATTAGAGCGGCCCCCAAGCCTTTCTGGGAAGTATCACACTGAATAGTTAGGTCAATCTTGGGATCAAAATATTGCAGAACAGGGGCCTTAGAAATTAATTCTTTCACACTGCAGAATGCCTCCTCCTGTTCAGAGGACCAATTCCATTCTATGTCCTTGCATGTCAGTCTTCTTATGGGTTCCATCACATCAGACAAGTGAGGTAAGAATTTCCCTAAATAGTTTACCATCCCCGAGAACCTCTGTATTTCAGTTACATTGCTTGGGGCCTTCATTAACTTTATAGCTTCTACCTTTTGGGGATCTACTTCCAAACCATCACTTGTAATTCTGTGCCCCAGGAAGCTGATTTCACTCTTCCTCAACTCAACTTTCTTTCTGTTAAGTTTGATGCCCTTTTCTCTACCCCTCTCCAACAATTTCACTAGTTTCCTATCATGATCTCTAAGTGCTTCTTCATTATTGTCACCAATTCCATACACAAGAATATCGTCAGCAACACAAACAATACCGTCTATGCCCTCTAGAGCCATATTTAACCTCTTCTGGAATATTTCGCTGCTCACAGCAAGACCAAATGGCAACCTAAGCCATCTGTACCTTCCCACTGGGGTTTGGAAGGTGATGAGTAAACTGGATTCTGCGTCCAGCTTACAGTGCCAGTAACCATTTTTAAGGTCTAAACTTGAGAAGACTTTTGCCTTCTGCAGCTCTGGAAGTATCTCCTCCAGGACAGGCAAAGGATGTAGCTCCCTTCCAAGAGCCGTGTTCAGTGTTCTAGGGTCTATGCATAAACGCAGCTCACCTGATTTTTTGGAAGCTGCAACCATTCAATTTACCCATTTGGTTGGCTCATTCACTTTGGCTATGACTTTCATCTCCTCTAGTTACTATAATTTCTTACACACTTTGTCTTTCATACTTACAGGGACCCTACGTGCCTGTACTGTCACAGGTCTAACATCCCCATCAATAGTTAAATGTACCTCACCTGGCAGGGTTCCTAGGCTGTCCTCAAATACATCCTCAAAATTCCTAAATACATCGTGAACAGCACTAATGTTTTCGTAGTTCACTGTGATTAACTCCATGTCTTCTGAAGTCTTCTTACCAATCAGTGGCATGTTTTCTTCCTCCACCACAATAAACTCTACCACGTAATTCTTGTTGTTCTTACAGTTCTCTATTTCTAGACAACACTTACCAACAGGTGTGATCTTGGACCCAGACCACACTTCTAAAGTAGCATCACAGGGCTCTAATTGGACATAAGACACATATTTGCGAGGTAGTACATTCACGCTGGCCCCACAATCTACCTGAAACCTTACAATGGAATTTGCAACCTTGATGTCAGTTTTTACCAATTTCTTGGCTTTCTGTCCAATATGTTCATCAGATACAGTCATTAGGTAATCTGTAGTTCCTTCACACTCTGATTCATTTAAGCATTCATCTATGGCATGTACCTTAGCTTTACCTTTTGTCTCACTATTAGTACACTTTACTGCAAAGTGTCCTACCTTACCCCATCTCGTATAGGTTTTGTCATGAGCTGGGCACATATCCTTATGCCACACATGTTTCTTGCCACAATACTTGCACTCTTTCAGGTTTGCAGGTTTGCTCTCTTGCCTGCCGGTGTTTTCCCTCCTCGGAAGTGTGCTGCGTGTCTCAGGGTGTTTGTCGCTGATCTTCTGGATGATTTCTGCATTATTTTCCTTAATATGTTCATCTGTTTCCTTGTAGCCTGGTGTGTAACACATACCGGTATGTCCAATGTCTTCTTTAATGTCAGGTCCTTTGCATCAAAAAACTTCTGCCTGAGAGTGTCGTCACCGCAACCAAAGACTATCTGGTCCCTAAGCTCATTCTCCGCTTGGTTCTCATAATCACAGTCCTTCACCATGATCCGCAGTCTCGTAATGTAGGAGTCCAGTTGTTCCTCAGGTTTCTGCATGCACCTCCTAAATTTATATCTAGCTGCCAACTTATTCTTACGAGGAGCAAAGTATTCATCTAACTTCTGGAGTACAATCTTCAGTGTAGGCTTAGAATTGCTGGCCAAGTCAAGGGAGTTATATACTGCAAGCAACTCATCACCCCCACATGATAGTAGTAGTGCTACCTTAACATCTCCTGGCTTTTTATTTTTCTCGGACGCAAGGAGCGCTCAAACTTCTGCTTAAATGTCTTCCACTCCATGTCACTGTCATTACTTAGACACAGCTTACTTGGTGGGTTAGGTCCTTCTGCCATAGTTGCTGAGGTTCTGCTTTCACTGGATTTACGATATGTAGGCTTAATGTCACCTCACAAGCAGTTCTCTCCATCTTCTAGAGGCTGTAGGCTTCGTATTTAACCCGCTGCCACCATGTAAAAAGCTGTATTTACTGGGGGAACTTGGCAAAACAACAGGAGGCCTGCAGCGGACAAGTTTATTATGAGGTTCTATGTTTACAGCTCGGTTATGCATTTTGGTGGGAGGGAAGTCCTGAGTCAGGGTCCCCTTACCTAAATGATAATACTTCCTTTGACATACAACATAAGTATATCCCTCCATTTAGCTGGTAACAACAACTAATAAATTGTTCCAATAAAATGGTGACAATAAATTCATACAGCATTGCAACATAATATATATATATATATATATATATATATATATATATATATATATCCCGACCGAAGTCGGGACGATACAGCCAATGTATCTCTACTAAGTGGCTTAGGCTATCTGGTAGAGATTGTATGTAGGGTGATAAGTGCTTGTAAGTGTAATTGTAGTGTTGGAGTGGCTATGGATGTGTGTGTAGTCTATGAATCAAGTGTAATCAGCCCGCGCAAGCCAACTGGTGCAAGAATACTTTATAGAATACGACACTGGTTCAACCACAGCACCCCTTGTGTCCGCCAATGCAGTACGTGGCCGGATGAATACTCCCAAAGTTTATTACCCTGGCGGGGCACGAACCCTGGATCACCTGTGTAGGAAACGCACACTCTACCACTGTACCACAGAGGCTCCTTATATATATATATATATATATATATATATATATATATATATATATATATATATATATATATATATATATATTACGGTCATTTTCCGAAATTGATCATTTTGCAAAACGCCCGACCATTAGCCTATGCAAAAAGACCAAATCCGTGGTCTTTTACCAAAATGACCAGATATTTAGGTCATTTTGCAAATTGACCACGGATATGGTCTTTTTGCATAATGGCCGGTGATTTAGCAAAACGTCCAATTTCGCAAAATGACCGTAACTATATATATATATATATATATATATATATATATATATATATATATATATATATATTTATATATATATATGTATATATATATATATATATATATATATATATATATATATGTATATATGTATATATAAATGTAGATATATATGTTTATATGTATATATAAATGTATATATATATATATATATATATATATATATATATATATATATATATATATATATATATATATATATATATATATATATATACATATATGTATATATACATTTATATATACATTTGTATATATATATATATATATATATATATATATATATATATATATAACCCCCCTGGGGGTAGTGGGGTTTCAAGAATACTCCCCCTGTATCCCTGCTTGTCATACGAGGGGACTAAAAGGGTTGGTGGTGGGTTAGTGCCCCACCCCGTAAAAAGAACTAACTAAAAAAGCGAACAAAGCGCCTCGGACCCGGACGGACCATATGTTGACGACTAAGGAATGGACGAAGGACGTTCTTTGGGTGGGAACGTGAAATGTGAGAGGAGTGAATGATGAAGTGAAAGAGAGAGAGATATTTCAGGTGCTTGAGGATGCAAAAGTGGATATATGTGGATTGACTGAAACTAAATGGGAAGGTGAAATGGTGAGAGAATGGGAATATGGTTTAGGTATATGTGCGGGAGTCAATGAAAATGAGAGGGCAAGAGAGGGAGTATGTCTGTTGATAAGCAAGAAGTGGAAGGAGAATATAAGAGAGTATGGAACAGTGGGTGGAAGGATTGTATGGGTGAGGATGAAAGTAGGTATACAAGTGTGGGCGATTGTATGTGTGTATGCCCCGACAGAGGATCGTGTGGCAAGAGTGAAAGATGAGTTTTAGGCGAGTGTAGAAGTGTGTATGGACAAGTTTGAGAGGAGCAAGAGAGTGCTGTTGATTGGAGACATGAATGGCAAAGTTGGGAATGTACGAGTGGATGGAGTGGTTGGTCAGTGGGGTGTGCCAGCTGACGTAGATGGGAATGGAAGTGCTTTGGTGGACATCTGTGCTTGTAAGGGGTTGGCAATTGCCAACACCTACCTTCGGCATAAGATGATCCACCGGTATACATGGAGAGTAATGAGGAGGATGGATGGTGAACTTGTTGAACGAAAGGCAATGATAGACTACGTGTGTGTGGATGAGCGAATGAGAAGACAAGTGGTGGATGCAAGAGTGTGGAGAGGGTGGGGGAATGGAGTCTCGGACCATCACTTAGTGATGGCCAAGGTAGAGCTGCAAAGAAAGTGGTTGAGGAGACGAAGGGGAAGACAGGAGGAAGCAACTCCTGTGAGAAGAGTGGAGAAATTGCAAGATAGTGAGAAAATGACAGAGTATAAGAGCATAGTGGAAGAAAGACTGGGAAGGTATGAGCTAGAGCAGATGGAAGGGGTGGAAGACGTATGTAAGATATTCACGGAAGAGATAGGTGTAGCGTGTGAGGCGGTTTGTGGAGTGAGGAGGAGATGCAAGGGTGTGCAAGGGACAGCATGGTGGAATGATGAGGTGAAACGAGCTGTGGAACAAAAGAAGAACGCATATAGTGAATGGTTAGCGAGTAGAGGTAGGGGATAAGATGAGAGAAGAGAGAGGTATATGTGAGCAGGAGAAGGGGGAGGCGGTGGCTTAATCGGTAGAGAGGTTGCCTGCAGTCCTGACGGACCCAGGTTCGAATCCCAGCTGGGGCAGGGAACAGTTTAAGGATTTGAATTTCATTAAATCAGGCTTTACTGATCTACCAGAAGACCCGCCGACTTGTCGTAAAAATACCCCCGCTAATACCAATACACCAGTCCTGTATGAGACAGCCCTAGCATGTATTCAGTATGGACGGTGGGTGTTAGCGCCGAAGTGGTGACATGTAGAGGTGTATGGTATGTAGGAGGACTGCTGGGCCTTGATAGCAGGCTGTGAAGCCTATGCCCAGAGTCGCACACATAAAAAAAAAAAAAAAAAAAAAAGAGACTGGTGAAGAAGAGTAAAAAGAAAGTGGATGAGGAGTTTGGGAGGAATCTGAGTGTGAAATGGAGGGAGAGTAAGAAATTGTTTTGGAAGGAGGTAAAGAAAGTAAGGCAGTGTGAAAGGGGAAATAGTAGGGGAGTGAAAGATAGGAATAATAGATTGCTGGTGGAGAAGAGAGAGAAACTGAGGAGATGGAAGGAGCACTTTGAGGATTTGTTGAATGTGGAGAGTGAGAGCAGTGCAAGTATAAGTGGTTGGGGAATGGCTGGGAGAAGAAGAGATGAGAGGAGGGAGGAAGAGATCAGTAGGGCGGAAGTAGTGGAAGCGATGAAGAATATTAAGCTGGGAAAGGCCCCAAGAATTGATGGAGTGTGTGGTGAAATGCTTAGGTATAGGGGTGAGATTGTTGTGGAGTGGATATGGAAGTTGTGTAGATTGGCTTGGGATGAGGGAAGGGTTCCAGAGGACTGGAAATCAGGTATAATTGTTCTTTTATACAAAGGAAAAGGAGAGAGATAAGTATGTGGTAACCATAGGGGTATTTGCCAACTTAGTGTGACTGGTAAAATATATGGTAGAATACTCATTGATAGGGTTAGGCATATGACAGAGAAGCTAGTTGGAGAAGAACAAGGGGGATTTAGGAAGGGAAAAGGGTGTGTAGATCAGATATTTGCTCTAAGATGTTTAGTGGAGAAGTATCTAGAGAAGGGAAGGAAAGTGTATGCTGCCTTCATGGACTTAGAGAAAGCTTATGACAGAATAGATAGGCAAGGTATGTGGAAGGTATTAAGAATATATGGAGTAGAGGGGAAATTGTTGAGTGCTGTGATGAGTATGTACGAGGGAGCTAGGGTTACGGTGCGAGTGGATGGTGAGCTGAGTGAGTTCTTTGATCTCAATGTGGGACTGAAACAAGGTTGTGTGATGTCTCCATGGCTGTTTAATATATACATGGATGGGGTTGTAAAGGAGGTGCAGGGTAGGGCAGTGGATGTGGGGGTGGCTCTAATGAATGAGGGTGAGATTTGGAAACTCCCGGTGTTGCTGTTTGCTGATGATACAGTACTGTTGAGTGAAGATGAATAGGAGTTGCAAGGTTTGGTGAATGAATTTGGGACAGTGTGTAGGAGGAGGAATCTGAAAGTTAATGTAAACAAAAGTAAAGTTATGGTGTTTGAGAGGAATGAAGTCACAGAGTGTGCAGTGAGGTTGGATGGTGAGGATATGGAGAATGTGAGTGCATTCAAGTACTTGGGTAGTGTGATGAGTAAGGATGGAACTTTGGGGGATAAAGTGCGTGAAAGGGTACAGCAGGGAAGGAAGGTTGTTGGTACACTGAAAGCAGTGATGAGAAATAGGGAGGTGAGTATGGAAGTTAAGAAGTCACTGCATGATAGTATTGTGATCCCTACCCTGACGTATGGAAGCGAGGCATGGACCTTGCAAGAGGGGAACAAGTCAAGAGTGAGAGCAGTGGAAATGAGTTACTTGAGAGGAGCATGTGAAGTGACGTGGAGGGACAGGTTGACGAAGGAAGAAGTGAAGGAACGCTGTGGGGTGGATGTGGATGTGGTTGAGAAGATTAGGAGAAATACACTGAGGTGGTTTGGACATGTGAAGAGAATGGAGAATGAAAGACTGACTAAGAGGGTGTATGTAGGTGAGGTGGAGGGAGGGAGAGGGAGAGGCAGACCGAGGATGAGGTGGAGGGATGGAATTGAGAGGTATATGAAGGAGGGGGGGTGAGTGGGGGGGAGGGTAGTCAAATGGTGGGTGACAGAGCGACTTGGAGGAGTTTTGTCTGCGGCAACCCATTGCGGGATTAGGGCGTCGGGCTATAGATAGATAGATAGATATGTATATATATAGATAGATATATATATATATATATATATATATATATATATATATATATATATATATATATATATATATATATATATATATATATATATATATATATATATATATATATATATATGTCTATATATATATATATATATATATATATATATATATATATATATATATATATATATATATATATATATATATATATATATATGGATAGGGTTAGATGTACAGCTTAGAAGGTCATTGATGAATAAAAGGAAGAGAGTTGGTGATAGGACAGAGGTCTGAGGAACACCAGTGTTAATAGATCAAGTTGAAGAACGATGGCCGTCTACAACAGCGGCTATAGAACGACCATAATGGAAGCTAGAGATGAAGGCACAGATAGAAGAATAACACCTTAATAGGGCAGTTTGGAAATTAAAGATTTATGCCAGACTCGATCGAAAGTCTTAGAGATGTCAAGTGCAATGGCAAAGCTTTCGCCAAAGTCCGGAAAGGAGGATGTCCAGGAGTCTGAAAGGTAGGTGAGAAGATCGCCGGTGGAGTGTCCCTGACGGAACCCATACTGACGATCAGAAAGAAGGTTGTGATAGGAAAGATGCTTTAAAATTTTTCTATTAAGAACAGACTCGAAAACTTTTGAGATACAGGATGTTAAAGCAATTGGACGATAGTTAGAGGGTTGGGAATGGTCACCCTTCTTAGGAACTGGTTGAATGAGAGCAAATTTCCAGCAAGAAGGAAAGGTACAAGTTGACAGACAAAGGCGAAAGAGTTTGGCTAGGTAGGGTGTAAGCACAGAAGCACAGTTCTTGAGAACAACAGAAGAGACTCCATCAGGCCCATATGCCTTATTAGTTCTGAGGCCTGTGACAGCAGAAAATACATCACCTGAAAAAAATTTTAATGTCAGCCATGAAGAAGTCAGAGGGGGGAAGTGATGGAGGAACAGCACCGAAATCGTCTAAGGTGGAATTGGAGGAGAAAGTCTGAGCGAAGAGATCTGCTTTATCAGTAGAAGAAATAGCTACAGAGCCATCAGACTAGAAAAGAGGAGGGAAATATGATGGCGTAAAGGTGTTAGAAGGGTCTTTGGCAAGGTGCCAGAAGGAGCGGAAGAAATTCGAGTTAGAGAGTTGAGAGCACTTAGTATGGATGAAATTATTTTTAGCAGAGCGAAGAACAGACTTAGCATGATTCCACTTATGTATATATATATATATATATATATATATATATATATATATATGTATATATATATATGTATATGTATGTATATATATATATATATATATATATATATATATATATATATATATATATATATATATATATATATATATATCAGTAGAGAGTTGGCCTGCAGTCCTGACGGATCCGGGTTCAAATCCAGCTGAGGCAGGGAACAGTTTAAAGATTTGATTTTCATAAAATCAGACTTTACTGATCAACCAGAAGGCCTGCCGACATGTCGTAAAAATATCCCGGCTAATACCAATACACCAGTCCTGTATGAGACAGCTCTAGCATGTATTCAATATGGACGGTGGGTGTTAGCGCCGAAGTGGTTACATGTAGAGGTGTGCGGTACGTAGGAGGACTACTGGGCCTTGAAAGCAGGCTGTGAAGCCTATGCCCAGAGTTGGTCACATAAAATATATATAGATATATATATATATATATATATATATATATATATATATATTCTATATATATATATATATATATATATATATATATATATATATATATATATATATATATATATATATATATATATATATATATATATATATATATATATATATATATATATATGAATTTTTATATTAAATAATAATTTTCAATAATACTCCATACTTTAAAATGTTACTTGAGAACAGGACAATGAACTGACTTGTGAAAATCAAGCAACAATTACTTCATGGCGGCTTACTTCGCCGATTCTCTAAGGACGAGAATTTATAAACTTTACAACAGTACACAGCAGAGACTAATTACTCACACCTGCTGTTTATTGGTACTGTTAGCCTCTGGAGAAAGTGACTCCACCCCTGACAATTAATATCTAATGCTATTAATGATAAACAGGTTCTTGCCAGTGCATTAACTCAAAGTTGCACAACGGATTTTAATATAAAAGGACTGGCCTAAGTACCAGTTATGAATACTGCAAAGGATTTATGCATCTAGGAGCTATAAGTGAAATAAGCTTAATGTGGAGAAACACGAGTTTACATTACATTAAGCTGAAGAAAAAGTTCTGTTAATTTATTGAGTACAATGAGTTAAATTTATGTTACATGTTTTAAAATGAATTCAAAATAAGAACACACTCACTCACTCACACAAAAGCTAAACTCTTTAGCCTAGGAAAAACGAAAGAAAAATACTGGTCAGAAAAGGGGCTAGGTGGGATGAACTGGGTATCATTGCTGAGGAAGGATGCTGCCACACATGCTGAACCTCTGCGCCGGATCACACTGAATGGAGACTTCAAGAACCCGCTGAAGAATGACCTGGTCTCACGGCGCTTCAATCCTAACTGAATTCAAACAAGTGAGGCAAGGGCAGAAGCCAGCCTCTAACTGGTAATGGCTAACGGGAAGAGAGTGAGCGAAACACGCCCATAATAAATCACTCAGCAAAAGTGCTAATGTCACGCACAAGGACAATCACTTATGAAACAATGAAAAATGTTCTGAAAACACTCTCGATTGGGTGAATACATGGCGGTTGACTGAGTGATACTTATGGGAATTCACTAGAATTCGCGGTTTCTCACCAAAGATCAATGTCACAAGTTTATTTAGATAGAGAATCGTGCCAACGCCTGACATTACGCCCCATCAAAATCAATTTTTTTTCCTCAGGAAAAGAAATTTTCAATTTACATACATATAAATCCTAACTCAGTCACACAAGATTCACACTGTGGTGTGTGTGCTATCGTACTACAGGAGAAAATCACAGTCGCCCATGAGCGTAAAAACCTCATATTTACGTTAATAGGAGCAAGCTTGAGGAAAAAACTCTGTGACGACGGTGAAAAATCCTGTACTCAGGTGAAACTGAGCAAAAAATTCGCCACATTTACATTAACAACTAATTGTTATGTAGCGTGATGTATGTAATACACGGTGTAGGTGTGACAGTTGTGGAGTAACTGTACCTACCTGTAATTTTACATAATGCAAGTCAATAGTAAATGATGGCAACGAGGCAGAAGAGAAGAGGCGGCAGCATGCGTTGGCAGCATGCATCAGAGACGATCAGCTGTTCTGCACGGCAATGCTGCACCCTCTAACTGAACCTGCGAAAGCAATCAAGGTGGAGCATCAAAAGTGTCATTTCCCTATCTCTGCCTAGCAATCAGTACTTATGTTACAAAAAGTACACTATTTACATTATTAACCAGGAAACGAAGTCAAGGCGTCTCTGCAGGACATCAAACGCTCACCCAGTTTACTGGTTAAACCCTATACCTGATTAGCGAAAAGACTGGGCATTTGTGCAGGACATCAAACACTGCAATTCGCTAAATTAACCAGGGAACGTGGTCATGAGTGAAAAGACTGGGTGTCTGTGCAGGACATCAAACACTGCAATTCGCTAATGGAACCCAGTTTACTGGTTAAACCTTATACCTAATTAGCGAAAAGACTGGGCATTTGTGCAGGACATCAAACGCTGCAATTCACTAATAAGACCCGTGTTAGTTATCAGCTAACAGGCGAGACATTAGGTCTGCGCCTACATTGTCACTTCCCTTGATGTATCTCACAACAAGGTTAAACTGCTGCAAATACAGTGTCCAGCGTGTCAATCTTGCATTAGCCGTCTTGGTCATGCCGAGACTAGTGAGTGGCATATGGTCAGTTTCCAGAGTGAATGGTGCCCCATATAAATAGTAGTAATATTTCTTAACACCATCAACCACGGCCAAGAGTTCCTTCTCAACAGTACTGTAATTCCTCTCAGTGGGTTTTAGCTTACGGCTGTAGTATGCCACTGGGAAAATTCCGCCTTCTGATTCCTGCATTAATACGGCACCTACTCCATCTTGTGAAGCATCAGTGCACAGTATGAAAGGTTTGTTGGAATCAGGCAGCTGCAAGATAGGCTCCTTACACAGCATCTTCTTAAGGGCGGCAAAAGATCTCTCTTGCGCTTTTCCCCATTCAAAGGTGTTTGGAGCATGTTTTCGAAGCACCTCGTACAACGGTTGGGCAATAAGGGCAAAGTTGGGGATAAAACTCCTATAATACCCCACTAGGCCAAGGAATGCCCTAACCTGTTTCTTGGTAACGGGTCTCGGGGCTTCTCTAACTTTCCTAATCTTGTCACCCTGACACCTGCAGTGATTGTCCAAGGAACTCCACCTCACTGTGAGCAATTTTACATTTGCAAGGCTTCACAGTCATGTTGAAACTCTGGAGTCTACTGAAGACAATTTCTAAGAGTCTGAGGTGCTCCTCCAACATGGGAGAATGAACGAGGACATCATCAATGAACATCTCTACTCCTACGATACCATGGAGCACTTGTCTCATGGCACGATTGAATATTGCTGGGGAATTGGTAAATCCAAATGGGAGGACTTTATACTGATACAACCCCCTAGGAGTAGCAAAGGCAGTGAACTGACAGCTCTCGGGGTGAAGGGGAATCTGAAAGAATCCCTTCGCCAAATCGAGCTTTGTGAAATATCGTGACCCTGCCAGCTTGGAGAAGATGGCAATGTGGTCACCCATCGGCTCAGCATCCACTTTGGTGATTGCATTGAGCCTCCTGTAGTCGCCACAAATCCTGATTCCACCATCTTTCTTGCGAACTACTACCATTGGACTGCAATAAGGAGATAAAGACTTTTCAACAATACCTGCAATCTCCATGTCAGTAATTTTGTTGTCTACTGTGCCCAGTAGTCACATGGGAATCGGATATGGCTTATCCTTCACGGGAGTATCGCTGGTCAACTGAATTTTGTGACAATCAACCTTTGCAAGTCTAGGTTGGTCAGAGAAGACATAAGCATACCGACAGAGCAGTGACCTTATGGCATTCTGATCACCCAATGCTAAGTCAGCGTTAAGTAAAACACCTCCGACAGTCTCATCCTAACGGGACTGAGCGATTAAGGGCTCGTCATCAAGGTCATCAGCTGGGATCACCGCCGCTGCCCCGGTTTCTTCCAGTGGTTGGTCACTATCATCAGCTACTCGTAGGCCAGTCTCCTCGGGGTTTGACTCATGATAAGCCTTCAACATGTTAATATGGAACTTTTTGCGAAGATTCCCCATCTAAATTATGTAGTTGAGGTCTGAAATGCGCTCTACTACGTCAATGGACCCTTCCACTGTGCCAGCAACTTGTTCTGGACAGTGGGGAGTAAACCAAGCACTTATCGCCTGGACTGAACTTCCAAAGTTTTGCCTTCTTATCATAATAGGCTTTCTGAACTTTGAGCGCCTTGATCAATTCTTCCTCAACATCTGCCTGTTTTGCTCTAGCAGGCAGATGTTCAGCAAAATCATCTTCATCGTCTTCACTTGCTGAATTTGTACTATAATACAATTCAATTTCACAGGAGTCAGTGCTTGAACTTGGTCCCGGTATTGTTTGTTTTCTACTCAGTCGTTTTACATTTCTTTTAGTTGTGGTAGCATCGAAGGATCCAAAAAACCATTTTTCTCTTTGTTCTCTGGTCCACTAAAAATTCTTGCTCCATTTATTGTACTCTTTTCTCCTTCTCACACTTGCATGTCTTGAAGTCCTTACATTTGCAAGCTGCAGTATCAAATAATCTGTCCAAAGCATCTTTTTGAAAATCTTGTACTTTCTCTTAGTAAGTCTTAATGTCCTTCCTTTCTTTTCCTGGCTTTTGTAATATTATGTATTTGTTGTGATAGCTTTTCAACATCTGCCTAACTCGTTCATCAGACACAGTTGGAATTGAAGCTCGCTTCCACACAGACTTCACCTTTGAAATGACAGCAACACTTACCTCAGAAAATATTGGCTCCTTTTTAGAAGTCTTCAGATTTTGCCGTACATACAAATAATATCTCATTACATCATGATATGTCGGGAGAGAGTTCATATTAAAATCACCTGGTGTTCCAAAAATGGGACACATACTTGCAAGTCTTGTTTCGTGGCAGGCCATCCTTTGAATCAAATCAGACCTTTCTGTAGGGAGCAGACAAGTAAAGACAAGTAAACATACATAAAATACCAGACAAGTAAAGACTGACAGACAATGAGAGAAGAGGAAACATGTAGCGACATGTCATGACATGAAGCCTATCTGGGGAGGCAGAAGATATTAGACTACAGCACTGAGACTTGAAATACAGACATTTATGTTGCCCAATAGTGTATTTTCAACTATTAGAAGGGTTTTTGGCTCTACTGTGATTTTTAGAAATATTATGAAAAAATGGCTATTTCAGGAAAATTTGTTTATAAACTGATGCTTTGGGGAGGCAGAAGATATTATTTAGTAAAGAGCAACTTTTTTCTGTATGTTTAGGAAGCAAACTAGAAAATATTTATAACTATTGCTATATGATTTATGCTCTGCTTAGTATAGTTAAAAAGTCCAAAATGTATCATATATTTTCTTGAATTTTGCAAAGTTTGTGCACCTTGGGGAGGCAGAAGATATTGTTGTAGAAACTTGATAGTTCACAGTAATTTTTTTCTCATGGGTACACAACTTTTGAACACTATTGGATTTTGAATTTCTAAAAAATTGTAAAAACGATCCACCTTAGGACTCAACACGAGTTACAACAACGCGAGAGAGAACGTGAATACGAGCGTGAACAACGAGACAGAGAACGAGAACACGAACATGCCGAACGAGAAGCACGCGAAAAACATGAACTTGAAATGTTGAAGCTCAAGCGAGATTCCTTGGCTTCAATCACATCTGGTGCAGCTGGCCCAAGCTCCACGAGCGCTCTCCCTGCACATGTTCTGGCGACCCCACACATCAAGCTTCCCCGATACAAGGAAGGCGAGCGAATCGAGCCATACATAGCTCGTTTAGAAGACATGGCTCAGCTTTACCAGCTGGATGATGCAGCTGAGCGGCTTCAGTTTCTTAGCCTGTTTGAGGGCCCTACCCTTGATATTCTCCAAAGAATTCGTGGAGACAATCTCACTTATGAGATGATGAAGGCCGCACTCGTCAAAGCGTACGGTCTCACAGCTGACGACGCCAAGAGTCAGTTCATGAGGGTGCATTTACGTTCAGTTTCTTGACCGGCTTACTGCTTACTTAGATGAATGGATGGAGAAGGATGAAACTCCTTCCACGTGTGAGGGGATAATTGACCTTATGCTGCGCATGCAGCTAGAAAAGTCGTGGCCTGCCGAACTTAAGGCTCAGCTTAAGATCTGCCAGGTAAAGGATGCCAGCCAAATGGTGAAGGCAGATGCATTCTTCACTGCCTATGGGTATCAAACTCGTAAGCAATACACCTGGAACAGGAAAGCTGACAAATCTGGGAAACCGTCTCAGACTGAATCCCAGCAACAAGGCCATTCTCAGAATAATGGCCAAGGTCCAAAACTGCAGAAGAAGGACCAGGGGCAAAACACTCAGAAACCTGAGTGGAAGCAGTAAGACAAGCAGAACCCTAACCAGTAGCAGTACCGGTATTTCAAGCAGCAGCTGGGCAAGGACAAACCAGGTAACCCTCAGTCAGGACAATCGACTTCAGTGTATAGGAGGCAGGATGCAAATGCAGCCTTCATTCCCCAACAAGCACACAGTGGTGCCAGCCCCACCAGTACAGATACTTCCCAGCTCCCCAGTGACAGTGAACCCTCCATCTCAGGTGGTCAATGCTCCAGCTCCTCAGATGGTGAGCACGACCCCTCAGGCATCAAGTTCTCAGGGCACCACATTTGCTGCATCGTTTGTTCCGCAGTCTCACCAATGACTGGCTGCTACCTCCTCAGACCCTTCCACCAGTAACACTGCCTTTCTTGTTCAGCCAGGGTATGTGGGAGGTGTTTCTGTAAATGTCCTGAGAAATAACGGTTCCTCAGGTTGATCTGTCAAGCAAAGTTTAGTTTGGGCCGACGAGTACACAGGTAAGCAGATCCAAGTTAGACTTATTGATGGATCAGTGAGATTGTTCCCTGAGGCACGTGTCCAGGTGGCATCTCCTTTCTACACAGGCTTGACAGCTGCTGCTGTCATGCCAGACCCCTTGTTTGACCTCATTATCAGCAACATACCGGGCATCAAAAACAGTTGCGCCGTAGATGTTGCTACTCAGACTTCGGCTGTTGCAGTAACACGAGCCATGGCCAAGGCTCCGAATCGTGTCACCCCGATGACCGTTGCAACGCCGCAAGATTTGATTCATAGTCAAAATGTTGTCCAAGAACAACAGTCTGACCTGACACTTGCTGCCGTGTGAAAGAAGCAAAAGGGTAGAGTGATAAAGTATTCATGGTGAGGTCAAGCCAAGTTCCTTCACAAACAAAGACGGTTTTACCATGAGTCACAAACACCCCAGGGCGAGGTTCGACTGCAGTTCGTCGTTCCCGCGAAGTATCGCCGGGCAGTGTTCGAATTAGGTCATTGTTCAATGATGGGAGGTCACATGGGCCAAAAGAAAACCTCTGACTGCATCCATGCTGACTTTTTCTGGCCAGGAATGGGACAGGAAATAAAAAGGCTTATGCGTTTCTGTGATGTGTGTTAGTGTACCACTGACCGGGGACGCGTCCGTCCTGCACCATTGAAACCAATGCCTGTAGACTCTGAACCGTTCGAGAGAGTAGCAGTTGACATTGTTGGGCCAATCTCCCCTAGGGCAAGTGATGGATCAAGGTATATCCTCACTATTGTTATTTCAGCACACGGTGGCCTGAAGCCATGGCCCTTAACCCGCCGCGTCCCGGAGACGTGAATTCACATCCTCACATGATGTGCACTCATATCCCGGAGACGTGAATTAATGCGGCAACATTGCAAGGTCCCTAATTTGCACAATTTTCAATTTTCGCGAGTGATTTCGCGAGTGATTTTTGGCACGTATACACGGGACACCTTCCTCTATTCCTCTACAAGATGCCAAGCAGGGACAATGCCTTACATCGCATAACCTCTCCCCCCCCCTGCATGCCATTGTCTCGGCAATTCACCTGTTACCAGTGACCTGGCCAATAAAGACATTCAGGGCCAGAGTGATTCCCCAATCGATGACAATGTGGAGGACAAAGTTTACATAGCATTAGAGGAAGAAACAGTCCGAAATGATGATCAGGTAATGTGGGAAGAAAAGGTCAAGATATGGTGATGAGTTAGTGAGTGAAACATTGCTTATAATGCCTATATTACTGTATGAAAACCAATATACTCTTGTACTATATATAAATTCGTACCAGGTAAATAAATAAATACTGTTTATGAGTGGATAAAATAGTTACCCTCTCATAGAACTCGTTTTCTTTGGTGCCAGCCTGTTAGAAAACCCAGTCAGGTAAGGAGGTACTCTTACCTAGATCGAGTATTTTAAACCTCAGGTGAGCGATTTCTCTATGAATTTTCAATGTTTCTCACGAAAAGCGGATGTTTGAGCCAAAACAAAAAAAAGGTCAAAAATGTTGGGACTGGGGCGTACCACTGCCCAGAAAGCGTTGGGATGGGGCAGGTTAAGAATATAGAGGCCGTCACTGTTGCTGAGGCATTGATTGAAGTGTTCTGTTGCATAGGTATCCCCAAAGAGGTCTTAAGCGACCGGTGCTCGCAGTTCACCTCTGCAATGATGAACGAAGCATTCAGGTTGTTGTCCATCCGAGGCCTGCGAACTATGTCTTATCATCTTATGTGTAACGGGCTGTGTGAGAGGTTCAGTGGGACTCTCAAGAAGATGTTAAAGTGCATGGCCGCCGAACAGCCAAAGGAATGGCCACGGTTCATTGCTCCTCTTCTGTTTGCTTTCGAGAAGCCCCACAGCATTCCTTGAAGTTCTCACCCTTTGACCTGGTCTATGGAAGGTCGGTCCGTGGACCACTTCAGGTCCTTTGCAAATTATGGGACGATGAAGAACTCGACCCTAAAGTCAAGACCACCTACACCTACGTCCTTGATCTAGCTGAACGCCTCCAGTCGACGTGTGAGTTAGCTAAGGAAGAACTGATCAAGGCGCCCGAAGTTCAGAAAGCCTATTATGATAAGAAGGCAAAACTTCGGAAGTTCAATCCAGGCGATAAGTGCTTGGTGTTACTCCCCACTGCCCAGAACAAGTTGCTGGCACAGTGGAAGGGTCCATTTGATGTAGTACAGCGCATTTCAGACCTCAACTACATAATTCAGATGGGGAATCTTCGCAAAAGGTTCCACATTAACATGTTGAAGGTTAATCATAAATCAAACCCTGAGGAGACTGGCCTACAAGTACCTGATGATAGTGACCAGCCGCTGGAAGAAACCGGGGCAGCCGCGGTGATCCCAGCTGATGACCTTGATGACGAGCTCTTAACCGCTCAGTCCCATCAGGATGAGACTGTCGGAGAAGTTTTACTTAATGCTGACTTAGCATTGGGTGATCAGAATGCCATAAGGTCACTGCTCTGTCGGTATGCTGATGTCTTCTCTGATCAACCTATACTTGCAAAGGTTGATTGTCACAAAATTCAGTTGACCAGCAATACACCCATGAAGGTTAAGCCATATCCGATTCCCATGCGATTAATGGGCGCAGTAGACAACAAAATTGCTGACATGGAGATTCCAGGTATTATTGAAAAGTTCTCATCTCCCTACTGCAGTCCAGTGGTAGTAGTTCGCAAGAAAGATGGTGGAATCAGGATTTGTGGCGACTATAGGAGGCTCAATGCAATCATCAAAGTGGATGCTGAGCCAATGGGTGACCACATTGCCATCTTCTTCAAGCTGGCAAGGTCACGATATATCACAAAGCTCGATTTGGAGAAGAGATTCTTTCAGATTCCCCTTCACCCCGAGAGCTGTCAGTTCACTACCTTTGCTACTCCTAGGGGTTTGTATCAGTATAAAATCCTCCCATTTGGACTTACCAATTCCTCAGCAGTATTCAATCGTGCCATGAGACAAGTGCTCAATGGTATCGTAGGAGTAGAGATGTTCGTTGATGATGTCCTCGTTCATTCTCCCATGTTGGAGGAGCACCTCAGGCTCTTGGAAATTGTCTTCAGTAGACTCCAGAATTTCAACATGACTGTGAAGCCTAGCAAATGTAAAATTGCTCACAGTGAGGTGGAGTTCCTCGGACAATCGCTGCAGGTGTCAGGGTGACAAGACTAGGAAAGTTAGAGAAGCCCCGAGACCCGTGACCAAGAAACAGGTTAGGGCATTCCTTGGCCTAGTGGGGTATTATAGGAGTTTTATCCCCAACTTTGCTCTTATTGCCCAACCGTTGTACGAGGTGCTTCGAAGACATGCTCCAAACACCACTGAATGGGGAAAAGCACAAGAGAGATCTTTTGCTGCCCTTAAGAAGATGCTGTGTAAGGAGCCTATCTTGCAGCTGCCTGATTCCAACAAACCTTTCATACTGTGCACTGATGCTTCACAAGATGGAGTAGGTGCCGTATTAATGCAGGAATCAGAAGGCAGAATTTTCCCAGTGGCATACTACAGCCGTAAGCTAAAACCCACTGAGAGGAATTACAGTACTGTTGAGAAGGAACTCTTGGCCGTGGTTGATGGTGTTAAGAAATATTACTATTATTTATACGGGGCACCATTCACTCTGGAAACCGATCATATGCCACTCACTAGTCTCGCCATGACCAAGACGGCTAATGCAAGACTGACACACTGGACACTTTATTTCCAGCAGTTTAACCTTGTTGTGAGATACATCAAGGGAAGTGACAATGTAGGCGCAGACCTGATGTCTCGCCTGCTAGCTGATAACTAACACGGATCCCATTAGCGAATTGCAGCGTTTGATGTCCTGCACAGACACCCAGTCTTTTCACTCATGACCACATTCCCTGGTTAATTTAGCGAATTGCAGTGTTTGATGTCCTACACAAATGCCCTGTTTTTTCACTAATTAGGTATAGGGTTTAACCAGTAAACGGGGTGAGTGTTTGATGTCCTGCAGAGACGCCTTGACTTCGTTTCCTGGTTAATAATGTAAATAGTGTACTTTTTGTAACATAAGTACTGATTGCTAGGCAGAGATAGAGAAATGACACTTTTGATGCTCCACCTGCTTTCGCAGGTGCAGCTGGCGGGTGCAGCACTGCCGTGCAGAACAGCTGATCGTCCCTGATGCATGCTGCCGCCTCTTCTCTTCTGCCTCGTCGCCATCATTTACTATTGACTTGCATTATGTAATTTTACAGGTAGGTACAGTTACACCACAACTGTCACACCTACACCGTGTATTACAAACATCACGCTATATAACAATTAGTTGTTAATGTAAATGTAGTGAATTTTTTGCTCAGTTTGACCTGAGTACAGGATTTTTCACCGTTGTCACAGAGTTTTTTCCTCAAGCTTGCTCCTATTAACGTAAATATGAGGTTTTTACGCTCATGGGCGACTGTGATTTTCTCCTGTAGTAGGATAGCACACACACCACAGTGTGAATCTAGTGTGACTGAGTTAGGATTTATATGTATGTAAATTGAAATTTTTGTTTCCTGAGGAAAAAAAATTGATTTTGATGGGGCATAATGTCACGAGTTGGCACAATTCTCTATCTAAATAAACTTGTGACATTGAACTTTGGTGGGAAACTGCGAATTCTAGTGAATTCCCATAATCATCATTCAGTCAACCGCCACGTATTCACCCGATCGGGAGTGTTTTCAGAATATTTTTCACTGTTTCATAAGTGGTTGTCCTTGTGCGTGACATTAGCACTTTTGCTGAGTGATTTATTATGGGCGTGTTTCACTCACTCACTTTCTGTTAGCTGTTACCAGTTAGAGGCTGGCCTCTGCCCTTGCCTCGCTTGTTTGAATTCAGTTAGGATTGAAGTGCCATGAGACCAGGTTGTTCATCAGCGGGTTCCTGAAGTCTCCACTCAGTGTGATCCGGCACAGAGGTTCAGCGTGTGTGGCAGCATCCTTCCTCAGCAATGACGCCCAGTTCATCCCGCCTAGCCCCTTTTCTGACTAGTATTTTCTTTCGTTTTTCCTAGGCTTAAGAGTTTAGCTTTTGAGTGAGTGAGCAAGTGTGTTCTTATTTTGAATTCATTTTGAAACATGTAACATAAATTTAACTCATTGTACTCAATAAATTAACAGTTCTTTTTCTTCAGCTTAATGTAATGTAAACTCATGTTTTATTTCTCCACATTAAGCTTATTTCACTTATAGCTCCTAGTTTGCATAAATGCTTTGTATTATTCATAACTGGTACTTAGGCCAGTCCTTTTGTATTAAGCTTAAAATCCGTTGTGCAACTTAGAGTTAATGGACCGGCAAGAACCTGTTTAACATTAATAGCATTAGATATTGATTCTCAGGGGTGGAGTCACTTTCTCTAGAGGCTATCAGTACCAATAAACAGCACATGTGAGTAATTAGTCTCTGCTGTGTGCTGTTCAGAAAGTTTCTAAATTTTCGTCCTTAGAGAATCGGCGAACTAAGCAAGCATAAAGTAATCGTTGCTTGATTTTCACAAGTCAATTCATTGTCCTGTTCTCAAGTAACATTTTAAAGTATCAAGTATTATTGAATATTATTATTTAATATAAAAATTCACAAAAACCCCATGACAATATCTCTCTCTCTCTCTCTCTCTCTCTCCATATATATATATATATATATATATAAATATATATATATATATATATATATATATATATATATATATATATATATTGTTACGGTTTGCGCCAGCCCGGGGCTATTACAAAAAGACAACAAGTCAGCCTTAGATGATCGGCCTCCACTGCGTTGCAAAAATAACGCAGACCCCGGCACTGACACTCCGCAAACTAGAGAAAAAACTGCGCAACGGAAGAATACTTACTTAAGAACGCAACACTCTGTACTTTGATAATAAAATGGAACAGCCTACCTATAGATCTAGCCTACTATCGCCACTACCGGAAGTAATATCGCCCGAGACAGTATACAGGAACACCTCCCACTTACTTCCGGTGGTGACGACTTTCTACTTAACCCGTGTCCAAGGGGGAACGCAGTTGACTGCTCACGATAGTTCTCACTAGCCTTGTGCAAGTAGATGGGATTAGAATGTGTAGGGGTTAGGGGGTGTGTGTGTATGTACGTGTGTTGGGGAACGTTAACAAAGGCAGCGAGAAGACCACGGTGAGCCAAACTGGCCCTCCAAAGACAACACGGTTACAAAAATAAAATAACTACTTCCCTCAGTCAGCAACAAAAGAATAAACTTAAATGAAAACGCCAGCTCGGCATAAAAATGACTGGGGAGAGAGTGTGCACACACGCACGATACGGAAGCTAGCTGGGAAGAGACTGGCCTACTGCTAGGCTCGTGTTCAGCCAAGCGCGAACGCATGAATCAAATTAATTAATAAGAACTTAAATTCGTGCCCCTCTCTCTCTACAATAAATTGGTACTTCTAATGCAAGCAAAACATCATTAAATATACTGGTAGCTCACATAAGACAATCAAAATAATCAAATGCATTCTCAGCATGGTATGAAATAAAATTGCCCTCAGTGGCAGGAACGAAAGAAACAAAAGAACTTGTAACACTCGCTAATGTAAACTCCGCGAATGACACGGATACATACTGCATAATCCCCCTAGCCCAGATGTAACGGCTGCACCCGTGGGAACGGAAAGGCGGACAGCGTAACACGCCCTTCCCCAAGGGAAAATTTTGAGCCCTGGATCAAAATTTTCGAATCAAGACCCTGACCCCTCCCTGGATAAACAATCGGCAATTACGTTATCAGTCCCTTTAATATGCCTAACTTCTAAATTGTACTCTTGCAAAAGCAAACTCCAGCGGGTCAAACGCTGGTTCTTAAATTTAAACTTGTTCAAAAACTGCAGGGGATGATGGTCTGAATAAATCTTGATCACAGGGCCAAAAGGGGGCAGGTAGACAGCAAAGTGTTGCAGGGCCAGGATAATCGCTAATAACTCCTGCTCTATGACGGAATAGTTCTTCTGGGCTCTATTAAACTTCTTTGAGAAGTATGAAATGGGATGTTCAACCTGGCCCTCATCCGGCTGCATCAACACTGCTCCTACCCCTACTCGGCTAGCATCAACTGCCAGCACAAAAGATCTGTCAAAATCTGGTGCACGCAATATAGGGTGGTGGCACAGCAGAGACTTAACAGTAGTAAAAGCTTGCTCACACTCGGCTGTCCACTGCCACTTCTTATCCTTGCGCAATAAGTCAGTAAGAGGGGCAAGCACTGTGGAGTAATTCCCAATAAATCGTCTGTAATAGCCGATCATGCCCAAAAAATCGCTGGAGGGCACGGCGACACTGGGGTGCTGCAAAGTTGGAAATGGCATCCACTTTAGCCCGAGGTGGAGCCACTTGCCCATGTCCCACAACAAATCCAAGGTACTGGACCTTAGCACGTACGAACTCGCACTTGTCTAAGTTGACTACTAAGCCAGCTTCCTCCAACCGCTTAATGAGCATTTCCACATGATCAAGGTGCTCCTCCCACTTGGTGTCATACACAATGACATCATCGATGTAAACGACACAATTAGGTATGCCATCCACCACTTTATCCATAAGCCTCTGGAAAGTGGCTGGAGCATTCTTCAATCCATAAGGCATCACCTGGCACTGATATACTGCACCACTGACAACAAAGCTAGCCACTTGTTTAGCCCGTTCCGTCAGCGGGACCTGCCAGTATCCCTTTAGTAAGTCAAGTTTGGTGATATAAGTGGCATTTCCCACCTTGTCCACGGAGTCATCGACCCGAGGTAAGGGATAAGTATCGGTCTTAGACAGTGAGTTAACCTTCCGGAAGTCCACACACAACCTAACCTTCCCATCTGGCTTCGGCTGCAAGGTAACTGGTGAACTCCACTCACTGAAACTTTTCTTGATCAATCCATGGTCCAACATATACTTGATCTCATTACCGAGAGCTTTCTGTCTGATAGGGTTGATGCGGTAGGGAGCTAATTTTACAGGCTTACTATCCCCAACATCAATGTCATGAGTAGCCCAAGTTGTCAATCCCGGTGAATCTCCAAAAACTTTCGGATGTTTCCATAATCTGTTGCACAGCTCTTCTCGCTTTACTGGCTCAAGGTGTCGCAATTTCTCCACCAGAGCTGCATAACCATTGCCCTCCCATAGGTCAGCTGGTAACATCTCACCACGACTAAGTACTTCCTCCTGCTCCTCCAACTCACTACCAACCACCAAAACTACAGGAGCGCTCTCCCTGGTTCCCTCAACGTCCACTCCAAAGTCACCTTCCAGGGACTGTGGCTGTAACCCTGGTCCACTACTCACATTACCGGCACCAACAGCTCCCTCCACAGCACGTTCCTTTGATGCCACGTCCTCCTTTCCCCGTCCTTCACATCCCAGGTGAGAGACATCAGCAGTCATCCCACAATGAGAATCAACTGGGCGGTAGTATGGCTTCAACATATTAATGTGGCACAACTGAGTACTCTTCCGCCTATCTGGGGTAACAATTAGATAGTCAAGTTCCCCAACTTTCTTCTTCACAATATAAGGACCACTGAATCTAGCTGCCAGAGGTTTTCCTTGCATGGGCAGCAGTGCCAAAACTTCATCTCCTTGCTTAAACTCACGACTTCTGACCTTCTTATCATAATGAGCCTTCATTTTCGCTTGAGCCCGATTAGATGGTCACGGGCAAGCTCTAAAGCGCAATGCAGTCTCTCCCGAGTGCGGCAGACATAGTCAAGCATGGATTCCTGGTTGCCAGATTTGTTGTTACTCCAGGCCTCTCGCACCACATCCAAGGGACCACGAACTCTGTGCCCAAACACTAACTCATTGGGTGAAAACCCTAACGACTCAGTTGGTACCTCTCTCACTGCAAACATAACAAAGGGTACCGCTAGGTCCCAATCCTTTCCACTATCATAGCAGAAGGTGCGCAGCATGGTCTTTAAGGTCTGATGATGCCTCTCCAGGGCACCTTGTGACTGCGGATGGTAGGCACTGGACAAAATGTGATTGATGCCCAACTCTGTCATTGTCTGCTTAAATAAATTAGATGTAAAATTTACTCCACGGTCTGACTGCAACTCCTTGGGCAGGCCAAAATGAGTAAAGAACAGGATAAGTTGCTTGACTACTGACTTCGCCTGCATGCTTCTGATTGGTATAGCCTCTGGGTATCGCGTTGTAACATCCATTATGGTTAACAAATACTTGTTTCCAGCAGAAGTAGGAGGTAAAGGGCCCACGATATCAATGATTACCCGGGTAAACGGAGGTTCAACTGCAGGAATGGGAGTCAAAGGGGCCACAGGAAGAACTTGATTAGGCTTGCCCACTATCTGACACGTGTGACAGCTCTTGATGTACGCAGCAACTTGTCCCGGCATACTTGGCCACCAAAAGTTATATCTTAAGCGCTGCACTGTCTTTCTGTTTCCCAAGTGACCTGCTAAAAGTCCCTCATGTGCTAACTGTATTAACGGCACCCTATACTGCACAGGCACCACCACCTGCACTAACTCACTCACTCCTCCATCCACCGTGGCGCCAGTGGGCGTCCATCGGCGATGTAAAACATTGTCTTTAATCAGGAACTCCTCCTTACCACACTCCATACTTCTTTCTTCCCCTACTCGAGCAAACAAGGGCTTTAATGTTACATCCTCCTGTTGCTTCACCCTCAATTCTGCTGGCCCAACACCCGCCAGCTCTACTGAGGACTGAGATAAGGGACTGGTCGGGACACTGGATTGCGAAGGGCGATCAATCTCAGCGTCACCTCTAATACACTCGACAGGGGGAGGAATGTCAGACTCCACACTGACATCATCACCTCTACCCTCAACAGAGGCACTCTGTTCCTCAGGCGCGTTTGACGGTGGTCCTGCATCCCCGCAGTCGACCCCAGCGTCCTGAAATTCTTCTAATTCAGTCGGTGGGCTGGGTTCAGTCTCCACACAGACACACTCAGCACCACCTCTAGTGTCCTGAGTGGGAAGTGGGGCGGCGCCCATGCACGCATTCCCACTCTCCTCACCCACTACAGCAACACTCTGCTCACTAGGTTCCTCCATTGGTGGCCCTGCCTCATCACAGTCGACCCCAAGAACCTGTGACTTCACCAGTTCTTCCTCCCGGGCTGCAACCTGTGCCATAGATCGTGTAATTGCACAGACCGGGAACATGGCTTCCACTTCTGCATCAACTTCAATACCAATTTCTGGGGCGTCAAAACACTTCTCTGCCACAACAACTGGTGGGGGAAGAGATGGAAATACTTTCTCCCCAGCCAGGTCGTTCCCCAGCAGAAAATCAATCCCCTCTACTGGCATTACATCAGCAACAGCTACTTGAGCTGCAGCCTGAACAATGGGGCAATCGAGTTCCACATGAACATAATCATAGTATTCATCTGAGTTCATGCCTCTACACAGCACATACTTCCCTGAGTTTACAGGCCCTCCAGTCACGTTTCTGCACACAGACTGTTGTGCACAGGTATCACGAGCCACAGTAACTGGATAACTGATCCCATGAATTTTCACTGTGCCGTGACACATAAAAGGTTTACACCAGTCTAGGGACGATTTCTGAGGCAGTTCATCCGGAGGTGGCGTAGCATGTTGGGTAACTTTTTCAGCCTGAGCTGGCAGCGAGCACAGCCGGCTACACTCCAGCTTTCCACAGACTTCCCCCTCACCGTTACCACTCTCCCAACTCCTCTCGTTCACCTGACTCGAACCTATAACTAGTGCCACTGGTTTGGCATTTTGGGAGGCCTTCCACTTAGGACAGTTAGGCTTGATGTGCCCACTCTGTTTGCAAAAGTAACAAACTAGCTTCGAACTGGATACAGGGCTCTTTCTCCCTGCATTCTTTTTCTCCTCTGTACTTCCCTTGGACTGATTCACGGGAGATTTATCCCAGGCAGGGCCACTCACAGTCCTCTCCCTGGAATACTGAAAATTAGCATACTTGACCCCCATACTCCGCAAGGCAAACACCCGGTCATCAGCCCACGTCGCTGCTTCCTTCAAGGTCTTAAATCTCTTCTCCCTAATTTTAACACCAATTTCTTTGTCAGCCATGTTAGTAAAATGTTCCATCAAAAACAGTTCACGCACCTCGTTATACGAAGTGGCGCTCTCACTCAGCAACCACTCGTCTAACCTCTCCTCCAGATACCTAGCGTAGGCCATATAGGTGTCAGCAGGCCTTTTCCGAGCACCACGGAACAACAACCGATAAGCCTCTGGTCTAAGTTCATATGCCTTCAGGATGGCTGTTTTAAATTCATCATAATCATCTACATCCTCAGGGCTCAACCTATTATACACTTCCAAGGCTTTTCCCTTCAGCACATTAGATACCAACCCCACCCAGCGCTGCCTTGGCCACTCAAACTCCCTAGCCTTCTTCTCAACCCTGACAAACCATTCTGTCAACTTCAACTCATCAAATGCTGGCACTAATTTTAGACTCCTTGAGAACCAACTCTCCCTATCCTCTGCACGGCCTGAGGTTTGGGTATCTGAAGTTGGTCTATTAGCAGTCAGCTCCAAGCGAGTCTTCTCCAGCTCAAATCGCATTTTTTCACGCTGCAACTCCATCTCCCTCTCTTCTTTTGCACGCTGCATTTCCCTCTCTTCTTTTTCATGCTGCATCTCCCTCTCTTCTTTTGCACGCTGCATTTCCATCTCCAACTTTTTCAACTCCAACTGCAACTGAGCCTCCGGTGACAAGGCTCCAGGGTATATGGGAGTGGAATGAACAACTCCAGGGAAAGCACTAGACATACCTGGGGGAACTGCTCTAAACTGGCTCGGCGGCATCATAGATGGTAATAGTGGGGTAGCGAAATGAGGCATTTCAGCACCATAGTCAAACTCAGGGCTCACACGGGGAGTACCTTTGCTATGTGCCTCTCGTTGTTCCATATCCACAGGTGACTCAGCACGTACGCGATCTGGTGTAGACACGCGTGACTCCATGGCGACAAATCAATGGCAGTACTAAATAATGAAATACTAATGCTGACTGAGAAACTACAAAACACATCAACTTCACCTCAAAGCACAGAGAACGCCAAGGTAACGATATCCTAGCAAGAAGAAGGCACTGTTAGGATATCCTGATGCGAGGTCGCCACTGTTACGGTTTGCGCCAGCCCGGGGCTATTACAAAAAGACAACAAGTCAGCCTTAGATGATCGGCCTCCACTGCGTTGCAAAAATAACGCAGACCCCGGCACTGACACTCCGCAAACTAGAGAAAAAACTGCGCAACGGAAGAATACTTACTTAAGAACGCAACACTCTGTACTTTGATAATAAAATGGAACAGCCTACCTATAGATCTAGCCTACTATCGCCACTACCGGAAGTAATATCGCCCGAGACAGTATACAGGAACACCTCCCACTTACTTCCGGTGGTGACGACTTTCTACTTAACCCGTGTCCAAGGGGGAACGCAGTTGACTACTCACGATAGTTCTCACTAGCCTTGTGCAAGTAGATGGGATTAGAATGTGTAGGGGTTAGGGGGTGTGTGTGTATGTACGTGTGTTGGGGAACGTTAACAAAGGCAGCGAGAAGACCACGGTGAGCCAAACTGGCCCTCCAAAGACAACACGGTTACAAAAATAAAATAACTACTTCCCTCAGTCAGCAACAAAAGAATAAACTTAAATGAAAACGCCAGCTCGGCATAAAAATGACTGGGGAGAGAGAGAGTGTGCACACACGCACGATACGGAAGCTAGCTGGGAAGAGACTGGCCTACTGCTAGGCTCGTGTTCAGCCAAGCGCGAACGCATGAATCAAATTAATTAATAAGAACTTAAATTCGTGCCCCTCTCTCTCTACAATAAATTGGTACTTCTAATGCAAGCAAAACATCATTAAATATACTGGTAGCTCACATAAGACAATCAAAATAATCAAATGCATTCTCAGCATGGTATGAAATAAAATTGCCCTCAGTGGCAGGAACGAAAGAAACAAAAGAACTTGTAACACTCGCTAATGTAAACTCCGCGAATGACACGGATACATACTGCATAATCCCCCTAGCCCAGATGTAACGGCTGCACCCGTGGGAACGGAAAGGCGGACAGCGTAACAATATATATATATATATATATATATATATATATATATATATATATATATATATATATATATATGGATATATGTATATATATATATATATGTATACATATATATATATATATATATGTATATGTATATATATATATATATATATATATATATATATATATAGATATATATATATATACATATATATATATATATATATATATATATATATATATATATATATATATTTATATATATATGTATGTATATATATGTATACATATATATATATACATATATGTATATGTATATATATGTATATATATATATATATATTTATATATATATATATATATATATATATATATATATATATATATATATATATATATATATATATATATATATATATATATTTAAGCAACGTTGAGTCTGGTTAATACTTGGATGGGTGACCGCCTGGGAACACCAGATGCTGTTGGCATCCCTACGTGTCAAGTGGGGTTGGTGGAGGATTAGTGCCTCTCCCTGTAAAACAATTAACTCTAAGCCCTTGGCCACCCCATTTGGGATACATGGCGTTTTTGTTTATATATATATATATATATATATATATATATATATATATATATGCCACTAGCCTCTGTGTATGCAGCTTGGTGAAGTTAGCGGGTGGGCTCCAGCGGCCACCTTGGTGTGCTGATAGCTGGCGCTTTCACTTCTTACGATGGATATACATGTCGCTCAACAAATAATTCTCTGCAGTTGGTATTTTTTCGATTTCACTTACTATTTATGCATTATCAGGAAGATATAAATAGCACGATAATATTTGTGAACAATGAAACGCTAAATATCATTAGCTATGTGTTGTAAATATGAATATAATCACAATAACCAAGTGAGCGTCAACAATCTGTTCATACATTCTCATCACTATGTGATCATTTTATTATCATTAGTCTTTCGATTTCCTTTAATATTTATCAGTCATCAGTGGAGTAAAAGCATACAGAAGAGAAGCATGAAAGAAAAAAGAAAAAAAAATATTTACATAGTTTAACCCGTCCCATCCCGATCACTTTTCCACCACTGACTCCCCCTAATCCCGACCATTTTTGGAATTTTTTTTTTTTTGGCTAAAGCCTCCGTTTTGGGTGAGAAACATCGAAAATTCATAGAGAAATTGCTCACCTGAGGTTTAAAATACTAGATCCAGGTACCAGTACCTCCTTACCTTACTGGGTTTTCTAACAGGCTGGCACCAAAGAAAAC
Source organism: Coenobita brevimanus (assembly GCF_032717465.1). Lineage (NCBI taxonomy): Eukaryota > Metazoa > Arthropoda > Malacostraca > Decapoda > Coenobitidae > Coenobita > Coenobita brevimanus. Next base: position 13,857,051 of record NC_137007.1, read on the forward strand.
GAGTTCTATGGGAGGGTAACTATTTCACACCACTTATAAATGGTATTTATTTATTTACTTGGTACAAATTTATATGTAGTACGAGAATATATTGGTTTTCAAACAGTAATATAGGCATTATAAGCACTGTTTCACTCACTAACTCATCACCATACCTGACCTTTTTTGCCACATTACCTGATCATCATTTCTGACTGTTTCTTCCTCTAATGCTATGTAAAATTTGTCCTCCACATTGACATCGATTGAGGAATCATTCTGGCCCTGAATTTCGTACCGTGGCATGACATGGCTTTACTGGCCAGGTCACTGATAACAGGTGATTTGCTGAGACAATGGCATGCTGGGGGGGGGAGGTCATGCTGGGTAAAGCATTGTCCCTGCCTGGCATCTTGTAGAGGAAGGTGTCCCGTGTATATGTACCAAAATTCACACCCGAAAAATGAAAATTGTGCAAATTAGGGACCTTGCAATTGATTCACGTTTATGTATGTTGATGGGATTGGCAGTGACAAAATGTCTATCTATCTATCTATTGCCAGACGCCTCAATCCCGTTTGGGGTGGCCACAAACAAATCGCCTCCAAGTCGCCCTGTCCCCCGCCATTTCACTGCCCTGCTCCCAACTCACACCCCCCTCTCTCATATACCTCTCCACCCCATCCCTCCATCTCATCCTCGGCCTCCCCCTCCCTCTTCCCCCCTCCACCTCACTCACATACACTCTCTTCGTCAGTCTCTCACCCTCCATCCTCTCCACATGGCCAAACCACCTCAGTGTGTTCCTCATAACGCTTCCTATCACATCCACATCCACACCACAACGCTCCTTTATATCCTCATTCGTCAGCCTGTCTCTCCACGTGACTCCACAGGCTCCTCTTAAATAACTCATTTCCACTGCTCTCACTCTTGACTTGTGTCCTTCCAACAATGTCCAAGCTTCACTTCCGTACGTTAGAGTTGGTATCATAATACTGTCATGTAGTAACTTTTTCACTTCCATGCTCACTTCCCTGTTTCTTATCACTGCTTTCAAGGAACCAGCAACCTTTCTTCCCTGCTGTACCCTTTCAAGCACTTCACCCTCCAAACCTCCATCCTTACTCATCACACTACCCAAATACTTAAACGTACTCACATTTTCCAATTCCTCACCATCTAACCTCGCTGTACATTCACTAACTTCACCTCTCTCAAAGACCATCACTTTACTCTTCCCTATATTCACCTTTAGGTTCCGTTTCTTACACACTCTCCCAAACTCAAATGTGTGGACGTTAATTCACGTCGACGGGACGCCGTGGGTTAACCTCATGTGAAAGATTACTTTAGAACGTATCGGAGTTTTCATTACCAGATTTTATTTTGTGCCCGACTCTGGGCATAGGCTGAACAGCCTGTTGCGAAGCCCGGTACGTCTCCTTCTTACATCTCTACATGTCACCACTTCGATGCTAACACCCACTGTTCATACCTAATACATGCTAGGCTGTCTCATACAGAACTGGTGTACTGATGCTAGCTTGTGTGCTTTTACGACATATCAGGGGGAGTTCAGAAGGTTAGTAAAGTCCATTCTAATGAAATCCAGATCCTTTAAACTGTCCCCTGCCCCACCCAAGATTCGAACCCGAGTCCCTTAGAACCATAGACGACCTCAGTGTGCTTTACTACATGTCGGCGGGAGTTCAAGTGGGGAGTGGAATGTCTGATTTTTGATGCCAAGCAAAAAGTTCATAGCTGTTTGGAGCTGTCTCTCTGGCTCTCAGCAATTGAGAAGTTTAACTTTAGTGATAATGAAAGATATCTGAAGATGTAGACTTTATATAACAAGAAAAAGTAATCAACTACAAATTCTTAAACAGAAAAGCTATGTAACTATTGGTTCTTAAACAGAATCAATTTTTTTTTATCGCATAATAGGACCTGTTATTCTGGCATTCTGTTGTTTGGCAAGGTCATGCTGTAGTGCCATAATTTTAAGTATTAGCCTAAGTTAGTATAAGCTAGTATTGTAAGTGTAATCTTAAGCTTAGGTAATATTATAAATATAATCTGTACAGTTCATTTAGCCACTAAGCCTTATATTTAAGTTTAGTCATAGTTGATATAATGTGAATATGATTCTGCAATTGATAGTGCTAAGTCGAGTTTTAGTGTAGATATGATTAACGTTTGTACATAATGAACCAGCTGTTCTCCAGCAAAGACGTATAACCTCAGAAGTTTAGTAGAGATTAATAATCGCGAATGCCTTTCTTCGTATTCTGATTTAGAAATTTATGTAAGTGTTAATAGTGCTCCCCTTTTGAACTATGCAGTAGTGGACTGAGAGCTGTCTGAAATAAGATTGTTGATGATAGTCCTCAGTGAAGCACGAAATTCATGTTTTATTGAAGTTGCCTTTACAGTCACGTGGGCATATAAACTGACACTGGTAATAAAATGCAGTATAGTGCCCCTGAAAACTCCCAGACACCCATACAAGGAGCCCACAGATGAGCTATGACGGCACACCAGGACTTGGAATGACAACGGCATAAGTCAGCCCAAACCTCACGCCCCTATGACCCGGAACCCGCCTGCCACCACCATAGCAGGAATACTAGACTTCCTTCCAGGCTAGCCTTCACCAACCAGCTAAGGCATGGAGCTGCATATCCAGCTCCTGCCAGCACCCCAAAGACGGCCTGTAGCCACTCACCCCTTGCTGAGGAGACAGCCTGTAGCCGCTCCTGCCTTCTTCTGGAGATGGCCTGTAGCTGATCGCCCCTCACTAAGGAGACAGCCTGTAGCTGCTCTGAGGGTAATAAGGAGACGGCCTGTAGCTGCTCCCGCCTTCGTCAGGAGACGGCCTATAGCCACTCTATCCCCCAGAAGGAGATGGCCTGTAGCAGCTTCTGCGTTCATCAGGAGACAGCCTGTAGCCGCTCCGAAGGTGCCTCCCGTGAGATGGCCTGTAGCTGCTCGTCCCTCCTGAAGAAGACGGCATGTAGCCGCTCTGCGGGTAATAAGGAGATGGCCCGTAGCCGCTCCGAAGGTGTTCCCCCCCAGACGGCTTGTAGCCACTCCGAAGGTGTTCCCTCCGAGACGGCCTGTGGCTGCTCATCTCTTCTGAAGGAGACAGCCTGTACCCGCTCTGAAAGTGCCCTCCCTGAGACGGCCCGTAGCTGCTCCCGCCTTCATCAGGAAACGGCCTGTAGCCGCTCTGAGGGTAAGAAGGAGATGGCCTGTAGCTGCTCCAGCCTTCATCAGGAGATGGCCCATAGCTGCTCAGAAGGTGTTCCCCCTGAGACGGCCTGTAGCTGCTCAACCCTCCTGAAGGAGATGGCCTGTAGCCACTCCGAAGGTGCCTTTGGGTCTGCTGGCAGCTGCCCACTCCCCCAGGCCATGGCCAGTAACCGGGCCTTGGCGACAGCCTGTAGCCTCATCCCCAGGAAGCCACAGCCAGCAGCAGGGCCCTACGGCAGGAGATGGCCTGTAGCCGCTCCTCCATCTGAAGCTGATGCCTGTTCCCCGACCCACGACACAGAGGGAGTCTTGGGCCTAGAAGAGTTTTGGAGAGGCCTCTTAGTCTCCCCAGGCCTCTGCTCCCTACAACCGGTTCTGGAGGAGACCCACCTGTCGGACCCCGATGCAGACTGGTGCTGCAGCCCCTTCCTGTCGGCACTGCCAAGCCCTGGGGACCGCAGCCCTTGGGAACCCCAGACTGTCCCCAGCACTCCCGGGTGGGAACTCCCCACACCTCAACATCGGAAAACTTTGTCTTCCATCAGGAGCCTGAACGACAGATTCAGGCAACTGTTCAGCCCCAGCCCTGAGGGTCGTACCCCTGTCCCCAGCCCTGAGAGCACGGTGTCACGAATCGATTCGCGACATTTCCCTTTTGTGAGAAGCCACGAACTATTAGTGGAAAACTCACTGTGTATCGCTCAGTTAACCGTTTCTCTCTCCATTTCGGAGTATACTTTTCAAAACATTCGTCACTTTCAAAAGTGACCGATTTAATGCACGTCACTAAGTGCTCTACTGAGCGATACAATTGTTTCTTTATTGTTTGCCCTGCTTGCCTCAACCGTTAGCCACGCCTTCTTCCGGTGGCTTGTGCGTCCTGCCTATACATCATTTGAATTCAGTCTAGTGTTTGTTGTGACGGAGGAAGGTCCTGTGCTCCAGAAGTGTGAGAGGTCAGCTAGTACCCAAGCTCCACTGAGACAGTTAATCCAGTCCTCCCACCCCCTTGGTGATACACAGCATTCATCGATCAGTATTTCCTTTTTGTATTTTGTAGTCTTAAGAGTTTAGTTAAGGTGTTTTTTCCTAGGCGTAAGTATTTAGCTTTTGTGTGAGTGAGTGAGTGCGGTCTCATTGATTTGATTTGAAATGTAACGTTAAATTTATTTTTGTAATCAATAAATTTAACAGTTCCCTTTCTTGAGCTTAATGTAAAGTAAAATCTTGTTTCATTTCTCCAAATTAAGCTTATTTCCCACATAGCTCTTAGCTTGCATAGACGCTTTACTATTCATAACCGGTACTTAGACCAGTCTTGTTGTATTAACTTAAAATCCGTTGTGCCATAGGAGTTAAGCATCAGCAAGGACCTGATTATTATTATTAGTATTAGTTATTTATTGTCAGGGGTGAAGTAACTTTCTCCAGAGGCTAACAGTACTAATTCAGCATTTGTGAGTAATTAGTCTTTGCTGTGTACTGTTGAGAAAGTTTATAAATTCTCGTTCTTAGAGAATCGTTGCTCGATTTAGCAAGACAATCATTGTCCCTGCTCTTTAATATTATTGAATATTAATATCAATTAAATAATATTTAAGCATTTATTTCAAAAACACTTCGATATTTTAAAAACCCCGTGACAATTGGCGACCTCATTCCAGGATATTAACTCCTAGCTATGAAGCTATTCACGAGATAGTGCTCACTCGTTCATATTTAGGAATTTATCATTAAAATTTATAGGCACAAGTTTACTGGTGGTTACCGTTGATTGAGCAAGTGAATTTTTGCTTTATTAATCAATAGAATACTTAACTCTAGTTTATTCTTGGTAACGCCAGACGATTTTATTCGCTCCTGGGAAGTCGCTGTACCCATTATTACTGAGTCTTCCCAGTCATTTACATTTTTGATTTATTCTTTGCCAGTTAACTAGATAAGACTGGTCACCACTAGCTTGTGTCTGTATTCTTTACTTGTGTTTATTAGTATTCGTTTGCGAAGCAGTCAGTACTCAATTTCGGTTTGCTTAATAAATTAGCGCCATGGCTACCACCATATTTTTACAGGAAGCCAAAGATATGGGCCTTACAGACCCAACCGAAATTAAAGAGTATATACTCTCACGGCATAATCAGGAGCAGCAGCGTGAGAATGATGCCCGTGAAGAGCGTAAGATTCAGCGCGAATACGAGCAAGAACAGGTGAGGAACGCGAAAAGGAGCACGAGTACGAGCGAGAACAGCGCGAACACGAGCGAGAACAGCGCGAACATGAGCAAAAACAGCGCGAACTCGACTTGGAACATGAGCGAGAACAGCGTGAGGAACGAGAGAGAGAACGAGAACACGAACGTGCCGAGCGAGAAGCACGCAAAAAACATGAACTTGAAATGATGAAGCTCAAGCGAGCTTCCTTGGCTTCAGACACGTCTGGTGCAGTTGGTCCAAGCTCCACGAGCGTTCTCCCTGCACATGTCCTGGCGACCCTACGCATCAAGCTTCCTTCATACAAGGAAAGCGAGCGAATCGAGCCGTACATAGCTCGTTTTGAGGACATGGCAGACATGTATCAACTGGATGAGGCAGCTAAGCGGCTTCAGTTTCTTAGCCTATTTGAGGGCCCTGCCCTCGATATTCTCCACAGAATTCGTGGAGACAATCTCACATATGAGATGATGAAAGCTGCACTCATTAAGGCGTATGGTCTCACAGTAGACGACGCCAAAGTTCAGTTCATGCGAGCTCGTCTCCAAGACAAGGAGACAGCTGTTCAGTTCCTTGATCGTCTCACAGCTTACTTAACCCGTCAGCTGCGGCTTTCACTTCACAGTGAGGACCTCCCTGTGCGGTATTCTCACCATACCTCAACTCTCTCATAACAGCACGAAAAATATAACAGTGTTCACGTCTTATATCTGTGCATCTCATAATGACATTTGTTTTTGATAAAATTCCATGGTAATGACGAAGTTGTGTTCAGAAATTGGAGAGGTTGGTGACATAAAGCATCTACCATATACCGAGTGTGAGAGAAAATGGAGTGATGGAGCGGAGCCTAAAATAAACTGAATATACCAAAATAAAAAGAATGATAAAAAAAAAAAGAAAACGTAAACCACATTGAGAAATAGATCAATTGATAAAGTATATGGTTGAGGTGACCGTGCATTATAAGAAAATATGTGAATATGGCATGGATAAGAATGATAATTTTATGTTCCAGTCATGTAGACACACAGACATAACTGTACGTGGATACATTTCATAAGTTAGCTTGTTGGTGACGATAAGCATTTGCCCTTTGCTTTTGTGTGTGTGTGTGTGTGTGTGTGTGTGAGAGAGAGAGAGAGAGGGGGGGGGTGTTGTTAGTGTCTGCACGTGCGTAAATGTATGCATGTATGTGTGATTTAGTAAAAAAAATGTATATATATATAATAAATTTGTGTGTGTGTGTGTGTGTGTGTGTGTGTGTGTGTGTGTGTGTGTGTGTGTGTGTGTGTGTGTGTGTGTGTGCACCATCTCATACGGGTGGGGTGAGGATTATCTCGTGAGGTCAACTCCCCCGGGATCCACCCCAAGGTGAGGCATGGACAAAGGTTGACAGTTCGTGTGTGTGTGTGTGTGTGTGTGTGTGTGTGTGTGTGTGTGTGTGTGTGTGTGTGTGTGTGTGTGTGTGAGTATGTATGTATGTGTATGTGTGTGTATCCGTATGTGTGTGTGTGTGTGTGTGTGTGTGTGTGTGTGTGTGTGTGTGTGTGTGTGTGCGTGTGTGTACCAGTACGTGTGCTTGTTTGTGTGTGAATGTTTTTGTGTGTGAATGAGAGAGAGAGAGAGAGAGAGAGAGAGAGAGAGAGACAGACAGACAGACAGACAGACAGACAGACAAACAGAGAGAGAGAGACAGAGAGAGAGACAGACAGACAGACAGACAGACAGACAGACAGACAGACACAGAGTCAGAAAGACAGAGAGAGAGAGAGAAAGAGCTGGCTCCCATGGGCCAAACAGGCGACTGCAGTTATATTCTCTTTTGATTTTCTTATATTTAGACAGATGGATAGATAGTGTGTGTGTGTGTGTGTGTGTGTGTGTGTGTGCGAAGTCAGTTGGGTGAGGATTATCTTCTGGTGAGCTCAACTCCCACCTGGAATCCACTCCTATGTGTCGCATGGACAAAGGTTTTGCAGACGGTGTGTGTGTGTGTGTGTGTGTGTGTGTGTGTGTGTGTTTATTTATGTGTGTGTGTATGTCTGTGTATGTGTCTATTTGTATGTGCTTGTGTGTGTATGTGTCTAAGTGTATGTGCTTGTGTGTGTCAGAGAGAGAGAGAGAGAGAGAGAGAGAGAGCTGCCTAGCATGGGCTAAACAGCCTACTTCAGTTATCCTATCTTCTTATGTTCAGACAGATAAATAGATAGTATATGTGTGTGTGTGTGTGTGTGTGTGTGTGTGTGTGTGTGTGTGTGTGTGTGTGTGTGTGCACGTGCTCACTTGCGCGCGTGTTTGATATATTTATATATCACGATGCATTAGGACTTTTATAGCCATAAGAATAAAATACAGTACATAATGTGCATTGCAAAATTATGCCAAATAGAAAGAAGAAGTAGAATAACATTTATATTTCTTCAGAATGAATAACATAGTTGTGTATTACATTATTGTTGTCATATATCATACATAATGCCATTTACTTTTGATTTGAAAAGAAATGATTGCATACACTATATATATGCAGGCACACACACACACACACACACACACACACACACACACACACACACACACACACACACACACACACATACACACACACACACAAACACAAACTATCCTTACATCAATATATCAATCTGTTCATCTTTTTTTCTCTCTAAAGTAAACAAACACACGTACACATACATAGATAACTATCTATCTATTTACCTTTCTTTCGATAGCACAAACACACATTCACTCGATCTATCAGTTTGTCTATCCATGAATCTATTTTTCTCTATCTATTCATCTTTGTTTCTAAAATATATATATATATATATATATATATATATATATATATATATATATATACTGTACAATTATGCTCAAATACACACAAATATAGAAACAAATATATATATACTGCACATATTCATATGCATTATACATATACATATACATACAGTAGATAAGCCAAAACAAAATGGCTCATGAAAGTAGGTACTAATGATAACATAAATGACAAAATACAACATGGAATTGTATAACAAACAAATGAAATATATAAGAACATAAGAAGATAGCACAAACACACATTCACTCGATCTATCAGTTTGTCTATCCATGAATCTATTTTTCTCTATCTATTCATCTTTGTTTCTAACACACACACACACACACACACACACACAGACACACACAGATATATATATATCTCACTGACACAAACGCACTAAACACCCACACACATGTGCATACACACATACCGTACAAATACCATGACTCAAACATGACGTTTATTTGTGTTTGTGTGTTTCATAGTGAACTTAGAATTTCTTTATGGTGTGATAGTCCCGAAAGCAGTCACCCAAGCACAAACCAACGTTGCATTCTTTGCATATGATGCTGATTCGCGTGCGCTTCCTAGGACGTTTAGTTGTGTGATTGCACACATAGTACTCTCTGCGCCTCCTCAGTCCATTGATCATTTCAGTATGTACGGGATAATGACGACTGAAGCCATCTATGATGCGATCCGGCAGGGGGGTAGGGCGGCGACCTTTGATGCTGCTGGTAGGTTGCCCGAAGTCTTCAAGTAGCTGGTAGACTACGTTATGCACGAACTCTCGCAGCTTCGGCTTCTTGGTGGGGTCAAACTCATTTTTGGTCAGCCAGAGATTGTAGGCATTGAGCATTGTGATGTCTATCAAGTGGAAAAAGAATTTGTGGTACCACCTGACGGACTTTCTCAAGCACTCAATGCCACTTAGCTGACAGTCTGACTTGTCCACCAGACGCATATTATGTGTGTAGTCGACCACCACATCAGGCTTTATGATTGGTTTTTTGGTGCGGTAGTGAACCTTGCCAGTTTGAACAAGCTCGCCTTTGTGGATAGTGGAGAGTAGGTGGACTGCACGTCTGTCATTCCACTTCAAAGCTACAACCTTGCCGGACTTCTCCTTCTGAATGAACTTATCCTTTCGACCCCTTCGTCGCTTCTGGCTTCTCTTGTGATGGGCGTGAGCTGCCTCTTCATCATCTGGCGTGTCACTAGAACTAGGATCGTCAATAAGGATCGTCTCTCCGTTGAACTTTGGCATAAACTTCCTGGATGTCCGTACAGTTCCACATGACCCAGTCTTGTTATCATGTAGGAATTGACAGAGAGCAGGGCTAGTATACCAATTGTCAGTGTAAAGAATATGACCCTTGCCCATGTAGTCTGTCATCATCTTTTTGACGATGGCACCAGACATGCCCATGGGGTCTTTCTTGCTGACAATTCCTATACCTGTGTCTGTGCCTGTGTACACGATCATGTCGAGCACAAATCCTGTCTCACAGTCACATAACACAAACAGTTTTATGCCAAAGCGATGTCTCTTTGATGGGATATACTGCTTGAAAATGAGACGACCCTTGAATAGCATAAGTGACTCGTCAATGACCATCTTCTGAAAGGGGTAGAAATATTTCTTGAACCGTGAAAGGACCATCGAAAATATTTCTCTCACTTTCCAGATACGATCATCGTTTTTAGGGTTTTCATTGTCTGCACAGTGAAGAAAACTTAACAGCAATAAAAACCTGTCACGAGGCATGTATTTACGGAACAGAGGAGTGTTGGTCAAGGGGTCATTGCGCCAATAATGCTGAAGAACATGCTTCTTGCACAGTGGCATCACCAGCATCAAGGCGATGAAAACAATGAGCTCCCTGGGTGTGGTGTCCACCCACTGTCGTACCCTGGAATTCGGGGAGATGAAGTCCATATGCTGAGACACCCAACGGTAATATTTGTTGGTGTTCTCAGCCACGAATGACATCACCTCGTCATCCAAGAAGGCACGGAAGTAGTCACTTTCCCTTGCCTCGTCGTTACAGGGCCAGTCTTCAGTTGTACCACTGCTCTCACGCCGAAAGTTCGGTAGGTCTGGTACAAAGTCTGACCCCTCTGACCAGGAAAACGAAAACGCTGAGTCCTCACGCAGGGTAACTTGTGACTCCTCACTGTTTTCACCTTCATCCTCATTATCCCCGTCTTCACTGTCATCCTCCTCACCACTGCTTGATGAGCCTTGCCACCCACAATCCCTCCCAGTTACGTCAAAGTCGTCCCCGCTGCTGTCGTCGCTCTCAGTAAACAACAGTGGCATGTATTTACTTGGGGTTAAGATCTGTGGGCGTGGGCGTGGTGCAGGCGTGTACCCAGAAGTACTCGGATCTGAGATGGCAGAAGCAGGGACAGATTTTTTTTTTTTTTTTTTTATGTGAGGAAGAAGGAACCAAAGGCCATGAGCCCGCAGTAACAGTTCCCTCCAAGAGAAAAACAAAATACAATAGAGAGCCAAATTCAAGATCCGATCATTTTGAGATGCCTGGACACACTACGTTTGAAAGACTGGAGATCATAGGCAGCAGGAAATACAGACAGAGGGAGACAGTTCCAGAGCTGACCTGTTGCATAAATGAAAGACTGGGAGTAACGGTTAACTCTTGCATTAGAGAGTTGGACAGAAAAGGGATGAGAGTTTGCTGCCAGACGGGTGCTACGCGCCCGTCGTAGAGGTGGAGGAATGCAAACAGACAGTTCAGAGGAGCAGTGGCCATTAAAGTAGCGATAGAAAAGAGATAAAGATGCAACAGTGCGGCGAAGAGACAGAGGTTGAAGGGAGTCAGTAAGAGGAGGAGAGTTAATGAGACGAAAAGCCTTTGACTCCACCCTATTGAGAAGAGCTGTATGTGGGGAGCCTCCCCACACATGAGAGTTGTACTCCACACAGGGGCGGATAAAACCCCTGTATAGAGTCAACAATTGTGCAGGGGTAAAGAAAGAGCGGAGTCGGCTTAGCACACCCAATCTCTTGGAAGCAGATTTTACAAGAGATGCAATATGATCTTTCCAAGATAAGTCCCGAGTAAACGAAACCCCAAGCATGTTCAAAGATGATGCAGGATTAAGCTGAATATTATTAAACATTAATGGGTATACCTGTGGAAGACTTTGTCGGGTTGATAGGTGTAAGAACTGAGTCTTAGATGCATTAAAGACAACCATATTATTTTTACCCAGGTCAGAGATATGAGCCAAGTCAGACATTAGGTGTGCCATAGCCTCATCCCTTGTTTCTTGAAGTAACTGTTGAGATGGGCGTTGCGGGAACCGAATGGAAAGGTGAAGGGTGGAGTCATCAGCGTATGAGTGGATAGGGTTAGATGTACAGCTTAGAAGATCATTGATGAATAAAAGGAAGAGAGTAGGTGATAGGACAGAGCCCTGAGGAACACCACTGTTGATAGATCTAGGAGAAGAACGATGGCCGTCTACAACAGCGGCAATAGAACGACCAGAAAGGAAGCTAGCGATGAAGGCACAGATAGAAGGATAGAAACCGTAGGAGGGCAGTTTGGAAATTAAAGATTTATGCCAGACTCGATCGAAAGCCTTTGAGATGTCAAGTGCAATGGCAAAGCTTTCGCCAAAGTCCCGAAAGGAGGATAACCAGGAGTCTGAAAGGTAGGTGAGAAGATCGCCAGTGGAGCGTCCCTGACGGAACCCATACTGACGATCGGAAAGAAGGTTGTGATAGGAAAGATGCCTTAAAATTTTTCTATTATGAATTGATTCGAAAACTTTTGAAGTACAGGACGTTAAAGCAATTGGACGATAGTTGGAGGGTTGGGAGTGGTCACCCTTCTTTGGGACTGGCTGAATGAGAGCAAACTTCCAGCAAGAAGGAAAGGTACAAGTTGACAGACAAAGGCGAAATAGTTTGCCTAGGCAGGGTGTAAGCACAGAAGCACAGTTCTTGAGAACAACAGGAGGAACCCCATCAGGCCCATATGCCTTGTTAGTACTGAGGCCAGTGATGGCAGAAAATACATCAACTGAAGAAATTTTAATGTCAGCCATAAGGAAGTCAGAGGGGGGAAGTGATGGAGGAACAGCACCGGAATCGTCTAAGGTGGAATTGGAGGAGAAAGTCTGTGTGAAGAGATCTGCTTTATCAATAGAAGAAATAGCTACAGAACCATCAGAGTAGAAAAGAGGAGGGAAGGATGATGAGGTAAAGTTGTTAGAAAGATTTTTGGCAAGGTGCCAGAAGGAGCGGGAAGAATTCGAGTTGGAGAGTTGAGAGCATTTAGTATGGATGAAATTATTTTTAGTAGAGCGAAGAACAGACTTAGCACGATTCCGGGCAGAAACGTAAAGATTATGTGATTCAGGGGTGGGTTGGCTCCGGTACCTTTTGTAGGCCTTCTCCTTGTTGCGGACAGCATTAGAACAAGCGTGATTAAACCAAGGCTTTCTTGCGTTAGTCAAAGGATATGAGAAAGGAATGTATGCTTCCATGCCAGAGAGAATAACCTCCGTAATGCGCAAGGCACACTCAGATGGCTCCCGGCCATGGAAGCAATAATCATTCCAGGGAAAATCAAAGAAGTACTGCCTGAGGGCCTCCCAGTCCGCGGCTCCAAAATGCCACAGACGACGTTTCCGTGGAGGGTCCACAGGCCGTACCGGAGTGATAGGACAGGTTAAGGTAATAAGGTTGTGATCGGAGGAGCCCAACGGAGAGAAAAGATTAACAGAGTAAGCAGAAGGATTAGTTGTGAGGAAGAGGTCAAGTATGTTGGAGCTCTCTCCAAGGCGGTCAGGGATACGGGTAGGGTGCTGTACAAGCTGCTCTAGGTCATTAAGGATAGAAAAGATGTAGGCTTGTTCACCAGGTGGATCCGTGAAAGGAGAGGAGAGCCAAAGGTGGTGGTGAACATTGAAATCTCCAAGAATGGAGATTTCAGAGAAAGGAGAAATGGACAGAATGTGTTCCATCGTAGAAGTAAGATAATCGAAGAATTTTTGATAGTCAGTAGAATTAGGGGATAAGTAAACAGCACAGATATATTTAGTCAGAGAATGACAGGAAAGCCGAAGCCAGAGTGTGGAGAATTCAGAAGAATCAAGGTCAGGAACACGAGAGCAAGATAAGTCGTTGCGTATATATACACAACAGCCACCTTTGGCTTTGAAATGAGTATAGAGAAAGTAGGAGGATACAGAAAAGGGTTTGCTGTCAGTTGCCTCAGACAGCTGAGTCTCCGTTAGAAAAAGAAGGTGAGGTTTAGAGGAGGAGAGGTGGTGCTCAACAGAGCGAAAGTTAGATGAAAGGCCGCGAATGTTGCAGAAATGAAGAAGAAGAGAGTCAGACCGTGGTTCTAGGCACCTCGAGTCGTCACCGGGAGAGGGGCAGATGGCGGGGGCATTTATGGTCCCCCCCCCCTGGGGACTCCGAGGCTGGGTGAATTGACGCCATTTTTGGTTAATTTTGAATAGGAAGTGTAGTGTGTACTGTGCATGTAGTGTGGTGAAGATAGTTAGAGAAATTTGTACTGGAGAGCATGCTGGCCTACTCTCTGTGTAACTGAGACACTGAAAAAGTTCAGCAAAGGGGGGTGGTCAGGAACTAGTCCTGAGGGCTGATGAAACGGGAGCTCCAGCACTCCCTGTCATCAGCTTTCCATCCACCTCGGGAGTACTGCCCTGCTCGACTGGTGCTACAGTCTACTAGATGATCTAGAAGGGGTGTTGGAGCTGCTTTCACTGTCG
>NC_137007.1:13876099-13886099 GCF_032717465.1 Coenobita brevimanus
AAAATGGGATGTCTGTCAACAGAGGTCTATGAAGGATTCCAATGGTCAATTGTTAGTGGACCATAAGGATATAAATGCAAGATGGATAGAATACTTTGAGTCTCTGTTTAATGTAGAGTGGCAGGGTACAGACGACAATGTAGAGAGGGCTGTTGAGGACCAGTTGTACGAGTATGGGGAGTTTGATCCTATCACAATTGAGGAGGTTAGGGAGGCCATTAGAATGACAAAGAAAAACAAATCTCCAGGCCCAGATGGCATTCCAATAGAGACAATAAAAGCAGGAGGTGCACCAGTGCTGCCCTCTCTCCAACTCACCATGCCATCACTCATACACCTCTCTTACCCATCCCTCCAACACATAATCTCATTCTATATTCTTTCCATATGGCCATGTCATCTCAGTGATGGTAGAAAAGATTACAGCAGCTATAGAGTTGAGAAAAGTCAACCATTAAGGAGAGAGAGAGAGAGAGAGAGAGAGAGAGAGAGAGAGAGAGAGAAACTGACGGCATGAGGCAGGTGGGGCACCATGTTTTCAATCACTAGTTTTCTGTCATGTCTGTAAGAATGATCGTCAAAAACTGAGGCCTGTTGAGACATAAGTGCAGTAATAACTCCTTCAGCCCGAGATGTCTGTCATGAATGGAACAGCATCATCGGTGCTAACAAAATATACCACTTGAGCCGTAGGACGCATATTTTACATCCGGGATCGTGAAGTGAGAGAGAGGTAACGTTACCTTTGACGTGTACTGTATATGAGTGTGTGTGTGTGTGTGTGTGTGTGTGTGTGTGTGTGTGTGTGTGTGTGTGTGTGTGTGTGTGTGTGTGTGTGTGCGTGCGTGCGTGCGTGCGGCGTGCGTGCGTACGTGCGTGCGTGCGTGTGTGTGTGTGTGTGTGTGTGTGTGTGTGTGTGTGTGTGTGTGTACAAAATAACTCAAAACAGTTATGATCCGATTTGGACCAGACTTGTTGGAATGGTCGAGGGTCTTCCCAAGAGTTGACCTATTGTTTTTTTGTAGAAATAGATCAGGAGTCAAGGCCATATGGCGAGGTCATTTTAAACAAATTTTATGCTACTTAAGCCATACTTGGGGGAAAGGTTGATAATATGGAAAAGATAAAGTGATTAGGCTTTGAGATCAATTAATGGTGGAGGTCATAGAACAAGGTTAAAAATTCAGTCTTATAACTCGAGCAGTTTTGATTCGATTGGATCAAACTTTGTGGAGGAGTTGAGTGTCAGGCAAGGACGAAGAAATTCGATTTTGCGTCAAGACAAAGTTGGCGCAAACAGTTTTCGTCCAATTTGGACCAGTTTGTTTGAAGCGTTGAGGGTCAGGTAAGGGAAAAGTACCGTAATTCGATTTTGAGAACAACTGGTAAAAGGTCACGATCACAGGGCAAAGTTCGACTTTTAGATGAATTGTAAGGTTCATTGTTGCGCTCTGTGGGTGTTCCATAGTGTTGTATTCTTCTTGCTCGTGGCAGAGGATTACATTACATTCAGAGTAAGGAAACATCTTATTATACTTCTTTCGTGTATTTTTTTTTTTTTTAATCACGTAGCTCAATGCCAGATTGAAAATGCTACAGCTCTAGTTTCTCTCAATATCATCTCTTCCTGACTAGCACTGTATTTTGGTGTTAATCTGTTTCTACAACTCACCAATCAATATGGAAAAATGGCACGGGCTTTCTCAAAAACGAAAACAGTGCAGTGGGATCTGAAGTGAACTTTTAACATTAACTAAAGGCAAATTCCAGTACAGACTAGGCCACTATGATACACCAATTAGATCTGTGAGACTTATTCATTTCACTTATAATTTCTGAAGTTATCGCAGCAAAGACAATAATGTGGTCTGCGCATGAAAGGTATGGACCTAATTGCTCTTGTTGTTGTTGTGGTCCCAGGCTCATCTAATACGTGATCCTGGTGGACTGGAGGCTTAAGCTGCTCTTTACATGTAGTGCACTATCCTTTTTCGAGAAATGAGGATGCAGTTGAAGGACGTTTGTAAAGCTGGACAGACAAGCCGCCCGGCTATATCGGTGCCACCATATGAAGGAAGCCCTCTCTACCTCGACAAGGATAAGCTACTACGAATATATATAACCTTATACAGGGTGATTCACTGCTCTGAGGCCCCAAAATAATGTCAGTTGTTTGGTAATTAATATACAATTTTAAGTGAAATTCGACACTTTATTTACTTACAGTTTGTGTACATTTGCACTGAATATTCAAGATGATTTCCCTCAACATGTAAACATAAATGAAAATAGGTGTACCGTACTGGCGAATGTTTGGTGCTGTGTGTCCACTGAGATGGTTGCACTCACTCTAATATCGTTTCCTTCAAACTCATCGATTATCAAGCCTTGCTTTTAAATTCGTCTCCAACAGAGCTATTAAAAAGAATGCAAGAAAAGAGTTAATCTTTGTCGCAGGAGGAGATAACAACAAAACTATAGAGAGCAAAAGTGTTTCCTGAAAACTTGTGTCAAATTATAAATACGTGCTTTTTTATCACATTTTGGGAATGACAGTGATCACGCAGTGTTAATGTCTCAATACAAATGGTTAGAAAAATGAAGTATATACGATTCAAGGACTCTTCCACTGACTTCTTTTATACAGCTTTTTAAACTTATGACTAATTCTTATACAATGGACCGTACTCTGTCTGTCTGTCTGTCTGTCTGTCTCTCTCTCTCTCTCTCTCTCTCTCTCTCTCTCTCTCTCTCCGTTGAATCTCCCGGGACATCAATAAGGCCACTTGTCCGTTCAGAATATCGGTTGGGAAAAAAATCACAATTTCACAGAATTTCCTCCTACTTTCCACTCACCACTGGTATTATCCTTCAGTTTTAGTGGTAGCTAGAGCCGGGAAGAATGGAGAGAGAGAGAGAGAGAGAGAGAGAGAGAGAGAGAGAGAGAGAGAGAGAGAGAGAGACAGACAGACAGACAGACAGAGAGAGAGAGAGAGACAGACAGACAGACAGAGAGAGAGAGAGACAGACAGACAGAGAGAGAGAGACAGACAGACAGACAGACAGATAGACAGAGAGACAGACAGAGAAACAGACAGAGAGACAGAGGGGAAGGTGTAGAGGATAAAACCAGAGGCAACAAGCTATTATCAAAGACGTATCCCCACCACGTGGTAATGAATATATAAATATGCACCAGTGGGTATGGCAATTTCATATAGAGGGGCAGAAACTTGGACTCGTGCACTAATGAGGGGAACAAAAATAAAAAACTTTCAGGAATAGGTCCACCAAGTTTCATCTTAAGATTACTAGTGCAGGTTGGAATGAAATCTCCGGTATGCACACCCACCTCATCATGACAGATTTTTCCTTGTATGGTCATAGCTCGTAAAGTACAGACAGCTTGTAAATTTTACAAATACGGGCATCAACTACGACACATACTCTGCCTTTCTATGTGATATGAAGCTTATCCAGCTGGTAGTTTCCGAGACACAGGCCCAGATAGAAAGACAGAGACAGATAACACAAGACTGATTTTTACTTACATGATAATAGCTCTTACAGTACACAGACTATCGCAATTTTACAAATACAGGCATCAGCAACGACATATGCGTTATCTTTCTGCGTGATATGAAGCCAATCCACATGGTAGTTTCCAAGATACAGGCCCAGACGGAAAGATGGACAGACGGGCATATGAATGGACATGGGAGTTTTCTGTTATCCCCACCATGTGGAATAATGGTGGGGATAATAAAATTGAAGGTTAATTAATACAGTGTCCGGTGAAATGGGTATGCAATTAAGCAAGTATATACAAAAGAGAGAGAGCGAGAGAGAGAGAAGACTGATGACCAGCTGCGAGACAAAGACGAAGATAGTCTGAAATCTGGAGCAGGTGCCATTGACAGGGAGCGCCTGAGTGCCAAGGGCGAGAGAAACACTGGAGGTGTTTAGACTGGCACTGGACACGGGGAAGTGCAAAACCTACAGTACTTACATAGGTTGTTCTGCATGTTTATTGAGAACTCCACATTTTGTGGAGTTCTAATTGATATTGTGTATAGACCCCTTGCTCGTGACGTCACTAGTATTGTCTGCATGACCGTTTCGACAAACAGGACAAACTCGACATTCACGCATAATACTTTCTAAGTGTGCATAATCATACCATACCCAACCCCCAAGATAATCTAGGATGATAGTGTTATTTGAATTAGGAAAAAGTATTCTTTTGAACCGGTGGGGAAAAAACGAATAGGATTTTATACTAATAAGGAATGAGACAAATTCTCCAGTTTCTGTTTGGGGCTTGACCCTTTGGGTGGCAAGATCGGAGGTGCTGTAGAGTACTTATTTCTGTGCAAAGATACCGTGAAGCCCTAATTTCTTGTTGAACACTTGAATCTCTGCATAAACATGTCTCAACAGTTGTCAGAGTATGTTTTGCAGCTCTGCCCGCAAGATAATGAGCGGTACATTGCAAAATGTAAAAGTGTAGGACCTTGTGGCCCATACTAATTTCAGTCTGCAGCCTGACACCGATTTTGAAATGCTATAAACTTCCCGAGTTTGACTTTGATCTAACCATGTTATTTGGGGTCATAACACCGCCAACAGTCTTTTCATGACCATGGTGGTGTTGGTATGATGAGGACATCATCAGTGTGCTGACGAAGGCCAAAAGATCAGATTTGTCACAGAGGTTAGAGCGACCATCGGCTCACGAAATCGTTACGCTACCGTGACTATTACCTGGATTTGTTACCAAAAAAGGCTTGAATTTAACACTCCTGCAAATGCTGCATGAAACAAAGTTCTTAATCAGTCTCAGACTACTCAATATAATCCTAAAAAAATGTTCTGTACACAGTAATAGGGCTCTACTTAACAGGACACACCAGAAATAAAAAGCTGGCTGCACAGCCGACAATTCTAATTTGGCTGCCAATTCTTTCGTTTCACTGCAGCAATGCACAGATGTTTTAGATGTGGGTCACTTGGGAAACGATAAAATGATAGTGTACATCCTGGCTTCTTTCTATTGGTGCATCCAATAGCCATACACGACTAAACCATAATGATCTTGCTCTGCAGTGAGTCTGTTTGCCACCCTCTTTTTGCTTAAGTCTGTTCACTTCCTTCTAAAACAGCTCCAAGCTCGCGCAGGGGACGGAATATCGGAGTGACGTCGTCTGGCTCTGGCGCAAAACACTTGCTCAGTTGACTCCTGACCATGATGGAGGGTGGATGTTTGTTCCACTACTCAGACCATGACACTTTTTCGGTTCGGTGAAGTTAGGAAAGGGAGTGAAATGTGTGAGGGAAGGTGTGGGGTATGATGGAAGGTCTAGGGGTGTGATGGGAGGTCTAGGGGTGTGAGGGAAGCACTTCTTCCCCTGCTTCGTTTTCTCTTCTTTCAAATATTTAATTTGAATCGGCGGTTTTATACATTTTCTGTTACTTAAGCCAACTGACGTCACACACAAGCCACGCCTCCCTGCGCTCTGAGGGAAAGTGAACCGACTTGGTATTACTAGACGTAGGCTTTTGCTACCCGACGCTGATGATGTAGGCGCAACCCGTCTCTCTCTCTCTCTCTCTCTCTCTCTGTATATATAAATATATATATATATATATATATATATATATATATATATATATATATATATATATATATATATATATATATATATATATATATATATATATATATATATATATATATATATATATATATATATATATATATATATATATATATATATATATATATATATATATATATATATATATATATATATATATATATATATATATATATATATATATATATATATATATATATATATATATATATATATATATATATATATATATATATATATATATATATATATATATAAATATATATATATATATATATATATATATATATATATATATATATATATATATATATATATATATATATATATATATATATATATATATATATATATATATATATATTGTTACATAGCCTATGATTTCATCATCCTTTGTGTAATTTTAACACACAGTATGCTGCATGTTTGATCACGAGCGTGTTCTGCCTCAGTCCCCCCCTTCTACCGTTATAGGAGAGTAAGTCGTCCTTTCTGTTATTCAGTGCGGGATTGTCAACTGTTTGTCCCCATCGCTTCATTTGCGCGTCCTTCTTACAAGTTGTATCAAGCTCTGCCGGCCCCTATATAATGAGCTCAGTCTCTGCATCATTGCCACTTAGATCTGCTCCTCATTTTGTTCACATCTCTGTCCTCCCCTGTACAGATATTATTATTGTGAGTGCTCAAGAAATCTCCAAACATCTAGCAGCTGTGTGTAATTTGAGTATAACTGTTGTTGCATTTTTTCTTGTACTGTGTAGCGTAAGGTTAATTCTTGGGCCTAGTGGGGTTTTTGATTGATGTTGGGTTTTATGTCAGTCATTTTTAGATAATAGTTTGTATCTGTATTAATTTATCTGGCATTCACTGAGTATTATCTGGTATCTCATTTTATCAGGGCTGACTTAGATAAATTTACTCATGCTAATTTTGTGTTAATAGAGGCTATTGCAGTTAACCATATATTTAACCTGTTTTTTGCCATTACATTATCCTTATGAGTCTTGAATGTTTTGTTGTTAGTTTGAGCATTAAACTTTAACTTGTAATTTTACCTAACTCTTTTGTTTTGAACCTGGAACTTTACGGGACAGTAGTGACTCAGTATTCTCACTTAATGTGTACATTATCTTTCTCTGTTCCGTAACATAAATTTGGCGACCTCTCATCAGGATATTCAGGATATTATCATAAGGATATTGTTTGATATTTTGTGACTGTGATATATTCATGATGGCTACTATTTCTACACTTGATGAAGCCAAAGATTTTTTGTCAAATGTGCAAACAGTGTGTGATGTAGAAAACAGAACAAAGAATGAACTTAAGCTTGTTGCTCAACAATTGGGAATTGCTGTTCGCTCTCATCATTCTAAAGATCAAATTGTTGACATGATTAATGAAAGCTTGTTTAATGTAACTCCTCCAAATGAGCAAACGCAGATTGAATTAGCTAAGTTACAGCTAGCCCTGCAGGAGTCTCGTGCTAAGGAGGCGGAGGCACGTATTCAGGAGGCACAGATACACACACAAGTTGAACTTGCCAGGATTCAGGCAGACCATGAGTATCGCATGAAACAAGGTGGAACTGGATCATCTAGCTCTGATGATTTTGATGTGGCTAAAAATGTTAAACTTGTCCCTCCTTTTAATGAATCTGATTTAAAAAAGTATTTTCAGTTGTTTGAGAGGGTAGCTAAAGGTTTTAATTGGCCTAAGGAGTATTGGCCAGAACTCCTTCAAACTGTTCTCACCGGTAAAGCTCAAGTAACTTATGCATCTTTGCCTTAGGATCAGTCTGATAATTATGATGTAGTTAAGAGCTTGATTCTTAAGGCCTATGAGCTTGTTCCTGAAGCTTATAGAGTAAAATTTAGGACAACTTACAAGCAAGATAAGCAATCCCATGTTGAGTATGCAAAAATCAAAGAAGATCTGTTAGAGCAGTGGTTAAATTCTAAGAATGTGGATTCTGATTTTGATAAATTTAAGCAGATGATTTTGCTGGAGGACTTCAAAAGGTGTATTTATAAAGATGTAAGCCTATATCTTGATGAGAAAAGAATAGATAATTTGTCTGATGCTGCAGTTTTAGCTGATGAGTATGTTCTCACTCACAAGAGATATTCTAAAGAAAAAGGGAAAGCTGAGAGTAAGTACGTTGCCTCTACTCAGAGTACAGGTAACAGGAAAGAGAATAAAGATGATGTTTCTCAGGAAGTAAATACCAGCTTCACCTCTAGATTTCAGAAAAGTAAATGTACTTATTGTAGTAAGCTTGGTCATACTACGGAGAGATGTTTCAGGAGACAGCGTGATGTGAACAAAAAGGAGTCTTTAAATATTTAGTCAATTGGTCTAGTGTCCACTCTTGAGAGTTCCCAGAATTCTTTAACTGAGTTAACTGAACCTGCTTTGAGGGGTAACTTAAATTCTCATGATGGAGCTCCTCTTTTGAGCAGTAACGTGGGTGACACTCTCAAGAGTTCATTTGCTAATTTCCTGTCTGATGGTTCTGTCAGTCCTCTGGACAGCAATGACAGGAAATCAGTTCAAATATATCGTGATACAGGTGCTTGCCAATCCCTTATGCTGACCAGTGTTCTAGGCTCTAATGTTAATTCCTCTGATGAAACTGTAATCTTACAAGGTGTAGGGAATAATTACTTCTCTGTCCCTCTGTGCAGAGTGAATTTAGAGTCTGGTTTTGTTAATGGTTCCGTTATGGTTGGGTTGGTTGAGACACTCCCAATGTCAGGTGTAACTTTCTTACTTGGAAATGATATTGGTGGAAGTCAAGTGTGTCCAGCTCCTCAGTTGTCTAGTAAGCCAGTGGCTGTGACCCGGGATTGTGATGTCCCTGATGTGTTCCCTGCATGTGCTGTCACTAGGGCTAAGTCTAAAGTTACTGGTGATTTAGAGGATAATGATGATGATGATGTTATCCTAGCTGACACTTTTCTTGCTAATTTGGACCACTCACCAGATGAGGCAGTACCCCGTAGTGTTGATAATTTGTCTCGTCAAGAGTTGGTTGAGTTGCAGGTTGCTGACCCTGAGTTGAAAGGTCTAGCTAACTCTGCTTACAGTGAAGAAGAGTCAGCCGGTGCTTCTACTTGTTATTATGTAAAGTCAGGAGTACTTATGAGGAAGTGGAGACCCCCAACAGCATCAGCCGACTGTGAATGGGAGGTTGTACATCAAGTTGTCATTCCTCGTGTTTGTAGGCAGGATATCATTCGAGTGGCTCATGATACCAGTTTGGCAGGACACCTTGGAGTGAGGAAGACTGTGGCACGCATTTTGAAACACTTCTACTGGCCAGGTATCTTCAGGGATGTTTCCTGGTATTGTAAGTCTTGTCACACCTGTCAAGTTGTGGGGAAGTGTAATCAGACCGAAAAGGTTGCACCTCTAGTTCCCATTCCTCCTTTTGAGGCGCCTTTGACCCGTGTGTTGGTGGATATTGTGGGCCCTCTTCCTAAGACTTCTTCAGGATTTTCTTATGTGTTGACCATGATTGATATGGCTACTCGTTATCCTGAAGCCATTCCACTTAGAAATATCTCAGCAAAGAACGTGGTTAAGGAAATGCTAGGGTTCTTCACAAAGTTTGGTCTGCCCAAGGAGGTACAGTCAGACCGCGGAAGTAATTTCATGTCAAATGTTTTCAAGCAGTCTCTGAAAGAGTTGGGCATCACCCAGATCACGTCTTCAGCTTACCATCCCCAGACCCAAGGAGCGTTGGAGAGATATCATGAAACACTCAAATCGATGCTCAAGAAATACTGTTTGGAACATCAGAAAGACTGGGATAAAGGTCTTCCATTCGTTGTGTTTGCCGCAAGAGAATCTCCAAATGAATCACTGGGCTTCTCACCTTTTGAACTACTGTTTGGCCATGAAGTAAGAGGACCCCCTTAAGTTACTCAAGGAATGCTGGCTGTTGGAGGAAGATGACGTCAAACTGCTGGAGTATGTGATGAAGTTCAAAGAACGGCTGTCCACTGCTTTACAGCTGGCGAGAGAGAATTTAGGAGCTGCTCAGGAGAAGATGAAGACTTGGTATGATAAGAAGTCCAGGTTACGCCACTTTCAGCCAGGAGATCAGGTTTTGATTCTGCTACCAGTTCATGGGCAACCTCTTCAAGCCAAGTTTAGTGGCCCTTATTTCGTGGAGAAGAAACTCAGTGATGTCAACTATGTCATCGCCACACCAGATCGTAGAAAGAGCAAGCAACTATGTCACATCAACATGCTAAAGTTATATCACAGGCGGGACGAAAATAATCCAGTCTGCACTGTAGCTGTTCCACCCGAGTCTACAAGTGAAGTTCTCCCAT
>NC_137007.1:13891099-13916099 GCF_032717465.1 Coenobita brevimanus
GGATATTGCTCGATATTTTGTGACTGTGATTTATTCATGATGTCTACTATTACTACACTTGATGAAGCCAAAGATTTTTTGTCAAATGTGCAAACAGTGTGTGATGTAGAAAACAGAACAAAGAATGAACTTAAGCTTGTTGCTCAACAATTGGGAATTGCTGTTCGCTCTCATCATTCTAAAGATCAAATTGTTGACATGATTAATGAAAGCTTGTTTAATGTAACTCCTCCAAATGAGCGAACGCAGATTGAATTAGCTAAGTTAAAGCTAGCCCTGCAGGAGGCTCAGGCTAAGGAGGCGGAGTCTCGTGTTAAGGAGGCTGAATTTCAAGCAAATGCTAAGGAGGCTGAATCTCAGGCTCGGATTCAGGAGGCACAGATAAAGGCTCAGGCACAAATTGAACTTGCTAGGATTCAGGCAGATCATGAGTATCGCACGAAACAAGGTGGAACTGGATCATCTAGCTCTGATGATTTTCATGTGGCTAAAAATGTTAAACTTCTCCCTCCTTTTAATGAATCTGATTTAACAAAGTATTTTCAGTTGTTTGAGAGGGTAGCTAAAGGTTTTATTTGGCCAAAAAAGTATTGGCCAGTACTCCTCCAAATTGTTCTCACCGGTAAAGCGCAAGTAACTTATGCATCTTTGCCTAAGGATCAATCTAATAATTATGATGTAGTTAAGAGCTTGATTCTTAAGGCCTACGAGCTTGTTCCTGAAGCCTATAGAGTAAAATTTAGGACAACTTTCAAGCAAGATAAGCAATCCCATGTTGAGTATGCAAAAATCAAAGAAGATCTGTTAGAGCAGTGGTTAAATTCTAAGAATGTGGATTCTGATTTTGGTAAATTTAAGCAGATGATTTTGCTGGAGGACTTCAAGAGATGTATTAGTAAAGATGTAAGCCTATATCTTGATGAGAGAAGAATAGATAATTTGTCTGATGCTGCAGTTTCAGCTGATGAATATGTTCTCACTCACAAGAGATATTCTAAAGAAAAAGGGAAAGCTGCGAGTAAGTACGTTGCCTCTATTCAGAGTACAGGTAATAGGAAAGAGAATAAAGATGATGTTTCTCAGGGAGTAAATACCAGCTTCACCTCTAGATTTCATAAAAGTAAATGTACTTATTGTAGTAAGCTTGGTCATACTACGGAGAAATGTTTCAGGAGACAGCGTGATGTGAACAAAAAGGAGTCTTTAAATATTCAGTCAATTGGTCTAGTGTCCACTCTTGAGAGTTCCCAGATTCTTTAACTGAGTTAACTGAACCTGCTTTGAGGGGTAACTTAAATTCTTATGATGAAGCTCCTCTTTTGAGCAGTAACGTGGGTGACACTCTCATGAGCTCATGTGCTAATTTCCTGTCTGATGGTTTTGTCAGTCCTCTGGACAGTAATGACAGGAAATCAGTTCAAATATATCGTGATACAGGTGCTTGCCAATCCCTTATGCTGACCAGTGTTCTAGGCTCTAATGTTAATTCCTCTGATGAAACTGTAATCTTACAAGGTGCAGGGAATAATTACTTCTCTGTCCTTCTGTGCGAAGTGAATTTAGAGTCTGGTTTTGTTAATGGTTCCGTTATGGTTGGGTTGGTTGAGACACTCCCAATGTCAGGTGTAACTTTCTTACTTGGAAATGGTATTGGTGGAAGTCAAGTGTGTCCAGCTCCTCAGTTGTCTAGTGAGCCAGTGGCTGCGTCCCAGGATTGTGATGTCCCTGATATGTTCTCTGCATGTGCTGTCACTAGGGCTAAGTCTAAAGTTACTGGTGATTTAGAGGATAATGATGATGATGATGTTATCCTAGCTGACACTTTTCTTGCTAATTTGGACCACTCACCAGATGAGGCAGTACCCCGTAGTGTTGATAATTTGTCTCGTCAAGAGTTGGTTGAGTTGCAGGTTGCTGACCCTGAGTTGAAAGGTCTAGCTAACTCTGCTTACAGTGAAGAAGAGTCAGCCGGTGCTTCTACTTGTTATTATGTAAAGTCAGGAGTACTTATGAGGAAGTGGAGACCCCCAACAGCATCAGCCGACTGTGAATGGGAGGTTGTACATCAAGTTGTCATCCCTTGTGTTTGTAGGCAGGATATCATTAGAGTGGCTCATGATTCAAGTTTGGCAGGACACCTTGGAGTGAGGAAGACTGTGGCACGCATTTTGAAACACTTCTACTGGCCAGGTATCTTCAGGGATGTTTCCTGGTATTGTAAGTCTTGTCACACCTGTCAAGTTGTGGGGAAGTGTAATCAGACCGAAAAGGTTGCACCTCTAGTTCCCATTCCTCCTTTTGAGGCGCCTTTGACCCGTGTGTTGGTGGATATTGTGGGCCCTCTTCCTAAGACTTCTTCAGGATTTTCTTATGTGTTGACCCTGATTGATATGGCTACTCGTTATCCTGAAGCCATTCCACTTAGAAATATCTCAGCAAAGAACGTGGTTAAGGAAATGCTAGGGTTCTTCACAAAGTTTGGTCTGCCCAAGGAGGTACAGTCAGACCGGGAAGTAATTTCATGTCAAATGTTTTCAAGCAGTCTCTGAAAGAGTTGGGCATCACCCAGATCACGTCTTCAGCTTACCATCCCCAGACCCAAGGAGCGTTGGAGAGATATCATCAAACACTCAAATCGATGCTCAAGAAATACTGTTTGGAACATCAGAAAGACTGGGATAAAGGTCTTCCATTTGTTGTGTTTGCCGCAAGAGAATCTCCAAATGAATCACTGGGCTTCTCACCTTTGAACTACTGTTTGGCCATGAAGTAAGAGGACCCCTTAAGCTACTCAAGGAATGCTGGCTGTTGGAGGAAGATGACGTCAACCTGCTGGAGTATGTGATGAAGTTCAAAGAACGGCTGTCCACTGCTTTACAGCTGGCGAGAGAGAATTTAGGAGCTGCTCAGGAGAAGATGAAGACTTGGTATGATAAGAAGTCCAGGTTACGCCACTTTCAGCCAGGAGATCAGGTTTTGATTCTGTTACCAGTGCATGGGCAACCTCTTCAAGCCAAGTTTAGTGGTCCTTATTTCGTGGAGAAGAAACTCAGTGATGTCAACTATGTCATCGCCACACCAGATCGTAGAAAGAACAAGCAACTTTGTCACATCAACATGCTAAAGTTATATCACAGGCGGGACGAAAATAATCCAGTCTGCACTGTAGCTGTTCCACCCGAGTCTGCAAGTGAAGCTCTCCCATGCAGTATGAGTCTGAGTGATAGTTTGGGGAAGAATCCTGATATCATGAATGATCTCCAGACTAAGCTTTCTCATCTAGCTCCCGAGGAAAGGCAGGAGTTTTCGGCATTACTGCAGGAGTACCCGCAAGTGTTCCGTGCTACTCC
The DNA here is from genome assembly GCF_032717465.1 of Coenobita brevimanus. Classification (NCBI taxonomy): domain Eukaryota; kingdom Metazoa; phylum Arthropoda; class Malacostraca; order Decapoda; family Coenobitidae; genus Coenobita; species Coenobita brevimanus. Next base: position 13,894,450 of record NC_137007.1, read on the forward strand.
AGGAAGAACCACTGTGTTGATGCATGATGTTGATGTTGGAGACACAAAGCCAATTAAATTGCCTCCTTACCGTGTGAACCCAGTGAAAGTTCCTCTCATCCAGAAGGAGCTTGGCTACCTGTTGGACCACAAGATGATTGAGCCCTGTCAGAGCGAGTGGAGTTCTCCTGTCACTCTGGTCCCTAAGCCAGGTGGGTCACAGCGGCTTTGCATCGACTACAGACGTGTTAATCAGATAACCAAAACAGACACTTACCCTCTCCCTCGTGTGGAAGATTGCATAGACAAGATCGGAAAGGCTAGGTACATAAGTAAGTTTGATTTGTTAAAGGGATACTGGCAAGTACCTATGACTGAACGTGCTAGGGAGATCTCATGTTTTGTAACACTAGGAAAGACTTTTGCATGTTCCGTAATGCCATATGGTATGAAGAATGCACCAGCCACATTTCAGAAGCTCATGAATGTTGTAACAGAGGGTTTGGCAGGGTGTGTTGTTTATATTGATGATGTATTAATCTTCAGTGACAACTGGAAAGATCACCTATGCCATGTCAGTAAATTTCTTGAGCGTTTAGTTCAGGCTAATCTTGTAGCTAATTTATCAAAGTGTGAGTTTGGTCAAGCTAAAGTTCAGTACCTTGGGTATGTAATTGGTGATGGACATGTTGCACCACCAGCAGCTAAGGTTCAGGTTATAAGTGATCTTCCCAGACCTAAAAGTAGGAAAGAGCTACAAAGATTTTTGGGAATGGTAGGTTATTACAGATTTGTTCTTAACTTTTCTATTCTTGTATCACCACTTACAGACCTACTGAAAAAGGGAGTTAAATTTGTCTGGACCGATAACTGTGAATCCTCTTTCAACAAACTTAAAGCCATTCTATTAAGTCAGCCAGTGCTCGCTACTCCAAATTTTGCTAAGCCTTTTAAGATGGCTGTTGATGCAAGTGATACAGGAGCTGGGGCTGTTTTGCTGCAAGAGGATGATCAGGGTATTGAACACCCTGTATCTTATTACAGTAACAAGTTCACTCCACCTCAAAAGAAGTACTCAATTATTGAGAAAGAGCTTTTGGCCTTGATTTTGGGTTTACAGCATTTTTCATTTTATTTGTGTTCTGGTTTTGACCCCATAGTAATTTATACCGATCATAACCCACTGAAATTCCTTAGTAAGTTTTAGAGATAAAAATCAGAGATTGACAAGATGGAGTCTACTTCTTCAGGAGTATTCTTTAGACATACAACATGTCAAGGGGAAAGAAAATGTTATTGCAGATTGCTTATCTAGGCTTTAGACAGATTGTTTTAGAGTAATAAGAAATTTCCTTTGAAAATTTCTTTTTCTTTGTGGGGAGGTGTTACATAGCCTATGATTTCATCATCCTTTGTGTAATTTTAACGCACAGTATGCTGCATGTTTGATCACGAGCGTGTTCTGCCTCAGTTCCCCCCTTCTACCGTTATAGTAGAGTAAGTCGTCCTTTCTGTTGTTCAGAGTAGGATTGTCAGCTCTTTGTCCCCTATGGCTTCATTTGCGCGTCCTTCTTACAAGTTGTATCAAGCTCTGCCGGCCCCTATATAATGAGCTCAGTCTCTGCATCATGGCCACTTAGATCTGCTCCTCATTTTGTTCACATCTCTGTCCTCCCCTGTACAGTTATTATTGAGTGCTCAGGAAGTCTCCAACCATCTAGCAGCTGTGTAATTTGAGTATAAGTGTTGTTGCATTTTGTTCTTGTACTGTGTAGCATAAGTTTAATTTGTAGGCCTAGTGAAGTTTTTGCAATTCATATAAGGTTCTTATTGTCAGCCAATGCCATGATTAATAATAGTTTGTATCTGTAATAATTTATCTTGCATTAACTGAGCATTACCCAGTGTATTTTCATTTTATCAGGGCTGACTTAGATAAATTTACTCTTGCTAATTTCGTGTTAATAGAGGCTATTGCACTTAACCATATATTTAACCCGTTTTTTGCCATTACATTATCCTTATGAGTCCTGAATGTTTTGTTGTTAGTTTGAGCATTAAACTTTAACTTGTAATTTTTCCTAACTCTTTTATTTTGAACCTGGACCTTTACGGGACAGTAGTGATTATTAGTATTCTCACTTAAAGTGTACATTATCTTTCTCTGTTCCGTAACAATATATATATATAAAAAACTACTGAAGCTATTCCTCTGCAAATGTTCCAGTATGTAGTCGTCAGCACATGCTAGTGCCTCTGGGTATTGATACTGAGAGCCAGTGTTCCCCAAAGCTGTTTCCCTCTAAACTTCAACTTAGAGGTGTTCAAGTCCAACTGTTACAGATATTTTATGATTGGTGTATGGATTTTTTTCATTTGTTTTTTCCTTCCTCTGTTCTGTTATTTAAGATATTGAGAAAAATCAAAATTGCTGCCTCATGCCTAGAAGTGTTAAATCGGAAAGCATTCAGCCTTTTTTGACGAAAATGGGTGGAAATGTAGTGAGTCATCAGTGAACATCATCTGCATAGCACGAATGACCTTGACCTTGATATCAAGGTCACAAGTCGAAATCCGTAAAAAAATTTGAGCCATTCCAAAAGTCCCTTAGCATTAGGTCTACAAATGATAGCAAGAGCATCTGGAATGTACTGTAGAGTTCTTTCAACACTGCTTCGGTAATTTCAGAGCTGTAGTCATTATTATTATTATTATTATTATTATTATTATTAAGCCTCATATCACTAAAAACTTCAGAAGGTTGTTCTGGTGATAATTCTGAGTACGATTGATAACGCTGCCTCAACAACGGGGTCCAATTCTCAAGCGTGATACATGTCCTGTTTCTGATATCCTAATGGACAGAAATGCTTTTCCTTATAATTCATGGATATGGGCATCAGTAATAGTTGCTTTGTAATGGCTCAGACTGGGGCCCCTGACAGTATAGCATGTTTTACTCAAAATTGGACCTTGAAGAAACTGAAGTTTCTAGAAACAAGCCAGTAAGCGACGATGGCCAGCTCTAAGCGGACCAAACTTTGTCAGTGACCAGAAGTCAATTTCAACACTAAAAGTCATTTCTATGTGTAGGTACTCCAGTGTAACATTGCACCCGAGAATCAAGCGTCCTGGCTTAATAATCTTCAGAGCCTTAACATTTCACGCTAGTAAGATCGTAATTTTAGTGTTTTTCATACTTTCTGCACTTGATAACCTTTGACCCCTGACGTGGCAGATATAGGTCATGCATGTACGAAGCACATTTGTACACATTAACGTCTACAATAAAAGCATGCAAAGTTTCATTCGATTCCATTCACCCACTGTGGAACTAGAAAATTTGAAATTCGAGGAATGGTCCACCATAGGTACAACTCCTAGGTGGTGCTGCCAGTGACTGGAATTGAGTTTCAATACTAAATGTCATTGATATATTTAGGTGCTCCAGTGCAACATTCCTTCCAAGAATCATGGCCCTGGCTTAATAATCTTCGGAGATTTAGCATTTCGTGTGAGCATAATCATGATTTTAGCTATTTTCATCGTTTTCACATTTGATGACCTTTGACCCCTGACCTGGCGGATGTATACAAGAGAAAGTTGTAATACTAGTAAATGTCTGTGATTCAATTATCCAATTCTATCGAACCGCTGAGGAACTAGGGTAACATTTTTGAAAACCGGTAAAGATTGCTAGGGACGATGAGGCCAGTCTTCGTAGGATTGCCACTCGAAAACTAGAGGAGAGAGGGGAAAATGGATGGCACACTTCCAATAGCAAATGACCTCAAGATTACGCCTTATGAAGTCACGGCCGTATGCTTAAACACAGATGGAGAGGCCCTATATTGGTCCCAACTTTATAAACTAAGGAAGTCACAAGCAAACCTTCAGTTTTTACATGGTATGCTAAGAAAGTATTAAGGGAAAGCAGGCGGTTGGTAGCCCTGCATAACCAGCTGGTGTGTCGGAAGTGTTCCCGTGGGAGTCGCCTTGAGTATTCTTGTCCAATGTCAATCAACAACGAAACAAAATAATTTTTCGTATTTTTTAATAGATTAACACCTGTTTGTATCTTGATGTACTCTCATATTAATAAACTTTTCAATCAGTACTTATGTTGTAAATATGATAGTTGGCACTGGAGATGGGTTAGATTGGGAAAAATTTGGTTGTTACCCTAGAATTGGTTAGGGTAGCCTAAAATAAATTAAGACAAATAAGATTGGGTTGAATTACGAAAATTTGTTAGGTTTGGGTAAATGAACACTGATAAAGGGCAATTTCGTTGAAAAATGGCGTTCTAAGATAGCATTCGTCAGTCTTCGCGCACAGGTTAGGATAAGTATGGTTAGGTTTGCATAAAATTGGTTAGGTTAGTCTAAAACAGGTTAGGTATGCTTAGGATAAATAATTTTGGGTAGTTACGAAAATTTAGGTTAGTTTTGGATAAGTAGGCACTGATAAGGGTAATTTCGTTCATATATGGCGCTCTAAGATGGCGTCCATCTGTCTTCGTGCCCTGCAAGATGGTGGCTGCCTGTGAATAAAAACCACTTTTTAAAGCACTTTTTACCACATTGAAAAGAAACGAAAAATACTGAAACTTATAAATGCAATTTGAGAGTACTTGAACAATTCCATGAAGGAAAAAAATCCAAAATAAGGAGGTCCTATGTCTAATTAACAATTACCAAGAATTATGAATAGGATGCTACTGATAAATAATTAAAAATCGTATTGGAAGAAAAAGAAATATAGTTTGCAATGCCTGAGATTAAAGTGCAAAGATGATCTGATGTTGCCACGACGCTTCACAGTTTGGCCTATGAGTGAAGAGCAGTACCTTTCTCGTTATATATCTATCTATCTATATACCTAGGCTGCTTCCCCCAAGGAAAGGGAGGTAGCCGAGACAGGACGACACACTCTCCATGTACTCATCCATTCATGCACATTCATTCACATCTTAGCCCCAAAGGGGAGAACGGACAGATCCTCACCGCACCACACCGCACAAGGGTCAACTGCGCAATGCAATCAGTGACAACCGCAGCAGGGCCCGACAGCAGAACTGGTTTACCCCTGCCACATCATAACAGACCGATCCCCTTACCCACACCTGACCTGACTAGCTGATCAGACCAAATGCGGGAGAATATTCCCTCAGGGCTGCGTCATCACTTATTCATTCACAACTTCTCTCCATTTATTTCTGTCACGCACAGCCACTCTTCCTTGCTCAACAGACATCCCTCTCACATCCAGCGCTCTCTTCACACTGTCCATCCATCCTATTCGTGGTCTTCCTCTCAGCCTTAAACCTCTCACATCAGATCTAGTTATCTTTTTCACCAATCGCTCATTATCCATTCTCTCCATATGCCCAAACTATCGCAACACCCTCTGCTCAACTCTACAAGCCATCTCCCGAATAACTCCAGTTCTCCTTCGCACTTCATCATTTCGCACTCGATCCATACGCGTCACTCCACACATACTCCTCAGACACCTCATCTCCATTACATTCAAACTTTTCCTCTCTGCTACACCCATATTCCATGTTTCAGCCCCATATAATGCAGTTGGTACCACAACACCCTCATACAGCCATCTCTTTACATCCATTCTAAGCGGACGACATTTAAACACTTTTTCATTCCTCCCAGCACCTTTCCTACTTCATTTATTCTAAACTTCACTTCTGCATCTATTCTTCCATCCACAGCAATATGTGACCCTAGATACTTAAAACAATCTATCTCCTCAAGCAACTCACCATTCAAAACTATATTCATCCCCCTACCATCTATCAACCTCGTACACTTCATCACTTTACTCTTATTCTCATTTACTTTCAATTTCCTCCTTTCACACACCCTTCCAAACTCCTCTACCAACTGTCTCAATCTCTCCTCTGAATCAGTCACCAGTGCAGTATCATCTGCAAACAGCAGCTGCTTCAGATTCCACTCTCCACCATCAACATTTACCAGACTCAGACCACCTAAAACTCTTGCATTCACCTCCCTTACAACACCATCCATGTAAATATTAAACAACCAAGGCGACATCACACATCCCTGTCGCAGCCCCACTTTCACGGGAAACCAATCACTCACAGCATTTCCCACTCTTACACACGCTCTACTATTTACATAAAAACTTTTCACCCCTTTTAGTAACCTACCATCAAGTCCATACAATCTTAAAACAGTCCACAAAGCCTCCCTATCAATTCTATCATACGCTTTCTCTAAATCCATAAATGCCCAAAACACATCCTTGCCTTTTGCTAAATACTTTTCACACACTTGTCTCACAGCAAACACCAGATCAACGCATCCCCTCCCTCTCCTAAAGCCACATTGCTCATCACTAATCACTCCCTCTGTACCCTCTCTAACTCTCATAATTAACACTCTGCCATACACCTTACCTACAACACTCAACAGACTTATACCCCTAAAGCTAGTACATTCATACTTATCACCCTTGCCTTTACACAACGGGACCACACAAGCACTTGCCCAGTCAATTGGCACCATACCTTTCTCAAAGCACACATTCAACAATCTTACTAACCAGTCAACAATAGTCACTCCACCACCCTTCAGGCATTCCACAGCACACCCATCCATACCTGCAGCTTTCCCTGTTTTCATCTTCTTTACTGCCTTCTCCACTTCCTCCTTCGTGATCAAAGAATCATTCAACTCTCCCAACACATTTTTTCCTTGCACCCTTCCATCCGCCACAATCTCAGCCACCCTTTCCTCCTCTACATTTAACAATCTTTCAAAATACTCTGCCCATCTCTTCCTTACTGCATCCATCTCAATTAACATCCTTCCATCCTCTGCTTTTACTCGTTCTTCCTTCCCAGATTCTCCCTTTCGCACCCTTTTCACCTCCTTCCAAAACATTTTCTTATTTTGTTGAAAATTCTCTGTCAGTCGCCTAACCCACCTCTCATCTGCTGCTACTTTAGCATCACGCACAGCCCTTCTCGCTCTATTCCTCTTTTCCATATCCATTTCATATGACATCTCATCATTCCTCTGCAGCCACACTTCATATGCACGTCTCTTCTCAGCCACAGCCATACTTACTTCCTCGCACCACCATTCACTTCCTTTTCTTACACCACCACCCACACGTCTCACACCACACACCTCTTCTGCATGCCCCACCACAGCACTCTTAAACAACTGCCATTCCTCCTCCAAGCTGCCATTTTCCCGATCTTTCACTGCGTTCCACTCATCTTTCAATTTCTCCTGATACTCTATCTTTATTTCTCTTTTATCCAACTCACTCACTTTCAAAACCTCCCTGCCACACCTAACCCTCCTAGCTCTCACCCATCTCTTACCTACTCTTAACTTTCCCTCCACCAGGTAGTGGTCAGACATACCTCCACCCTCCCCTCTCAGAACTCTCACATCCAACAATCTTCCTATTACATTCCTAGACACAACTACATAGTCCATCAAAGCTCTATCAACAACCCTTCCACCCTCCTGTCTCACCCATGTATACTTATAAATATCTTTCTTCTCAAACAGCGTATTCCCAATCACCATTTCTCGCTCAACACACATCGCTATCATTCGTTCCCCATTTTCATTTCTTCCAGGCACACCATGCATACCAACTACGCCTTCAACTGCTACATTTCCCACTCTAGCATTCAGATCTCCCATCATTACCACATTCACATTCGCTCCAAAACTCTGCAGACACTCATCAACATCATTCCAGAAAGACTCCCTCTCTTCTTCATCCCTTTCACTACCAGGCCCATATGCACTCACAAACACCCACAACTCACTTTCAAATTTCCCTTTCACCCACATCAGTCTCGATGACACCTCCTTCCATTCAATCACACATTGCTGTACTTCCTGACTCACTAACAAGGCCACACCTTCTCTTGCCCTTCCTTTATCAACACCTGACAATCTTCCATTCACACTTCCAAACATAGATTCCCCCTTCCCTTTCATCTTCGTTTCACTCAAAGCTAACACATCCAACTTTCTTCTCACAAACATTCTCCCAATCTCCTCCCTTTTAGCCTCAATCGTACTACATCCACGCACATTCATAGACCCAATCTTCAGGGTACGGGGATAACTCCATCCCCCATCCCTTTCTCTGGCCTGTCTCTTTTTAGGAACTAAAAAACAGTGGAGGGGGTCCCTAGTCCCCTCACCCCGCCCCTTTGAGTCGCCTTTTACGACACGCAGGGAATACGGTGGCAGTATTCTTCCTAACACAACCTGGTCGCAGAGTAGTAGTACCACCTCATAGTGCGGCCAGGTTGTGTCCCCCCCGCCACAGGGGAGGACACAACCAGTAGCATTGACTGAATGCTCTACATTCAGTTAAATCACATGGGTAACGTTTAAAAGTGGTTTACACATGTCAATTTTAGGATCTTGCCTACAGTTAACTACTCTAAAAAGAAAAAAAAAAAGACCACTTGTCACCACTAGGGCAGAGATGGGCCTGGGCTTGACCTACTACTCGGTAAGGTACAGCCCGCGGATTTCAATACCCAACAGTTCAGTTCCAGTGTATGTTTGCATTGCATTTTTCTATCTACCTATATACCTAGGCTGCTTCCTACAAGGAAAGGGATGTAGCCGACACAGGGAGACATATTCACAATTTACTCATCCACTCAAACACATTCATTCACATCTTAGCCACAGTGGGGAGAAGGGACATAACCTCATCGCACCACACCGCACGAGGGTCAACTGTGTAGTGCAATCAGTGACATTCGCAGCAGGGCCCGACAGCAGAGCTGCTTTACCCCTGCCACATCATAATGGACCCATCCCCTTACCCGCAACTCACCTGAAAAGTTGATCAGACAAAATGAGGGAGAATATCACCTCAGGGTTGTGTCATCATTTAATCATTCACAATTTCCCTCCATTCATTTCTATTGTGCACAGCCACTCTTTCTTGCTCAACAGACATCCCTCTCGCATCCAACACTCTCTTCACACTGTTCATCCACCCTATTCATGGTCTTCCACTCAGCCTTACACCTCTCACATCAGATCTAGTTATCTTCTTCACCAATCACTCATTATCCATTCTCTCCATATCCCCAAACCATCACAGCACCCTCTGATCAACTCAATTAGCCATCTCCCGAACAACTCCAGTTCTCCTTCGCACTTCATCATTTCTCACTCAGTCCATACGCGTCACTCCACACATACTCCTTAGACACCTCCTCCCCATTACATTCAAACTTGTCCTCTCTGCTGCACCCATATTCCATGTTTCAGCCCCATATAACGAAGTCGGTACCACAACACCTTCATACAGCCTTCTCTTTACATCCTTTCTAAGCGAAGGACATATAAACACTTTTTTCATTCCTCCCAGCACCTTTCCAACTTTATTCATTCTAAACTTCACTTCTGCATCTGTTCTTCCATCCACAGCAACATGTGACCCTAATTACTTAAAACACTCTACCTCCTCAAGCAACTCACCATTCAAAACTATATTCATCCTCCTACCATCTAACAACCTCGTACATTGCATCACTTTACTCTTATTCTCATTACTTTCAATATCCTTCTTTCACACACCCTTCGAAACTCCTCTACCAACAGTCTCAATCTCTCCTCTGAATCAGCTACCAGTGCAGTATCAGCCGCAAACAGCAGCTGCTTCAGATTCCACTCTCTACCAGACTCAGACCTCCACTTACCACTCTTGCATTCACCTCCCTTACAACACCATCCATATAAATATTAAACAATCAAGGCGACATCACACATCCCTGCTGCAGCCTCACTCTCACGGGAAACCAGTCACTCACAGTATTTCCCACTCTTACACACGCTGTATTATTTACATAAAAACTTTTCACTTCCTTTAATATCCTACCATCAAGTCCATACAATCTTAAAACAGTCCACAAAGCCTCCCTATCAAATCTATCATACGCTTTCCCAAAATCCATGAACGCCCTAAACACATCATTACCTTTCGCTAAATACTTTTCACACACCTGTCTCACAGCAAACACCTGATCCACGCATCCCCTCCCTCTCCTAAAGCCACACTGCCCATCACCAATCACTCCCTCTATACCCCCTCTAGCTCTCTTAATTAACACTCTACCATACACCTTACTAACAACACTCAACAGACTTATACCCCTTAAGATAGTACATTCATACTTATCACCCTTACCTTTATACAGCGGGACCACACAAGCACTTGCCCAGTCATTTGGCAACATACCTTGCACAAAGCACAAATTCAGCAGTCTTACTAATCAGTCAACAATAGTTGCTCTACCACCTTTCAGGCATTCCACAGCACACTCATTCATACCTGCAGCTTTCCCTGTTTCCATATCCTTTACTGCCTCCTGCACTTCCTCCCTCGTGATCAAAGAATCATTCAACTCTTCCAAGACATTTATTTCTTGCACCCTTCCATCTGCCACAATCTCAGCCTCCCTTTCCTCCTCTATATTTAACAATCTTTCAAAATTTTCCACCCATCTCATCCTAACTGCATCCATCTTAGTGAACATCCTTCCATCATCTGCTTTTACTCACTCTTCTTTCCCAGACTTCCACTTTTGCACCATTTTCACCTCCTTCCAAAACACTGTCTTATTTTGTTGAAAATTCTCAGTCAACCACCTACCCCACCTCTCATTTGCTGCCACTTTAGCATCACGCGCAACCCTTCTCGCCCTATTCTTCTTTTCCTTATACCTCTCATATGGCACCTCATCCTTCCTCTGCAGCCACACTTCATATGCACGTCTCTTCTCAGCCACAGCCATACTTACTTCCTCGCACCATCATACACTTCCCTTTCTTACACCACCACCCACTCGTCTCACACCACATACCTCTTCCGCATGCCTCACCACAGCACTCATAAACAACTGCCATTCCTCCTTCACACTGCCATTCTCCTGACCTTTTGCTGCGTTCCACTCATCTTTCAGTGTATACTGATACTCTATCATTTTCTCTCTTTTATCCAACTCACTCACTTTCAAAACCTCCCTGCTACACCTAACTCTCCTGGCTCTCACCCATCTCTTACCTACTCTCAGCTTTCCCTCCACCAGGTAGTGGTCAGGCGTGCCTCCACCCTCCCCTCTCAAAACTCTCACATCCAACAATCTTCGTATTACATTCCTGGACACAACCACATAGTCCATCAATGCTCTATCAACAACCCTTCCACCCTCCTGTCTCACCCATGCATACTTATAAATATCTTTTTCGCAAACAAGGTATTTCCAATCACCATCTCATGCTCAATGCACATTCCTATCATTCGTTCCTCATTTTCATTTCTTCCAGGCACACCATGCATACCAACTACACCTTCAACAGCTACATTTTTCACTCTAGCATTCAGATCCCCCATCATTACCACATTCACATTCGCTCCAAAACTCTGCAGACACTCATTAACATCATTCCAGAAAGACTCCCTCTCTTCTTCATCTCTTTCACTATCAAGTCCATATACATTCACAATTACCCACAACTCACGTTCAAATGTCGCTTTCACCCACATCAGTCTCGGTAACACCTCCTTCCCTTCAGTCACACACTGCTGTACTTCCAGGTTCACTAACAAATCGACACCCTCTCTTGCCCTTCCTCTATCAACACCTGACAATCTTCCATTTACATTTCCAAACTTGGACTCACCTTTCCCTTTCATCTTTGTTTCACTCAAAGCTAACATATACAATTTTCTTCTCACAAACATTTTCCCAGTCTCCTCCCTTTTAGTGTCAATCGTACTACATTCATGCACATTCATAGACCCAATCTTCAGGGTACGGGGATAACTCAATCCCCCATCCCTTACTATGTCCTGTCTCTTTTTGGACCTAAAAAAAACCGAGGAGGGGGACCCTAGTCCCCTCACCCCGCCCCTTTTAGTCGCCTTTTACTACACACAGGGAATACGGTGGCGGAATTCTTCCTTACACAACCTGGCCGCCGAGTAGTAGTACCACCGCATAGTGCGGCCAGATTGTGCCCCCCTCCCCCCCGCCATAGGGAGGGACACATTATTCTATGTTTTCTGAAGGTACAGAGTTACTTTGTTACGAACAATTAAATATAGGGTTTGCAAAAGCCCTAGGATGCCTCCCCTTGAAAAAATTTTGGAACAACCCCTACAGATTGAGGGAAGTCCTTCTCTACTTAAACTTTTAGCATACCGTTTTGATATAGGGCCGTTAGGAAAGGTCCTACATTAGCTTTAAGCATACGGCCATTCAAAGCTTTCTATGCTCATTAGTAAATGTTCTACAGCTCAAAACGTGAAAAGTACAATGAAAGCGCTCTTGCTGCCGTTGCTAGGCAAGGAGTAGTTGCCTTGCAAGCAAAACTTTGATTACACAACTAGGTCAAAGGCTGGTTATTATGTCTACGTTTGGTGGGAATTGGTTAATTCTGAAGGGTAGTGTCTGCCACAATTAAACAAGAAACTAAACGAGAAAATGCAAATAACAATAACAGCAGCATGAGCTGGCAAAACATATATATATATATATATATATATATATATATCATCATCATCCGTTTGAGTATCCACTACAGGACCGGCGTATCCCGACCGAAGTTGGGATGATACAGCCAATGTATCTCTACCTTAGGGTGTCTGGTAGAGATTGTATGTAGGGTTAGAAGTGCTTGTAAGTGTAATTGTAATGTTGGAGTGGCTTTGGATGTGTGTGTTGTCTGTGAACCAAGTGTAATCAGCCCGCACAAGCTGACTGGGTGCAAACATACTTTACAGTAAGTGATACTGGTTCAACCACAGCACCCCTTGTGTCCGCTAATGCAGTACGTGGCCGGGTGAACACTCCCAAAGTTTATTACCCTGGCGGGGAGCGAACCCTGGTCCACCCGTGTACGAAACACACACTCTACCACTGTACCACAGAGGCTCCAGATATAATATATATATATATATATATATATATATATATATATATATATCGCAGGGCACCGTTTACACTGCTCCAGAAATGTACTGACTAGTTAAATGTAGGAAGGGGTGGCTACACACAAATCGTCTCCTTGTCGTCCTTTGAAAAATGAAAGGTAATATTTCTGTCTGTGTATGTGTCACCAGAGACCCTACTTCTGTAAAGGGTAGTTATAGAGGAGCTGCCTTCACGTCATCCCATACTCTGCCATCTGACTGCCTTCTCTTGATACCCACACCCCCTCTCTCCCTTTTCCCCCCGATCCCCCCATATCATCCACAGTCTCCCCCTCCCTCCCCTCAGTCTCACTCGCAAACACTTTCCTTGTCAATCTCATTCTCCATCACTTCCACATAGTCAGTATTTTATGTAGATAAATATAAAATAATGTACTTTGGTGATAATTACATTTGTTGTACTAAATATTTGACAGGCAATTGATGGAATTTAGTGATTATATTGCTAATGATAATAATAATGATGATAATAATAATAATAATAATAATAATAATAATAATAATGATAATAATAATAAGATGAGAAGAAAAAAACAAGAACAACAGGATCAACAGCAACATCAACAATAATAATAATAATAATAATAAAAAAAGTAACAAGAACAACAGTAACAACAACACCAATAATAATAATAATATTATTATTATTATTATTAACAGAACATCAAAAAATTGTCCAAAGAGAATTTTGATAAAGGAAAACTTCTGACAAACATTGCCTACTAGAAGCCGAGCTATCAAGGGACCTTGAGGTTAAAGTTACTGATCTCGTGCATGTCACCTTAGGTCATCACAGTCTATAAGTCCGCCAAGTTTGGTGGCTCTAGCTTTAATCCTTCATGGTAAAAAAGCAACATCCGGAATATCCGGTGTCCCAATTTTCGACCCCAGGCGATTTCAGAGAATAATCAGCCGACTGGAATCATACTCTCCTCAGCAATGCAGTATAACTTCAGTTTGCTAGCTTGAGCAGTTCTTGAGACTTCGTCCCTAAATCCTCCCCCCCTCCTTTTTTTAAACTTTCTAAAAAATATCCGATGAACCGATTGATGGAGTCATCATTTTTGGCAGAAAATGTCGTCTGCTGGGATTAACCTGACAAATTTAAAGGCTCTAGGCCAGTAGTTCCCAAAGTGGGCGGTACCGCCCCCATGGGGGTGGTGAAAAGATCCAGGAGGCGGCAGGAGGGCATCGGAACCAAGAAATAATTTTTTATTTATTAAAAAAAATATATATATGACAAAATCTAAGTCACGAACACTGAAGGAAGGCCTATGCTTTACAAAGAATAAAATTAACATAAGTGTTATACACGAGAGCATGGTTTTATTTTATTTTGTGGTCCGAAGTCGGAGTTAAAAATCCGAACGTTTGCTGATAAATATCCCGGTGACGTGGTCTGGACAGGACACGCGCCACACGCCAGCCAGATAACACAGCAGACGTCTGCAAAGGCCAAGGCTTTATGTCTGTATGCATTGCAAGTTATCTTCAGTCTTGTAATGTAGATAATTTTATAATATAATAAGATGTGACTGATTGGTATTGGAGGGATACCAAAGGGTGTGGAAGTGTTGCTGTGCTAAGGCTGTGATTTGGACTATTTTCGTTGTTAGTTGTAACTCTCACTTTGATAATGAAGCAGCACCCCAACATCGTATGATTGTGTGGGATATTTTGTTGTGGTCTGCATGCTTTTTACGTTAGTTTTTATTTGCCAGAAATCGAAAGTTGGAAGAGGCTATGTTTACACTTTCTATTTCTCATGACAATAATGAACGTATTATTAAAAGTATCCTAGCATCACTTGGCATAACAACAGCTAAGAAGTAAAACCATTAGTATTACTAAGCGGCAGTCCATGTTTACTTTTGTTTACCACCCAGTTCAACTCCTTATGTTCAGTCCGAAAGGCCGTACTGTGACGTCATTAATGTGGTCCTTATGTTGTCCGTACAGATTCCCGGAGTGCGGATCCGTATTCGTTAGAACCGGTCTTAGCTGTAATTTCTAATGTTAAGTAGTTCTTAAGTATCTGATTTTTTTCGTTTCACATTCATACTTATGTTATTGTATCTTGTACTTTTCCTAGTAACTGCATTACTTTTATATTTCTTTATTTTTTTTCTGCTGTATTTTGTTGTGATTGGTATGATATTTACAAAGGACTTATATTTTTTTGTTCCAGAGTAAAATATGGTCACAGCACAGCAAACAACACAATACAGTGTGGAATATCTGACATAAGGATTCGTATCAGCACCAAATAATCAGCAGCATCCAGCGTGCCTGCTGTGTGAAAGTCTTCAAATGACGCCATGAAACCTTCCAGGCTTCTTGAACATTTGAAGAAAATACATTCTGATAAGGCAGACAAAAACTTAGCATATTTTCATTCACCGAGAAAACTTTCAGAAATGGAAAACCATCGGAAATATGTTTGCTAGCACTTCACAACAATCCAGTGATGGTTTGCGTGCATCAAACAACATCTCATTGCTGATTGTTAGATCTGGTAAGCCTCACACAATTGGAGAAGAGCTTATTCTGCCAGTAGTAAGAGAGGTTCTGCACACAGTTTTACACAATTAAGTCACCTGAACAAATTATTAAAGCTATTCCTCTCAGTGATAACTCTGCTGAAAGAAAAGTGGATGAAATGGCTGAAAACACTGAGGATACACTGTGCAACTTGCTTAGGATAACAAAATTTAGCTTACAATTAGATGAGTCCCCTCTGCCAGGCAATGAATCTTTGCATCTGCTTCTGTTCGTTGCATCAAGATGAAAGTTTGGTTTAAGAGCTGTTATTTGCAAGACGACTAGAAACAGACACAAAAGGGGAGTCAGTATTTCGTCTTGTTAAGAATTATTTCAAAGAGAAAGACATCCCGCTTTCCAACATTCTTGCTTTTGCCACAGATGGGGCACCATCGATGATAGGTCGTCATCGTGGCTTCATAAGTTTCTTGAAAAAAGCTCTACCTGGTGTGTTTACAGTGCACTGGATAATCCACAGGCAACATCTGGTCGCACAAAACCTAAGTGGTCGACTTCACAGATTGAGCACTGTTATCACAGCAGTAAATAAAATCAAAGTACATGCTCTCAGTTCCCGACTATTTCAACAACTCTGCACTGAGAATGATGAAGATTTTGAACGTTTGTTGTTGCACACAGAAGTTAGATGGCTGTCAAAGGGAAACTGCCTGAGACATTTCTACTCTTTTTTTTTTTTTTTTTTTTTTTTAACAGTTGTTGAATTCTTCCAAGACTCTTATTCTGATCTCTGTGATGAACTAAGAAACACCAAGCATTTTGATAGGGCAGCCTGGGATGGATTTAAAAATTATCTTGCTGATTTTCCATGGCAGTCTTTCTTCTCCAGTGACATCAATATACCCAGTCCTACAATAATGACTTAATACAAGCAGATATGGCATTGTTCATATCCAGTCAACAGTTCACTAAATGATTTGACAATTGTGCCTGAGCAACGACCCAAAAGTCCTTAGCATATAATTTTTACTTAAAATCAAAATCATCTGAATCATTCAGTCAATATGAAATGGCTAGAAACAATGCAAAAGTAGTAATTAATCTCGATAAATCAAACTTTCTTCGCAACCAAGGATCAAAACTACTGAATAATCGTAATGACAACAGAATAATCTGGTCAGCCGTCTGTTCTTTCAATAATAACTTTACCAAGTTATCACCCATTCCCCAGCTAAAATCTTCTGATGGTAACACAGTAAATGACGCGCGTGGTAAATCGAACATCCTTGCCAGTCCATTTGCCAGTAATACTACGTTAGAGGAGGTCAGCAGAACGTCCATGTACTAAGACTTTACTCTCCAGAAATTGCTCCACTTAAGATACAAACTTGATACATAAAATCCATCCAAGACAATTTACCAACAAACCTCCAGGTCCAGATGGAATTCCCCCAATTGCTTGAAAAAGTGTTTCCCAGAACTTGCTCCTTTTCTAGCTAAATTATTAAGACTGTACATACGTACTTTTCTATCTATCTATCTATTGCCAGACGCCTCAATCCCGTTTGGGGTGGCCACAAACAAATCGCCTCCAAGTCGCCTTGTCCCCCGTCATTTCACTGCCCTGCTCCCAACTCACACCCCCCTCTCTCATATACCTCTCCATCCCATCCCTCCATCTCATCCTCGGCCTCCCCCTCCCTCTTCCCCCCTCCACCTCACTCACATACACTCTCTTTGTCAGTCTTTCACCCTCCATCCTCTCCACATGGCCAAACCACCTCAGTGTGTTCCTCATAACGCTTCCTATCACATCCACATCAACACCACAACGCTCCTTTATATCCTCATTCGTCAGCCTGTCTCTCCATGTGACTCCACAGGCTCCTCTTAAATAACTCATTTCCACTGCTCTCACTCTTGACTTGTGTCCTTCCAACAACGTCCAAGCTTCACTTCCGTACGTTAGAGTTGGTATCACAATACTGTCATGTAGTAACTTTTTCACTTCCATGCTCACTCTACCTCCAACCCACCTCCTACATGCAGCATAAGGACCAAAGGTCAGGTCCCGGGGCGCGACATGAGGCCCTCAACTACTTATTTCGAAATGCCTTGTAGAAAGAATGTGAAAATAGAAAAGCAGGGAACACGCTTGAAACAGGTAGCTCGCTGCTTGAGTGAATCATTCATTGACCCGCCGCCTCCCTCCTCCCCTCATCTACCCGAACCAACCATCTCCACACAGCCACAACCACTGAGATATGATTATTGCGAGGACGACAGTGAAAGCAGCTCCAACACCCCTTCTAGATCACCTGTCCCTGCTTCTGCCATCTCAGATCCGAGTACTTCTGAACATAAGAACAAGAACATAAGAAGAGAGGACAACTGCAGTAGGCCGGTTGGCCCATGCTAGGCAGCTCCTAGAAGGGTAACTGAACTACTAGAATGAGATAAGGATAGCAAAGAAGAAGGCTCTCCCCCGCCCTCCAAACCCTCCAGCCGAAGCCGGCAGGAAAAAGTCAGAAAGAACACCACGCCGTATAGAAAAACTGGCGTGGACATTTTACAGGAAAGTGTGAATGGAGAATAGAGACTATCATAGTGTAACCTGAAAAGAAATTTTTTTTGAATTAGTATTGGTTATAATATTTTCTTTATTCTATATCCACCCCTTATTTGTCATATGCTTATCTAGCCTATGCTTGAAACTCTCAATGGAAGAGGCAGCAACTACTTTACTAGGTAGCTTATTCCATTCGTCTACTACTCTATTACCAAACCAATTTCTACCGATTTCCTTTCTGAAACGGAATTTTTCTAGTTTGAAACCATTATTTCTAGTTCTATCCTGTATGCTTACTTTAAGTACCTTGCTAATATCTCCCTTATTTATACCATTCATCCACTTAAACACCTCAATTAAGTCTCCCCTTACTCTACGCCTCTCTAGCGAATGCAGACTTAGTCTTTTCAGTCTGTCTTCATATGACAGGTTCCGGACGTCATGTATCATTTTAGTCATTCTTCTCTGTACATTTTCTAACGAATTAATATCCATTCTATAGTAAGGACACCAAAATTGTACTGCGTAGTCTAAATGTGGCCTTACTAATGCTAGATAAAGTTTCAGTATTACTTTAGATGATCTATTGCTCACGCTTCTCGAAATAAATCCTAGGACCCTATTTGCTTTATTTCTCGCATTAATGCACTGTTGCCTAGGTTTAAGGTCGTTACTAATCATAACTCCTAGATCTCTCGCATTCCGATTTGCTAATTTCTTTGTTATCTAAGCTGTATTTAGTATTTCCAATGGTCTTGCCTACGTTAAGTACTTTACATTTTTCAACGTTAAATTCCATTTGCCAAGTTTTAGACCATTTGGACAATGTATCGAGGTCTTTTTGTAAGTTATGGCAATCGTCAGTCGAGTTAATGATACGCCCTATTTTTGTATCGTCGGCAAATTTGCTGATTCTGCTATTGACTCCTAAGTCTAGATCATTTATATATATGATAAATAATAAGGGACCGAGTACTGAACCCTGTGGTACACCGCTAGTTACTAATCCCCAGTCCGACTTAGTTCCATTTATTAATACTCTCTGCTTTCGTCCTTTCAGCCAGGATTCTATCCATTTTAAGATATCGCCGTCTATACCGTGTGCTCGAACCTTTCTAACTAACCTTTCGTGTGGGACTCTATCAAAAGCTTTACTAAAGTCCAGATAAATAACATCGTAAGCTTTATCGCTATCTACTGCCTCATAGACCTCCGAGTAGAATGACAACAAATTTGTGAGGCAGGATCGTCCTTGCCTGAATCCGTGCTGACTTTCGTTTATAAGATTAAATCTTTCTAAGTGTTCTCTAATCCTATTTGCCAAAATTGACTCTAACATTTTTCCTATTATTGACGTTAGACTTATCGGACGATAATTCGACGCAGCTGATTTATCACCCTTTTTAAAGATGGGCACTACGTTTGCGGTTTTCCACGCCTCTGGAACTTCTCCTGAACTTAAAGAGTCATTAAATAACGTTAAAAGTGGCTGACATAATTCTTCTTTGGTTTCTTTTATAATTTTTGCATATATATCGTCCGGACCTGGCGATTTTTGAGGTTTTAACTTATTAATTTCTTTCAATACGTCCTCCTTACTAATGGTTATTTTACTAAGAATATTTTCCGTATTCTCATGGTAAATATTTGCTGCTTGAGGGACCAGGCTTAGATTTTCCTTGGTGAATACTGATATGAAATAATTATTTAGGATGGAGCACATTTCTTTATCTTCACTGGTAATGTCACCTGATTCTGTTCTGAGTGGTCCTATCCTATCTTTATTTTTCGTTCGGTACATTTGATAAAAACCCTTGGGGTTTTCTTTTGATTCACTTGCAACCTTAATTTCATAACTTCTCTTTGCTTTTCTTATCTCCCTCTTTACTTCTCTATTTAAAATTGTGTACCGGTTACGTAAGTGTTCCTCTCCACGTTTTATTTTTCTATATATTCCTTTCCTTTGTCCTATGAGAGATTTTAATCTGTTTTTTAACCATCTTGGTTCTGAATTGTTAGTTCTAAACGGTTTTGAAGGAATATATCTATCTTGGCCTCCGTGTATTATATTTATTAACTCGTTATACTTCTCACTGGTTGAACGTCTGTTTGGTACTGGAGCTGAGTTAAATTCCGTCACCTGGAATACATTCCTATCTACCACCTCCCCCCTCACAGACACCTGACGGACATCCCCACGTGCTTCCTGCGCCTGACCTATGACCTGGGAATCCCCACTGACCTGGCATTCCCTCAAATAGCTAATCTCCCTGTGGAATACCGTTCGAAAATAAGCTCTTAAGCCATCGAAATCTCCTAGACGAAAATTAGGAACGGTGGATGTATTTTCAGTGGAACAGACATCCCAAATAAATTTGAACTTAATTTCTTCATGATCGCTATTACCAAGTCGTCCACCAACCTCTGGGTACACGCCTGCACCACGCCCACGCCCACAGATCTTAACCCCAAGTAAATACATGCCACTGTTGTTTACTGAGAGCGACGACAGCAGCGGGGACGACTTTGACGTAACTGGGAGGGATTGTGGGTGGCAAGGCTCATCAAGCAGTGGTGAGGAGGGTGACAGTGAAGATGGGGATAATGAGGATGAAGGTGAAAACAGTGAGGAGTCACAAGTTACCCTGCGTGAGGACTCAGCGTTTTCATTTTCCTGGTCAGAGGGGTCAGACTTTGTACCAGACCTACCGAACTTTCGGCGTGAGAGCAGTGGTACAACTGAAGACTGGCCCTGTAACGACGAGGCAAGGGAAAGTGACTACTTCCGTGCCTTCTTGGATGACGAGGTGATGTCATTCGTGGCTGAGAACACCAACAAATATTACCGTTGGGTGTCTCAGCATATGGACTTCATCTCCCCGAATTCCAGGGTACGACAGTGGGTGGACACCACACCCAGGGAGCTCATTGTTTTCATCGCCTTGATGCTGGTGATGCCACTGTGCAAGAAGCATGTTCTTCAGCATTATTGGCGCAATGACCCCTTGACCAACACTCCTCTGTTCCGTAAATACATGCCTCGTGACAGGTTTTTATTGCTGTTAAGTTTTTTTCACTTTGCAGACAATGAAAACCCTAAAAACGATGATCGTATCTGGAAAGTGAGAGAAATATTTTCGATGGTCCTTTCACGGTTCAAGAAATATTTCTACCCCTTTCAGAAGATGGTCATTGACGAGTCACTTATGCTATTCAAGGGTCGTCTCATTTTCAAGCAGTATATCCCATCAAAGAGACATCACTTTGGCATAAAACTGTTTGTGTTATGTGACTGTGAGACAGGATTTGTGCTCGACATGATCGTGTACACAGGCACAGACACAGATATAGGAACTGT
Organism: Coenobita brevimanus; assembly: GCF_032717465.1. Classification (NCBI taxonomy): domain Eukaryota; kingdom Metazoa; phylum Arthropoda; class Malacostraca; order Decapoda; family Coenobitidae; genus Coenobita; species Coenobita brevimanus. Next base: position 13,915,896 of record NC_137007.1, read on the forward strand.
CAGCAAGAAAGACCCCATGGGCATGTCTGGTGCCATCGTCAAAAAGATGATGGCAGACTACATGGGCAAGGGTCATATTCTTTACACTGACAATTGGTATACTAGCCCTGCTCTCTGTCAATTCCTACATGATAACAAGACTGGGTCACGTGGAACTGTACGGACATCCAGGAAGTTTATGCCAAAGTTCAACGGAGAGAAGAT
>NC_137007.1:13921099-14056099 GCF_032717465.1 Coenobita brevimanus
GCGACGGTGGGGGATTGATCCTTACCGCCGTGGCAGATTTGGACGATGCTAACTACCGAAAATTTACAGGTGAGGATAATTCAGTGTCAATCTACAACTTCCCCAGAGAGATCGAAACATACATTCGCAATACACAAATCACAACTGAACCCCTCAAAGTCTCTTATCTTATGGGTCGGTTACACCACAACAAGTCACCAATAGGAGCTGCAATTCGTGTGGGCCATTTTGAGGTCTGTCAAACATTTGATAATTTAAGCCAACACCTAGTACAGCTCTGTTGTCAGCATTCAAATGTCACATTCCTCACTGGCTTCACTAATTTATTAAAACAAATGGAGGAGGATATGAATGTCCCACCTAAAGATGCAAAATTATATGCGGCTGCAGCTGTGATGAAGGCCACTAGTTCAGAGATGCACCAGTTGTTGCATGGCACCCGATGGGTAAAAGATATTAATGAAACCCTTATGATGTCACTAAACGACCTTGGAGATTTGCTGGGTTACCTGAGATTTAAGAATTACCTAACACAAAACAGAAAGAAGTAGCCTTACAGATAGGTTTCAGTCCAGGAGATAAAATTCTTAACATCTCGAAGGCCATTCAGGAAAGAACAGAATTGACTCTAACTCGTCAGACCATTATTCAACCCTCAGTCTCGCAGGTTTTCCATACCTCTGTCGCCACACAGGATTATTCGCGTTCGCATCCCACTATGAGGGGACAACCTAACACTAGCCGTTCCTTTTCACAAAACCGATCACCAACCCACTGTCATAACCAGTCCAATGTGCGATGGGGCAAATAATCCTCAATTGTGTGCTGGCACTGTGGTAACACTGGGCATCGAGAATCCAGTTGCGACCGTAAACACTGATGACATCACTAACAAGGACGACAATGTACACCTGTGCGATCGCGTCGCCCTAAATGCAAATATCACAAGAACAGTACAACTCACACTACTGAGGAGTGTCATTTCCTAAACAGCCCCCAGTCGGGGGAACGGGAGCACCCATATTGGCAAAATATAACATTGAAAGATACGCCAGTACCAGACAAATGTAACGAAACAACAGAAGATCAACTCCAACTTACACCAGGTAGGGCCTATAACTTCTTCAGGCTTAGTCATTCTAGGACGGAGTGAAGACATACAAACCTTGTTTTTCATGGACACGGGATCTATGGTAAATTTAATCTCTGATAACTCTTTAAACAGCAGTAGAGGAACAAATGAAAAGGCCGGATTCCTCGAGCCACCTCACATTCATCTCTGCGGTGTGGATGGCTCAGGGTTTAAGGACAAGGGATGAGTCACTTTAAAGATACAACTAGATAGAGCCTTGACACCTTTTAGAACTATATTTTATGTCACGAATGACCTCAGATATCCAGCAGATGCCATTCTTGGTTTACCCACCATGGCACAATACATCACCCTAATCCCTGCTTCTGGTAGGATGGATACTCATGGGTTCCCGGTATATGGCATGGATTATCCACGTCCTGTGCTTTCCCAAATAAACTCAGTCATTCAGCCTCCTCTGACCCCACCACTACCTGAGAGTACAGATGAATGTTCCCCATTATTTGAGAGTAAAGAGATAAATCCACCACTACCTGGAAGCTTAGAAGTAAATTCACCAACATCTAATGCTTCTTCGGAACCCAGTGTATTTGATTCCATATCCACTCAGTTGAGTAACCGTAACCTTGCCCTTGGCACCGAAATTACCATTTTGGGTGATTTTAACATACATAATGTTGAATGGTTATTGCATTCTGGCTGGACTGACAACGCTGGTCTAGAGTGCGAGCTGTTTGCGGAATCGTTTAATCTCACCCAGTTGGTAAAGCAACCAACCAGAATACCTGATAATCCTGACCATAATTCCCATCTCTTGGATTTATTCTTGACAAATAATCCATATCAATATAGGATAGAGGTACTGTCACCACTTGGATCCTCTGACCACAATCTCATCAAAGCCTCATTAGTTAACCTCTCACACCTCCCCATTCTGAACCTGTCAGAGTGACCCGATGGCACTTTGATAGGGCAGACTGGGATGAATTTAGAAATTATCTTGCTGACATTCCATGGCAGTCTTTCTTCTCTAATGATCCCAATTCTACCCAGTCCCACATCTGTGATTTAATACTAGCTGGTATGGATTTATTCATACCAAGTCAACAGTTCACTAAAAGATCGAACTCTCCAAAATGGTTTGATGGCAACTGTGCCAGAGCAACAGCCCAAAAGTCATTAGCATATAACTCTTACTTAAAATAAACATCTGAATCACTCTCCCAATTTAAAATTGCTAGAAATCATGCAAAAGCTGTATTAAATATATCTAAATCAAACTTTCTTCAAAAGCAGGCATCAAAACTACTTAACAAACCTAATGACAATAGAATATTCTGGTCAGCTCTTAATTCTTTCAATAATAACTTTAACAAGTCATCTTCCATTCCCCCACTAAAATCTTCAGATGGCAACATTACAAATGACCCGCATGGGAAAGCAGATATCTTTGCCAGTACCTTTGCCAAAAACTCTACCATAGACGATACCAGCCAGAATGTCCCAGTACTGGAACTTGATTCTCCCGAAATTGCCACACTTAAAATACAGACAAGATACGTAAAATCCATCCTAGACAATTTACCTACCAACAAAGCTCAAGGCCCAGATGGAATTCCTCCAATTGTTTTGAAAAAGTGTTCCCCTGAACTTGCCTCTGTCCTAGCTAAATTATTCAGACTATGCATACGTACTTCTTTATTCCCAAATTCATGGAAAGAAGCCAATATCCACCCAATTCCGAAGAAAGGAAGTTCGTCTGACCCCTCCGATAACAGACCAATAGCTGTCACATCTTCTCTTGGTAAGGTATTTGAAACTTTAATTAATAAGCATATTGTTAAACATCTTGAATCTAACAACTTAATTAGTGATAGACAATATGGTTTTCGCCACGAAAGATCCACCATTGACATACTCAATCTCTTAACTCATACCATCCATCAATCAATTGATCTTTTTGGAGAAACTCATGCAGTAGCTCTTGATATCTCTAAAGCTTTCGGCAGAGTATGGCACCGTTCCCTGCTGTCCAAACTCCCTTGCTATAGACTAACGTCTTTTGTTCCTTTGATTTCTTCATATCTTAGTGACAGGAAAATAAGAGTCAAAGTAGATGATGTATATTCCAATTTTCACTCAATTAACGCCGGCGTGCTGCAGGGATCAGTTCTGGCGCCAACCCTATTTCTGGTTCATATTAATGATCTGTTATCTGTCACCCACAATCCCATTCACTCATATGCAGATGACTCATCACTACATAGTTCATGCACACTCAGACACCCATTTACAAAGTCTAATATCTCTACCTCTCAACTCAATACAGCCATCTCCATAAATCAAGATCTATCTACGATCAGTGAATGGGGACAAAACAACCTGGTCTTTTTTAATGCTAGTAAAACTAAGTATATACAATTTACTAATAGACAGATATTGCCAGATTCGTACATTACCTTCAGTGCTACTAATATTTCCATCTCCAAAAGTATTGAAATTCTTGGCATCTTACTTAACAGTGCCCTCAGCTGGACGTCTCATGTCAGATCACTTGCTAAAACCTCCTCAAAGAAACTTGGATTATTGTATAGAGTCCGTAACTTCTTCACCGATGAGCAGTTAGCTATAATTTATAAGAGTCATGCACGTTCTCAGCTTGAATATTGCTCACCCTTGTGTAATGGTTGTGAAGAGGTTGCATTAAGACAACTAGACAAAATTCAAAACAAAGCTGTTAGAATTGTCATAAAGACTTTGTAGTTAATTGTAGAGAAGTATATTTTAGACTTGTGGTCGAGCGGCTTTTATATCTTGTAGTAGTTTCCCCACCAGATGTCATGTAGTGACGGGAGAGGTAAAGAATAGTATGGGACTATTTTTTATTTGTCTTGGAAATATTAAACAGGTATAATAGTATAAGTCCTGGGTAGCTACCTCCCTGTCTCGCTATCTCTCTCTCTGTTCTAAAGCTAATCTCCGTCTCGACCTCTCTATAGGGTCGCTTGTCTCCTTCTAAACTCTCTTTCCTCACATCTCGTGTAGTAGGGTGTGTGTGTCACGTATCTTCCTCATGGCAACAGAACTTTCTCACGAGAGGACTGCTGACAGCTAACTGAATCATCTCCTTACTGGCCGCTGTCGTCAGCTTTCCTCCGTGTAAGCGTTTAGCGCTGCTCGCTTCTCGCAAACACAACACCTTCTCATCATTTGACTTCCTGCTTCTATCTGTCTCTCTATCTATCTATTTATCTATCTATCTAGTATGATTTGCAATTATAATATGGAGACCTACCACATTGCTCTGCGCGCAAAATGGCGTACCATCGACATTTAATAGTCATAACATATTAATACATATTATATATACATTATAATGAACTTATAAGCTAATTAAGTGAAATACATAATATTGTAAAGTAACATAATTGTATGAATATTGTATACATATATTATTCATAGTAAATAGTGATTATTCAGTAATATTACGCATATAATTGTGCAATGGTAATACTGCTAGGTTATTACATTACATATTTGAGTTATCACTTTAGTAATGTCTAATATTTCACCTAACTTGTATGATGATACTGGTAATACAGAATTGTGCTATAATTGTATGACTTATAATATTGTACTAACATTGTGGTACTACATAATTGTAACATTTTATGAATTGTTACCAAATATTGTGTTAATGCATAATTGTGTTGGCCTTATAATTGTAGTTACATAAAAGTTACATCTTGTTAATGCAACTGTTTTGTCGTTACATAATTGTTACATATCGTTTGTAGGTACATAATTGTTGTTAAAGTTACATAAAAGTTACATCTTGTTAATGCAACTGTTACATAATTGGCAAAGTGTAACATAATGCAATCGTTTGTCGTTACATATCGGTTGTAGGTACATAATTGTAGTTAGTGTAACATAATGCAATCGTTTGTCGTTACATAATTGTTACATATCGTTTGTAGTTACATAATTGTAGTTAGTGTAACATAATGCAATCGTTTGTCGTTACATAATTGTTACATATCGTTTGTAAGTACATAATTGTAATATGGAGTAACATAATTGTAATAACTGCAGTCCTAACATATGCTGCGGTCGATGATAGTGATGATGTTTCGTGCCACTTGTATGTGGAGACAACAATTTGCTTTTTTGTTTGTAGTTTATGTGGTATTTTGGCATATATAGTAACATTTACACTTATTTTCATTTGTTTGTTATGTGATCTTACTTTATTTCTCTTTTTTCTTTCTTACTTTCCTTTCTTTCTTTTTTTTTGTATGATTTTCTATAGTTTGTTTCTCTTTGCTTGTGTACACTTTTTTCCATTTTGTTCATGGTTGCATAATTACTGGCTAATTTCCTTGGGATACTTTTTTAAAGTTTAGTTTATATTGCACAGATACTACTGAAAATGAAATTATATAGTCCCATATTTTGTTATTTTATATAAAATATATATATATATACACTATATACAGTATTAACTATACACACTGACTTGTTGTTCACCTGTACCTATCGTGAGTAATATGTGTGTCAGCACTGTGTGGAAATCATTGTCTTCACGATTGTGTTGAAGATGTTCACTCTTGCTAACGGCATTTGTGTTGGCCATTTTTTTTTTTTTTTTTTCTCTAGTTTACCTTGTAACTTAATTTATATGTTTCCACTAGGTAGCTTTAATTAATAAATGTTTAATACAGTTCTTTTAATTGCTCACTGAGTAACTGTGATGGTATATTTTCTTTATCACTTTGTAGATGTAATAATGTATAGCTGTATGTATGAAACACGTATTTTATGTAGGTATAAATGGTAACACTCGTTGGTAGTAAATAAATGTTATAATAAATGAATGAATATATACAGTGTAGAATATTTATTGTTGGTGATTATTTAGTGTTTGAGTTATGCAGATAACTGAAGTAAGTATGTGTATTTAAGCTGTAACTATACAGCACGTTTTATATGTTTGTGCAGAAGCTTATTGTCTATCACTGTGTATTGTATAAATGAAGTAACTATGTAACTTACTAATTTTTACCGTGGTGGGAAATGGTGTGAGTGGTGGTGCAGGTGGTGTGTTGACTGACGTGGCGTCTGTTCAGCAAGCACGCATGATGACCTCAACTTCCCACACTGGTAGCTGTGGTGAGTGAATGAGTAGCGATGAGTAACTTGAGTGAAGACGAGTGAGTAAGATGAGTTGTAAATCGTGTCTCACTCTTCGTTTGTTTGTTCCCTTTATTCTATGTGGAAGTTTTCTCTGTCCTTTTCTCTAGTGATTTATTCGTTGTGGGATGAAGACTGCCGCTACTTGTAGGTGCGTGTAGAAGATTATACAGACGACGTAGAGTTGTTAATTGTAGTTGATTGTAGATGGCTGTAGTTGATTGTAGATGGCTGTAGACTTTGTAGAACTGAAGCTAACCTTGTAGTCTCGGTTGCTTTTGTAGAAATTTGCTTTTAATTCGGAGACGATGTCCGCAGATTTGCTGGTTTGTCGTTAAGCTACTTGCAAGGCGTCGAGTGATCTCTTGACCTCTGCATCAGCGTAATGATCTGGGAGACGGAGGGGGCAGGAGCTGATATTGTTGGTTGTTGTCAATCTTGATATTTTGTAGGAATTTAATGTTGATTCGTAGACGAGGTTCGTATACGTTCGCTGCTACCAAATGTCATAAAGACTTTGTATCATAAAGCAGCGACTTTGTATTTGCTTGTAGAGGCGTATATCTATCTATTTATCTATCTATCTAGTATGATTTGCAATTATAATATGGAGACCTACCACAGAATCATTAACAACCCTGTCATTACATATAAACTACCTCCCCTGCATGTAAGAAGGAATGTTGCCTCCCTTGCATTATTTTACAGATATTTTTTTGGCAAATGCTAAGACGAAGTTGCGTCCATGGTGCCACCTCTCCATGCCTTCCCTCGTGCTACACGGGCAGCTGGCAGCGCTCATGACAGGAATATCACTCAGCCATATTGCAGAACTTCTGCCTATCAGAATTCTTTCATTCCCCGAACTGCATCTCTCTGGAATTTGCATCCCCAGAGTTGTTTCCCTCCAAATTTCAACCCACAGCTGTTCAAGTCTAACTGTTACAGATATTTTATGAACAGAGGACGCCAGTAATCTGGTGTATGGATTGTTTTTTTTTTTTTTTTTTACTCATTTGTTTTTCCTTCCTCCGTTCTGTTATTTATAAAAAAAAAAGTAATAATAATAATAGATCATGATAACCCCTCTAACAAGAGCACTATTGCCGACTCAGACACATCTCAGTTAGCTACCTCACAAAGTTTGAATGATGTTCTAGAACACGCGGAGATGAGGCGTGCGGTAACAAATCAGAGCACAATTTTGTTACCCCATGGGTTTACCAAAGTCTCTGTTCATGTTGTAGGTGCGAAAGAAGGAGTGGATGTACTAACATTACCTGAGACGTGTTGTGTGAATGGCTTAACTTTGAGTCGGCATTGTGTGCTGTATGGGAGGGTAACTTGTGTTACCTGTACTTACTAAATGTCACTAACACTCCACTGAAGCTTAAAAGTAGTATAAAGATTGGAGACTTCCTGCTTTACCCATCGGCAGTAATTCTCCATACCTACTAAAAATGATGATAATGATAGTGATCCATCTGGTGTGTATGCCATCAACGCTAAGGGATATGCTCCAACTCTTTCACATGACCTACTCTCAAGTCTAACTTGTGCTGATTATCCACAGCATAAAGATCAATTAGTCAATCTATTGCAATCATATCGAGATATTGTAGCCATACCCGGAGAACCTATGGATAGGACAGACTTAGTTAAGCACCACAAAGAACTATTGCCAGGTACTCAACCGATTTACAAACCAGCATACAGATTGCCTCACAGCTTAAGAAAAGAGACAGATGAGATAGTGCAAAAAATGGTAGATCAGGATATTATCGAACCCTCTGTCGGTCCATGGAATAGCCCACTTTTCTTAGTCCCAAAGAAATGCGGCCAGTTTAGATCAGTAGTGAACTATCGTAGATTAAATACTGTAACCGTACCAGATCGTTTTCCATTACCAGTCCTGACTGATTTGCCCAAGTCACTAGGTAAGAACAATGTAGTCTTTACATCCCTAGATCTACTCGGTGGCTACTGGCAAGTAGAAATGGAAGAATCATCTCCCCCTATAACACCCTTCAACACCCCTTCTAGACATTTTCAGTTCAAAAGGCTTCCCTTCGGATTAAGGAATGCCCATTCAATATTCATGAGACTCATCCATTCAGTCTTCAGTGGCATAATGGGCCACTCCCTTTTTGCATACTTAGATGACATCATTGTCGTGAGCAAATCAATCCCTGAACATGTTGTCAACAAGTATTTGAGTGCCTTCAACTGGCTGGTCTGAAGATCAACCTCAGTAAATGTGACTTCCTAAGAAAGAAAATTGAATTCCTAGGACATGTAGTTGATGCAGAAGGTATTCATGCCAATGAAGACAAAACTAAGGCGATCATCAACTTCCCAGAACCTACCAGTACAGATGCTGTAAAGAGTTTTCTGTCACATCAGTGCAGCCAAACAAAGCTGATGACACCACATTAACACCCGAGGTTGTTCAACATTACCAGCGCAAGGACCCTGTGTGGTCCAAAGTAATTTATTTCCTGGAATCGGGAGATAACTCTACCTTACCTACTCTGCCAGTGCCAGTTAATGAGTTCGTGCTAAAAGACGATATCTTATACAGGAAAACATTACTTACAGGGAAGGAATTGCCCAATAGGGAAGTACACCAACTTGTAGTCCCTTCTGATCTAATATCTGCAGTACTTCAAATAGTTCATGGTACACCTCACGCATCACATCCGAGCAAAGATCGATACTATTGGCCAACTATGCATCAAGATATTAATGTAGACTGTGACTCGTATTTCGTGCTACCTCCTCAAAGGATCAACTGGGTTACCTGCACCGCTCTTCCAATACCCAATTCCGTCATGCCCGTGGGAAACTCTCTCTATTGACCTTTTAAAACTTCCTCTTACAGAATCAGGCGCTGAGTACTTGCTCATTGCAGTCGACCACTTCTTGCGCTACTGTGTTCTAGTACCCCTTTCAGATAAGACCGCGAAGAGCGTGGCACGTGCCTTCATCAACCAGGTAATTTGCCCATTTACCACACCAAGTACAACTATTACAGATAATGGGACTGAGTTTAAAATAGTCTCCTGGATGAAATTTGTAAACAGTACAAAATCAACAAATGCAATGTTGTCCCTAACTATCCAGTTTCAAATGGCCTCGTAGATTGCCATAACTGAAAGGTTTTAGAGTGTCTCTGACATCTAGGGTCACATAATGCGTCCTGGGATGAATGGATACCCCAAGTAGCTGCTTCCATAAATAGTTCCATCAATGCATCCATTGGCGAATCTCCCTTCTTTGTCTTATTTGGATTCGATAAAGACCTTCCCTATTCCATCTTACCTTCAAGGCCTGATCCCATCTATAACGTGGATGACTGTGTGAAAGTGAAAATGGCAACCTTCCAGAAAATTCATCAATATGTCAAAGCAAATCTGGCTTCATCTCAGGAGGACATTTTGCAGCACCAGCATAAGTCTGCCTCGCCTATCAGTATCAACATTGGAGATCTAGTATTTGCTCGTTCCTTTACTCGCACCTCTAAATTGGATGACAAATTTACAGGCCCCCACCGCGTCATAAATAAGCAGGGTAACAAATTTCAGATACAAGAATGGTCAACTAGAGATACCAAATGGGTGCATGCAGATGATATAAAGCGTGCACCATGAGGCCTGGTGTTGGAAGAGTCACTTGCACAACCAACCGTTACTTCTCCTTCTCCACCTATTCCTCAGTCTGAACCTTCTTCACCCATATCTCCCCATTCTTTAACCAATCAATATCGATCCAAGCTGCTCTCCACACCTAAACATCTTCATGATCTCTCCGATGTAGCAATCAACCTTCCTCACTTTGCACGCCAATTGAATGAAATCAAGACACAACTGTCAACCATCATGGGAAAACACAATCCGGATCAGTTTTGGTACCCCCTCTATCTCCCAGTTTCCTGGCAATTGGAATACATCAATGACAGGTTCTCTCAGGTAAATGACACATTTTCCAGTCAGGCATCCGTAGGTCGTTCACGTGTGAAACGAGGTCTCTTTGACTTGGGTGGTGAAATTCTTAGTGGCTTATTTGGCGTGGCTACAGCTCGTGACCTCTCTGGTTTCAAGTCCGACCAAGCCCACTGGGCCACGGCTCTTGAATCTCAAAGTCGAGTCATAAAGGTACAACACACTATGTTGCAGAAGATAACAGCCCACCTAAATGAAGTTACCTACACTCTGAACAACTTCACAGGAATTCTAAGGCAACAAATTTCTAAAATTAACATTGTTTCTCAGCTCCTCTATCTAAAACTTCACATTGACAATCTCCAACTATCTATAGACTCTCTTCTCAAGTCTCTAGCTTGGTTCGTATCCTAGTCGATGCTGTTGATGGACGTGTCACTGTGGACTTAGTACCTATCTCTGCTCTTCTTTCTGTATTAGAATGGGCTCACTCTACATTCGATTTGTCTCCAGTGCTTTCTTTTTCCTCTCTAGAATTCTACTATTTAGTTCTTGATGCCACCCTCCTCGCTAACGACGTCATGGTTCATATTCCTCTACGTTCTACCATCACCTTTAACCTCTTCCAACTTATTCCTTTTCCTTTCAAGTTCAATAACTCCTTATTACAAGCATCTGTTCTCTCGGATTATTGCCTCCTATCCCATGATCACCTTTCCGTTGCTTTCATTTCCTCCACAGATCTCGACAGATGTTCATTCCTTACTCCTTCATCTTATCTTTGTGTTGCTCACCTTCTAGCTATTTTCCCTAGTAGCGTTGTACCACGCGAATCTGCGTTAGTTCGCAGCCATTCTGTTCACTCTGCCTGTTCTTTTGTTTCGGCTTCAGAAAGTCCAGGGCATCACGCTCATCTGATCCACGTCCAGTACTTCTTCCTCACTGTCCTTATCTCTGTTACCATCGTGTGTCCTGGTTCTTCTATTGGTTCTGTACCTGCTAGTGGTCTCTATAAGGCACCTGACTATTGTACAGTCTAATCTGAGTCCGTCTTCACTTACGCCACTCGTTACCATCAAGCTGTATGCAGTCACGTCTATGACATCTTTCAACCAATCAACATGACTTCTAACCTACCATTTGATAATATCTACAGTCCCTGCTAACTTGCGTATGCTAATATTTCTAAATGAAAGTGACTTCATTATGGATCAGTTTTCTATGGCCTTCAGCCGTTCATGGGAACATCCGACATTTGTGTTTCCCCAAGTGGCCATCTCTTTCGTAGGTTTCACTCTCACTGTTTATGCAATGCACTGTTGTGTACGGAAGATGGAACGTAGATTCCACGAGATCAGAACAACAACAGGAATAGTGCAGCCTCCACAGGATTTAGAAGTAGGCCGTACTTAGTGTCGTCATGTATGGTGACTAAAAGTGCAGAGAACGTGAAATAACATCTAGTGAAAGAAAATACGGACACACACGCACTGAAAAAATGAACGAAGAAATTACAATATAATGGGAAAAGGTACACTAACTAGAATGACATAGTTCGTGAGTTACAAAGAGAAAAGAAAAATAGTAAAGAACAAGAGCACAGATTATAATATCGGTTTTCAGCCCATAATCATTCCCGTGAATTTCATTATGTTATACACACTCATCTCTTCAAGTTCAACATTTTCCTTATACACTTCCTTCGCAAAGTGGTTTTAAGGAAGATATAATAATATTTGAGTGTCCTCATCCCACTCTCCCCCTTCCAGCCCAGCTAGGATGACTTGCTAGCTCAACGAAATTCGGTTCAAACTGAGCTCTCGACGCCGGCGAGAAGCAAGCCAATCATAGCCGTCACCAGATCACCTATAGCCAATCAGCGTTTGCGCTGCCCCCCTCCACTACCTCCCGCTTTCATTTCAAAATCAGAGTAGCAATGTCCAGTGCAGCAGGTGTCCCTTGGTTCCCGGCCACATTTTTCAAAGGTGTTTTGAAAACAACGATTCAAGCATTGAATTTCTTAGGTCCCACGGTGTTTTCCCCCTACATGTTCAGTGTCCCTATCTGACGAGTAAGGTAAGATGATGTAAGGTTTGAATAGCAGGTTACTTTCAGTTTGGGTTAGGTTGGGTTGGATTAGGTTAGGTTAGGTTGGATTAGGTTAGGTTAGGTTAGGTTTTAGGTCCGGTTCGGTTAGGTTTTAGGTCAGGATAAATTTGAGCTTCGTATTTTACCCACGAAACCTAGGTTTTTCCGATGGATTTTGGTATGATTCATTCGATTTTAAGCTTGATTTCAGTCGGAAATGACCATTTTCTGTGTGTCTTCCCTCCCTAAAACCCCCGATTCCCCAAAGACCCCCCTTTATTACCAGGGAATCGGGGGGGGGGGTCTTATCTCAAAATCTGGTTATTTCCGACGGAAATTATGCTCAAAATCGAATGAATCACATCAAAATCCATCAGAAAAACCTAAGTTTCGTGGGAAAAAGCAGTATGGGAAGAAAACCGATATTTACCAGCACAGACATAAATAGCACTAGTAACGTAGAAAAACAAATAGAAAATACATAGAACAGTAATTAAACTGTAACAGTTATTGGAACAAAATAATAGATAATACGAAAGAGATACGAAAAAAAAAAAATACGGAAAAGAAACAGAAGGATAACATCTTTATAAAAATTATAGACTTCGTACAACGGTGCTCCACAATTGATATATCACTTTTCAAAGTATTCTTTTATTATTATAACCATATTCTATCCACTTAAACCATAATATGTGGGTTATATATAGAGATATTATCTATATATATAACCTACATCCATATTATTTTTTTATTTCCAGGTTAATACATTTCTTATTTCCCATGGCCATGTATATACTGTCTATCTATCTATCTATTGCCAGACGCCTCAATCCCGTTTGGGGTGGCCACAAACAAATCGCCTCCAAGTCGCCCTGTCCCCCGCCATTTCACTGCCCTGCTCCCAACTCACACCCCCCTCTCTCATATACCTCTCCACCCCATCCCTCCATCTCATCCTCGGCCTCCCCCTCCCTCTTCCCCCCTCCACCTCACTCACATACACTCTCTTCGTCAGTCTTTCACCCTCCATCCTCTCCACATGGCCAAACCACCTCAGTGTGTTCCTCATAACGCTTCCTATCACATCCACATCCACACCACAACGCTCCTTTATATCCTCATTCGTCAGCCTGTCTCTCCACGTGACTCCACAGGCTCCTCTTAAATAACTCATTTCCACTGCTCTCACTCTTGACTTGTGTCCTTCCAACAATGTCCAAGCTTCACTTCCGTACGTTAGAGTTGGTATCACAATACTGTCATGTAGTAACTTTTTCACTTCCATGCTCACTTCCCTGTTTCTTATCACTGCTTTCAAGGAACCAGCAACCTTTCTTCCCTTCTGTACACTTTCAAGCACTTCACCCTCCAAACCTCCATCCTTACTCATCACACTACCCAAATACTTAAACGTACTGACATTTTCCAATTCCTCACCATTCAACCTCACTGTACATTCACTAACTTCACCTCTCTCAAAGACCATTACTTTACTCTTCCCTACATTCATCTTTAGGTTCCGTTTCTTACACACTCTCCCAAACTCATCCACCAAACCTTGCAGCTCCCCTTCGTCTTCACTCAACAACACAGTATCATCTGCAAACAACAGTACAGGGAGTTTCCAAACACTATCCTCTCTCACCAGGGCCACTCCAACATCCACTACCCTACCTTGTACCTCTTTTATTACCCCATCCATGTACAGATTGAACAACCATGGAGACATGACACATCCCTGTTTCAAACCAACTCTCAAAGAGAAAAATTCACTTAGTTCACCATCCACACGCACTACAGCCTTCGCACCATTGTACATACTCTTCACAGCATTCAACAACTTCCCATCTACTCCATATATTCTTAACACTTTCCACAATCCTTGTCTATCCACCCTGTCATATGCTTTCTCCAAATCCATGAAAGCCGCATACAACTTCTTTCCCTTCTCTAGAACCTTTTCCACTAAAGATCTAAGAATGAATATCTGATCTACACAACCTCTTCCCTTCCTAAAGCCTCCCTGTTCTTCTCCAACTAATTTCTCTGTTCTTTCTCTAACTCTGTCTATAAGTATCCTACCATACACTTTTCCTATTATACTAAGAAGACAAATGCCCCTATGATTACCACACACTTCTTTTTCCCCCTTTCCTTTGTACAAGGGAATAATTACACCTGACTTCCAATCCTCCGGGACTCTACCTTCCTCCCAGGCCAATCTGCACATCTTCCATATCCATTCTACTACTATCTCTCCCCCATGCTTCAGCATTTCGCCACACACTCCATCAATTCCTGGGGCTTTCCCCGATTTAACATTCTTCATTGCTTCCACAACTTCTATCCTACTGATTTCTTCCTGTCTTCTCACCTCCCTCCTTCTCCCAGCCATTCCCCAGCCACTTATACTCGCATTACTTCCATCCTCTGCGTTCAACAATTCCTTAAAGTGTTCTCTCCATCTGCTCACTTTTTCTCCCTTCTCCACTAGTAATCTACCATTTTTATCTTTCACTCCCCTGCTAACTTCACTTCCACCCTGTCTTACTCGTTTCACTTCTCTCCAGAACATTTTCTTACAGTCCCTCCACTTAACACTCAAATTCCTTCCAAATTCCTCATCCACTCTCTTCTTACTCTCTCTTACTAATCTTTTCACCTCTCTCTTCCTTTCCACATATAACTCTCTCTTCCGCCTCTCAACTTCTTCCACGCCCCTATTTCTCATCCATTCATTGTATGCTTTCTTCTTTTGTGCCACTGCCTGTTTCACCTCTTCAGTCCACCACGCTGTTCCTTGCACCCCCCTCCGTCTTCTCTTCCTTCCACACACCACATCACATGCTGCACATATTTCTTCTGTAAATATCTTACACACACCTTCCACGTCTTCCATCTGCTCCAATTCATATTTGCCCAATCGTTCCTCCACTTCTCTCTTATACTCTGCCTTTTTCTCATCCTCTTGTAACCTTTCCACTGTCCTTGCAACTACTCCTTCCTCTCGTCTTTCCCTTCTTCTATTCTTCCATCTTACTTGGATCTTAATTCTGGCCACCACCAAGTAGTGGTCAGAAAGTCCACTCCCCCAACCTCTATACACTCTTGCATCCTTTACACATCTTCGCATCCTTTCATCCACACACACATAATCAATCATTGCCTTCCTTTCATTCAGTTCACCACCCACCCTTCTCATCACTCGCCATGTATACCTGTGGATCATTTTATGCCTGAAGAGGGTATTGGCTATCACCAACCCCCTCCCAGCACAAATGTCCACTAACGCACTCCCATTCTCATCTATCTCAGCAGGCACACCCCACTCACCAACTATTCCATCCACCTTCACATTACCAACTTTACCATTCATATCACCAATCAAAAACACTCTCTCATTCCTTCCAAACTTTTCCATGCACACTTCCACATTTGTCCAGAACTCTTCTCTCACTCTTCTAGCACGATCTTGCGTTGGCGCATATACACACAATCACCCACATTTGTATTCCAACTTTCAACTTTACCCACACAATCCTTGACCCAACTGATCCATACTGTCTTATGCTCTTCTTCCATCTTTTACTCACAACTATACACACTCCTTCCTTTGCCCTCTCATTCTCATCTACTCCTGCACATATACCCCATCCATACTCCCATTCTCTCACACTTTCTCCTCTCCATTTTGTTTCAGTTATTCCACATACATCCACTTTCGCACCCTCAAGCACCTGGACAATCTCTCTCTCTCTTTCACCTCATCATTCGCTCCTCTTACATTCCATGTACTCATTACCAAGTCCTTTGTCCGGTCCTGGGTCGTCATCGTTTGGTCAGTCCTTGTCCGAGGCTTCTTGTTTGTTTTTTTAGTTCGTTGTTTTCCGGGGAGGGGCACTAACCCTCCGCCAACCCTTTTAGTCGCCTTTTACGACAAGCAGGGATACTGGGGGAGTATTCTTGAAAACCCCCCTACCCCCAGGGGGTAGTCATATAATGGACCTACTGTGTTACTTGTCTCACTGTGTCAGGAGACACCACTTCAATTAACCGGGGGAGTATTGTACCCATACTATATTACCGTAATCATATAACCATACTTTTAATACCTAAACCTATGTATGTAACCAGTAGTTTGAGTTTATCAGCAAATTCCTTTAACTGCTAAGCTAAGCTAAGGTTCCCACGCCCACTTCTCGCTCACAGTTCAGTTGGGGGTTAGCCAGCATTCAGAGCACATCTATAGTATTCCTCCCTCAAATAAACCTCCGTTATACATCGCCTCAGATCTTTGGAATTAACTTGAGTGGGGAACGAGGGGGTAGTGAAACAGCCACTTTTGAGCGTCTCATGGATCATGTCCTGGAAGGCCTGCACTGGCAGACAGCTCTCATGTATCTGGACAGTGTAATTGTGATTGGACGGACTTTTGACCAGGAATTGGAGAGGCTGTCAGAGGTGCTCAACAGGGTCTGGGCAGCGAACTTCAAGCTGAACCCCAAGAAGTGCTACTTGTTCCAGAAGGAAGTGAGGTACCTGGGACACATTGTAGGCGAGGGCAGCATCTGTACTGATCCAGTGAAGGTGGCAGCTGTGAAAAACTGGCCGGTTCCAACTTGTGTGAAGGAGCTATGGAGCTTCCTGGACTTGTACGTACTATCGGTGTTTTGTCAAGGACTTTGCAATGATAGTTGTGCCTCTGCACAAGTTGTTGAGGAAGAGGCAGAAATTTATGTGGACAGTAGTGACTCAGAAGGCCTTCGATGAACTCAAGCAGGTGCTGGCAAGCTCTCCAAATGGCCATACCCAGACCAGAGTCAGCCATTTATCTTTCTAATGCTAATGACAGTGGTACTGGTGGAGTCCTGTTGCCGAAGAAGGACGAACTAAGAGCATGTGGTGGCATATTACAGCAAGAACCTCAGCCCACCAGAGTGGAACTACTGTGTGACCCGTAGGGAGCTCTTGGCAGTGATGAAGAGCCGTGGTTTCTTCCATCCCTACTTGTATGGGTCATACTTCATCATCAGGACAGGCAATGCAGCACTGAAGTGGCTGAAGACATTAAAGAATCCAGCAGGAAAACTAACACACTGGCTAGGGAAGCTGGATCAGCACAATTATGAGGTGCAGCACCGTCCTGGGAGGGTACATGGCAATGTTGAATGCCTGAGTCATCGACCTTGTGACCCAGAGTGCCGGCAGTGTAGTAAAACAGGAGACTGCAGCAAGAAATGCAGCCGTACCACAGTGACAGAGCCAGCAAAAGATGAAGAAGACCTGATGAGGATGCAGTTGGAGGTTGCAAATTTACAACCAGTGCTAGAGTGACTGCAGGAGAGTACAGTGCGACCATCTTGAGAAGAGAATTCCAGGTTCAGCCCTGTGAGTAAGAGCTACTAGAGTCAGTGGAACCTTCTTCATCTGAACACCGGACTACTGGAGCATCAGTGGGAGACACCCAATGGCCTCATGACATACTGGCAACTGGTGGTTCTGAAGAAGATTAGGCCCAAGATCTTGGTTGAGTCCCATAACCAAATCACTAATGGGCACCTGGGAGTGAAGAAAACTCTTAGTCAGCTGTGACAGAGGTTCTATTGGACTGCCATGCGTCGAGATGTTGAAGAGTGGTGTCAGGCCTGTGACCTATGCTGTGCCAAGAAGGTACCCATTAAACGTGGATGCATCCCTCTCCAGCTGTACCAAGTGGGTGCACCGACGTAAAGAGTCAAGGTGGACTTTGCTGGACCTCTGTCACTCAATGAAAGAGGAAACCGGTATACCATGGACTGTTACACACAGAGACCAGAAGCCTATGCCATCCCTTATCAAGAGGCTGAGGCAGTTGGTCAGGTGTTGGTTGACCAATTTTTCTGTCGTTTTGGGATGCAACAAGAGCTACATTCAGATCAAGATAGAAACTTCGAGTCTGCTGTGTTCCATGAGTGCTGCAAGTTACTGGGGATCAAGAAGACCAGGATGACCCCATGATGGCCACAATTAGATGGGATGGTGGAGAAATTCAACAGGACCCTAGGACACGAAATGGCCAAGTACTGTTTAGAAGGAGAAATGGAATGGGACCAGAAATTACCTGCATTGTTGATGGTACGTCGATCTGCATCCCCTGAGTCTACTGGCTACACACCTGCAAAACTGATGTTGGACTACGAGTTACGCTTACCCGTTGACTTGTTAATGGGAAGGCCACCTGGTGAAGAGCTGCCTACAGACACCTCCAGCTATGCTAAGCATTTTCAGGAAAGGCTGGCTGAGGTACATCATCAAGGAGGAGCCCTTAACCCCTTACCCATGGGGATGGCTGGACCGTGCCGTGCCTCTCCCGCAGGGATAGCAGCGCTCTGATTTTCCTTTTTTTATATATTTCATATATTTTTTAGTAAGAGAATAGGACATAGGGCACATTTCAATGGAAAATGCGAATGAAAAAAAAATGGATGGGAGTTGCATTGTACGTAGCTAGGCGGGGGAGGTGGTAAGAGAGGGGAGGTGGGGAGGCAAGGCAAACACAGAAAAATGGCAAAATTGGTACCACTGGATGCGAGTACTAACTGTATTAGCAGTGCTGCCTATAGCTACACACTGGCAATACTGATAGATGATACAAGACCTCACTTGAAAGCCCAGGTGATTAAAAAAATCCCTGGATCACAGAAGTGATGCCCCATGGTATGGTACTTATGAAACGAGCATCACAGTAGTGACGGCCTGCAGGTAAGGGGTTAAGAGGCTCCTCGCACTTGAAATGATGAAGTGCAAGTAAGATGAGCTTGAAAGATGGTGACAGTGTTTGGTTATACAATCCTCAGCGGAAGAAGGGGCAGTCACTTAAGCTGCACAGCCTGTGGGATGGGCCTTACACTGTGTTGGACCTCTTATCAGAAGTAATGTACCGGATTCGGGGAGGCAGGAAATCTCGCCCAAAGGCGGTGCACGTGAATCGTCTGTGGCAGTACCATGGGCCAGGACAGAAAAGCTGGTAGGTCGTTGAGAAATCGTGCTCTCCCATTGCCGAAGATGTTGAGGAGGACCAAGGAGCTGAAGTACAAGAGGAGTGACGGTTACCCTAGCCCGTGGATTGCGAGCCACAGCTCAGACTGGGTAGTGTCGTGTTGCGAGCCACAGCTCAGGTTGGGTAGCGTAGCATTGTGAGCCACAGCTCAGGCTGTACTAGCCATGCATCACCGTTAACTACTCCACCCCTACGCAAACTTACAAATGGCACTATGCAAAGACGGAGAGACAGATTTTTTTTCTTTTCACCAGATGATGCCCCGGATGTTTATCTTCAAGTTTATAATAAACAAAAACAAAATTTCATATTTGTTTTTTCGTTTTTTCAGTACCCCCCTATGAAAACTAATGCATGACCCTACACAAAGACAGAGATATTATTTTTTTTTTAACCAGATGATGCCCTGGATGTTTATCTTCAAGATTATAGTAAACAAAAACTAAAGAAAAAAATTCTTCATATGTTGTGCACCACGGGGTGGGAAAAACGTAATTGCGCAATCCACGGGCTAGAGAAGACGTGCTTCAGGAAGATGATCAAGACATTCCACGAGGAGTGGACTGTGTGGAGAAGTAGGGACGTCGTCAGAAGTGGCATAGGAGAAGACCTGATAAGTTTAAAGATTATTTTGTGTATATTTAAATGTTTAGGTTGGATTAAGGATTATGTTTGTGTACATCGTGTAGTTTTGTTGGGGTGACAAAGGATTAGGGAGGGGGTGGTGTTAAGAAGCGGTATTTGCTAGTAAGGAAGTACTGAAAGGTTCCCAGTTTTTCTCCTTTTTTTTTTAAGTTACATGTAAGAGTTACCAGTTAGCCTTCTATTTGTGAGCAGAGGTATTTTGTAAGCTATGCATTAATATTTATGCTCTTTTTCTCTAAAATGCTTTATTTATGTGATTGTTAAATTATGTAATTCTATCTTAGTTTGTTTGGTAAACAGCTTAGAGTGTTATGCAGTGTAAAAAAAACTCTGGCATGTTTTGGATGTCTCCGAGTTGGCAATTGTTGCCCGTCGAGAATGTACTCGAAGATTCGAGTATAATGCAAGCTTATATAAGGATGGAGAAGAGACTAGAGTAGTTTCAGTCAGTTTTCAGTTTTGTTTGAGTGTAGTTAAGTGTAATTGCTGTTAGTGAAGTTTGTATATCCTCGGTAACTGTGAAAATAGTGAAGTGTTGTTGGCAAGCATTAAGTGTCATTACTTGGAAAATAAAGCTAGTGAACTTAAGAAGCCAGTGTTTATTATGACGCCTGAGCTGATCTTGTGTGCTGTTCACCTAAAGGCTGACCATAGGAAGAACAACTCACTGGGCAACGTCTTTCCCATACTGTTGGCTACTACTGCTGTTGGACCCTGCGGCAGTGTGCGGCGGGGAGGTAACAATATTGAAGTCAATTGAACAATAGTACACGGATTTTTCTCATGGTCTTGTTGTCTCACTTTTTTTTTTTTTCCCTCCGGTTGTAAACTGATGAACTCTACCATCATAACTTTTTCCTGTCTTTAGCATTTTTGTTTTTGTAGGGAAGGGATGGATTTTCTCGGATCAATAATTGTGTAGTAGTAGTAGTAGTAGTAGCAGTAGTGGTAGTAGTAGTAGTAACAGTAGTACTAATAGTAGTAGTGGTAGCAGTAGGAGTGGAGGTAGTAGTAGTAGTTACAACCCCAGGCTCCAGACATGAACTCGGTGGACTGCAGGCTCAAGCTCCCATTCTCCTGCAGTCCACCAACCACCATTCGGGGGATAAGGAAGGAGTTGAGAGACGCTCTTACAACCAGGCAGAGGAGCCGTCCAGTTATACTGGTGCCACCACGTGAAGGCATCCCTCTCCATCACCAGGGTGAACAGGTAAATAGAGACAACACACTTTTTCCAAGAGTCTGATGGCCGGGGGGATGGAGTTATAGAATGAATCACCATACTTGCTGTTAGAGAGAGAGGGAGGGGAGAGGAGGGATAAAAGAGACAGGAAGATAATGGGAGGAAAAGGTAGTCCATGCATAAACGGAAATGACCGTAAGTTGCTCAAGTGTTTGCGGAATTGCAGTGGTGGCGATGGTGACGGAGATGGTGTTGTCAGGGCTGTTGCTGTTGCCTGTTGCTGTTGCTGCCATACTTCGCTCTTAGGAGCCCACCCGGTATGCGCCCTGGTTAGTACTGAGGCTGGAGGAAGAGTGAACTGATGGCAGTTCAAGAGGTAATCTAAGTGACCGTGAAAATAGTAGCATCTCTTCATGACCGATCTCTCTCTCTCTCTCTCTCTCTCTCTCTCTCTCTCTCTCTCTCTCTCTCTCTTCTTTGTCTATTACATCTTAATATCCTCTTGTATGTATGGTGGATGAGTTTGGGAGAGTGTGCAAGAAACGGAATCTAAAGGTGAATGTATAGAAGAGTAAAGTGATGGTCTTTGAGAGAGGTGAAGTCAGTGAATGTACAGCGAGGTTGGATGGTGAGGAATTGGAAAATGTGAGTACGTTTAAGTACTTTGGAAGTGTGATGAGTAAGGATGGAGGTTTGGAGGGTGAAGTGCTTGAAAGGGTACAACAGGGAAGAAAGGTTGCTGGTTCTTTGAAAGCAGTGATAAGAAACAGGGAAGTGAGCATGGAAGTGAAAAAGTTACTACATGACAGTATTGTGATACCAACTCTAATGTACGGAAGTGAAGCTTGGACGTTGATAGAGGGACACAAGTCAAGAGTGATAGCAGTGGAAATGAGTTATTTAAGAGGAGCCTTTGGAGTCACATGGAGAGAGGCGACGAATGAGGATATAAAGGAGCGTTGTGGTGTGGATGTGGATGTGATAGGAAGTGTTAAGAGGAACACACTGAGGTGGTTTGGCCATATGGAAAGGATGGAGGGTGAAAGACTGACGAAGAGAGTGTATGTGAGTGAGGTGGAGGGGGGAAGAGGGAGGGGAAGGCCGAGGATGAGATGAAGGGATGGGGTGGAGAGGTATATGAGAGAAGGGTGTGTGAGTTGGGAGCAGGGCAGTGAAATGGCGGGGGACAGGACGACGTGGAGGCAATTTGTTTGTGGCCACCCCAAACGGGATTGAGGCGTCTGGCAATAAAATAGAAAAAAAAAAAATAGATGTATATCACTGCTATACACACTAGCAGTATCAAATGACCCTCCCGTAACTAACATACAAAAGAATAATTCGATATAGTAACTCAAATATGCTATACCTCTAAGGAAGGCATACTTAAAATACCTCATATATGACTCCCATAACTTTATCTTAGGTGGCATAAGACGTCTTGTAGTGTCTTCTGATCCACTTTAACCCGCCCCGTCCCGACCACTTTTTGACCACTGGTACCCCCCAATCCCGACCATTTTTCGACCCTTTTTTTTTTTTGCTAAAACTTTCGCTTTTGGTGAGAAACATCGAAAATTCATAGAGAAATCGCTCACCTGAGGTTTAAAATACTCATTACAGGTAGGAGAGCCTCCTTACCTTACTGGGTTTTCTATCAGGCTGGCACCAAAGAAAACGAGTTCTATGGGAGGATAACTATTTCACACCACTCATAAACGGTATTTATTTATTTACTGTTACGAATTTATATGTAGTACAAGAGTATATTGGTTTTCAAGCAGTAATATAGGCATTATAAGCATTGTTTCACTCACTAATACCTGACATTTTTTTGCCACATTACCTGATCATCATTTCTAACTGTTTCTTCCTCTAATGGTATGTAAAGTTTGTCCTCCACATTGTTATTGATTGGGGAATCACTCTGGCCCTGAATTTCGTACCGTGGCATGACATGGCTATACTGGCCAGGTCACTGATAACAGGTGAATTGCTGAGACAATGGCATGCAGGGGGGGGGAGGAGGTCATGCTGGGTAAGGCATTGTCTCTGCCTGGCATCTTCTTGAGGAAGGTGTCACGTGTGTACGTACCAAAAATGACTCGCGAAAATTGAAAATTGTGGAAATTATGAACCTTGCAATTGCAGGACGTTGAAGTACGTCCCCGGGATTAGCTGTGACAAAACGTGAGGATGTGGAAGTATGTCCCCGGGACGCCGCGGGTTAATATCAAGCCAACTCTTCCTTAATTCACTGCCCACCTCTTCACCAAATTTTCTTGCAATCCGAGATTAGGTTTTTGAGATACGTTGCACACAATGCTAAAAATACATTGCATGAGCTGCAGGGATGAGGGTGTTGAGGAGGGTGGGTCAGGTCCCTCAGTGACACTCATGATGTAGATAGGGGCTAATCCTTGTACCATGTGTGCCTGCAGGGATATGGGGGCTGCCGGGGATGGGCTGGTTGCCGTTGGGGTCAGTCTGTCTCAGGGACCAAGTAATGAAACTCAGGAATGTGTATGGCGACATTATTATGTGAGTACACACACACACACACACACACACACACACACACACACACACACACACACACACACACACACACAGACTTTTCCATGTGTGTGTCCTAGCTGGATTACATCCCAACATTCCTTTAGTGATATTGAACAATAATAGATTTAAAAGTGAGTTATTAGCTTCAAGGGCTAACTATGCTGTTATCATAGCAACTGTAAGATTCTAGAATGCTTGCACTACCTTCTGGATGGAAAACTCTTCTTTTCCTCAGCCTTTTTTATATCTATATTTGAAATAGGAACAGGGATTGCAAACTTTATGGTTGCAAGCAATGGTCAGGTGAAAGATAAGGTCTAAGCAATATTACAACGCCTTCCTTAGTTAGTTACCTAGTTAGACAGTTTGTTCATTTACTAGTTAGTTCAATCCCAGGATCATCTGAACCTAACGCCATTGGACTACAAGCTGGTTACCCTTCTTCCACAGTCCACCATCCTTCTTTCGGGGGATAGGGAGGTAATTGAGGGATGCCTGTACAAACAGGGAGCTTCACCACACAGTCATATCGGTGCCACTACGTGAAGGCATATATATACTGTATATAGATAGATAGATATATAGATAGATAGATATAGATAGATAGATAGATAGATGGATAGATGGATAGATATAGATACATAGATAGACAGATAGATAGATAGATATATTCACTCTCATCTTAAATGTCGGGACCAACTGTATAGCCCAGGGCTCCTACGCTCCTCATTGGGCAATGTAGGACTGGATGATGGATGGATATATATATATATATATATATATATGTTACGGTTATTTTGCGAAATTGGTCATTTTGCAAAATGCCCAGCCATTATGCAAAAAGATCAAAACCGTGGTCAATTTGCAAAATGACCTAAATATCTGGTCATTTTGCAAAAGGACCAAGGTTTTGGTCTTTTTACAAAATCACCAGTATTATCGTTGGTCAGTTTGCAAAATGTTTAAACAGCAAGTAGCCAGTTGAAAAAAAAGGCGAGTAAATGATAAGAGGTAGTGAACGTAAAATAGAACAAGTTGAAAGAAAGGCGAGTAAACGATAAAAGGAAGTGAACGTAAAATAGAACAAGTTTATTCTTTCTTAGAAAATACATTAAACCTTAAAAAGTATGTTTATTCAACCTACATGATATATATATATATATATATTTTCTATATATATATATATATATATATATATATATATATATATATATATTGCAGAAAATGGTCTTACATCCTTAAGCGGATGTGTGCCTGTGTGTCGTGTGTGTGTGTGTGTGTGTGTGTGTATCGGACTTGTTAGCGCAAGAGGCACTGCATTTGCATCTGCTGTTGCATAAAACATTGTTTTATATATATATATATATATATATATATATATATATATATATATATATATATAAGTAATCCCTCTAATATCCGAACGCCCTATATCCGAACATCCACACTAACCAGACATAATTGTCCTGGGATCCAATATTCCCAAAATGGGACAAAAACCGCACAAAATTCGAAAAAAATCTGGCTTTTTTCCCACCCGTAATTTGAAATTGCCGCGTGGCACCGAACAGCTGTTACACCATGGTCCCTTCTCCCCTTCCTGTTTCCCTTCCCCCCTCCCCTGTCAGGGTTGCCATTTGGTATTTTTCATTACCAAGTGTGGGCCAATTTGGTAATGAAAAATTCCTTTGGTAATGAATCAGAATAATGCATTGCCAAATGGATTTTTCACATGTATGAGGATACACAGGATAGAGATGGTGGATTGTTTGCTCTCTCTGATTAATCTGCTACCCTACATAACATGATTGATTGATTGATTGAAAATAATAAAAATCTGGCGGCGCAACTACCAGGGTCATATGCCGCCAGATGACAAAGTAAAAGACACAGCAAAATAAAAAGCACCTATTCAAAATAAAGTTAATATCTGTCAGTAGGAATAAAACACTAAAAATAATAAAAGAATAGTTTATAAAATAACGATTATTTATAAAAGTGAAAGGAGGCCTGCCTCCTGAAGAAAACTAAAAACATCAGTAAAATCATTAAAAGCCTCACCAAGCATCGAGGACAAACAGTAGGCACCATCTGCCACCCCATGCCTATGAAGGAACCTCTGACGCAGGTCCCCCAGACTCAGACACTCGACCAGCAAGTGACGAACAGTAAGGGGAACAAGGCAGTCATCAAAGTACGGTTGAGTCTCACCACACATGAGGAACCCATGTGTAAGCTGAGAATGCCCAATGCGAAGCCTAGCAAGAGCCACCTCCAGTCGCCGAGACATAGAGGGAAGAACCCTTGGCACAACCACTCTGAAAAATTTCTTTTAGTTTATGAGAAACACCATCCCAGTGTCTCTGCCAACACGAACGAATTGCGTACCGCAAGTAAGGTGTTACATCAGAAACAGGAAGTGAGTAGTCGGTTGGGGGCTGTTGAGAAGATGCAGCTTTAGCTAAAATATCTGCCCTCTCATTGCCCACCACACCAACATGTGCAGCAACCCAACAGAAGTCTACACGGCGGCCACGACGGCCAAGAAGAAAAAGCCATTCTAAAATTGATAAAACCAATGGATGGGATGCATTAAAAGACTCCAGTGCAGACAAAGCACTACACTAGTCACTAAAAATCACAAAAACGGATTGGGGGAGAGTAAAAATGATTTTAATAGTATATAAAATTGCAGTCAGTTCTGCCGTATACACTGAAGTAATGCCAGGAAGGCTACCACCCCTACTAAATGAATGGAAGACAACACCAAATCCTACTCCAGTATCAGTCTTAGACCCGTCAGTGTAGACGGGGACAGAACCCTCATGAATGGAGGCATGTTCTAAAAAGAGAGAGAGGGACACCTGAGAGGGAAGTGAGCCCTTTTTTCCAACAACGGACCTACAGAATGTCACACGAGGGAGTAGCCAAGAACCCACCCTTGGGATCCGATGTGGACAAATTGCCAGTCTTGGGACAGAGAGGGCTAGCTTAACAGACAGGACCCAGTAACCAAATGGCTTTGGGAAATTAGGACGGGTCTCAAAAACAGAAGATCGGGAATCCTGGGAGACAATGGTACATGAAATTGAGTCTGGAATGCAGTGAAGACGATACCAACACCTCATCATTAGCAACTGACGTCGCAAGTCCAAGGGGAGTACACCAGCATCTACCAACAAACTTGGAATTGGGGATGATCTGAATGCCCCGGTTGCCAGACGTACACCAGCATGATGCACAGAATTTAACAAACGGAGGCGGGCATCTGTTGCAGAGGAGTAGACCTCACACCCATATTCAAGTTTAGGAAGAATAAGAGACCTATACAAGAGGAGGAGGGTCTGACAGTCAGCACCTCAAGAGGTATGAGCTAAAACCCTCAAAAGACTCAAAGCTTTAAGACAAGCCACCTTAACAGAACGAAAATGGGGAACCCAGGTTAATATTCTATCAAACAGAAGACCCAGAAACCGTGTCTCTTCCACACAGGATATTCTCCTACCATAGAGATACAAGTCAGGGTCTGGGTGAAACCCTTGAAGACGACAAAAATGTATAGCCACTGTCTTTGCTGAAGAAAAATGGAAACTACGTGTTTCTGCCCAGTCAGAATTTCTATTGAGAGCCAGCTGCAACTTCCTCTCTATCAGAGACATTCTAGACGCGGTGAAGGAAACTGAGAGGTCATCGACATACAGTGATCCTCGTACACCATCAGGAAGTACACTGATGACGCTGTTAATGGCTACAGCAAACAGAGTAACACTAAGGATACTCCCCTGTGGTACTCCCTGTGGTACTCCATCTTCTAGTGGTCGGTCATTAGAAAGCACTCCTCCCACTCGCACCCTTAAAATTCGGTTAGATAAAAACTGTTGAATAAAAATAGGCAAGCGTCCTCGAAGACCAAACTCATGAAGAGAGAGTAAAATACCATGACACCAGGCAGTGACATATGCCTTCTCCAGGTCAAAGAAGACTGTGACCTGGTGTTGGTTAGTGGAGAAAGCCTCACAGACAGAAGATTCCAAGGACAGCAGTGCATCAGAGGTAGATCGCATTGTTCGAAAACCAAACTGGGCAGGGGATAAGAAGTCACCTTTCTCCAAAACCACACAAGCCTAACACTGATCATCTTTTCCAGAACTTTACATATACATGATGTTAGAGAAATAGGCCGATAATTCGTTGCCTGTAGGTGGTCCTTATCTGGTTTGGGGATGGGGATAACCACAGCAACACCCCAACTAGCCGGAAACTCCCCGGAACACCAAATCTTATTAAACAGAGCAAGCAAAAACATAAGGGACTCATCAGATAGGTGACTTAAAAAGGCATAAGGAATATCATCATAACCAGGAGAAGAGTCATGGCACTGCGACAGAGCTGCCTGGAGTTCAGAAATTGAAAATGGAACATTGTAAGGCTCTCCCCCAGAAGAGGTAAAACTGAGATCACGAGACTCTAGGCGCCGACGGTGGCAAGCTGAAGGTGTATCCACATCCTTCTGTGACACACTGGCAAAATGATCAGCAAGCATCTGTGCAACAGCAAAAGGATCAGCCACAGTTCCACCTGCTGCAGATAAAACGGGAGGCGAGGGGGCAGTAAATTTCCCTGAAATTTTCCTTACCCGGTTCCACACCTGGGTGATGGAAGTCCTCGAATTGATGGAGGAAACATAACCCTTCCAGGATGATCGCCTGGCCTCCTTTAAAACCCGCCTCATATGAGCTCGTGCCCTCTGATACGCCACCAAATACTGAGGATCCCCACGGTGATGACGAAGTCGAGAGAAGGCAACTCATTTAGCTCTCACTATGGAACTGCACTCAGAGTTCCACCAAGGAACCGGACGTTTAGGAAACTGACCTTTAGTTCTTGGAATAGTTAAAAGGGCTGCTGAGTGCAACAAGTCAGTGAAATATGACACTGCCTCAGTAAGACAGCCAAACTCATTGACAGAAAGGGAAGTGGAAAATAATTCCCTGAAACGGTGGCCAGTCAGCCTTACCCAGAAGCCATCGAGGAAGACGTGGCTGAGGTCCACCTGCACTAGAAGTTAAAAGTAAGGGAAAATGGTCACTGCCATATAGGTCTGGCAACACATCCCAGGTAAAATCTAAAACTGCATCAGCTGAGCATAAAGATAAATCAATGGCAGTAAAAGTTCCAGTCTGGCTATGGAAATAAGTCATTTTATCAGCATTGAAAATGCCCAACCCCTCATCTTCCACTAAAGAGGCCAGCATGACACCCCGAGGGTTGGCCTCACTGTTTCCCCACAGTGGATGGTGTCCATTCATATCTCCTAATAACAAAAAGGGAGAAGGAAGGCCACGAATAAGGCGTTCCAGATCCGCCCTTTCAACAACAGCACTGGGAAGTAGATAAAGACTGCAAACTGTATACTGCCGATGTAAAAACATCCGGACAGCGACAGCCTGCAGGGGAGTAGAGATGTCCATATGACTGTATGGAATATCCTTGAGAAGGAAGATAGCAGCACCTCCATGACGACCTTGACCCAGCACAGGATCTGAATAAAAGGCATGGTAGCCAGAGGGACCAGAAGGAACAGCATCACCTACCATGGTCTCCTGGATGCACATGCACAGAGGAGTAAATTGAGAAACAAGATGACAAAGTTCCTCAAAGTTAGCACGTAAACCTCGACAGTTCCACTGGATGATAGAACCCATAATGGAGGAATGATGACTAAGTGCGGGACTGTACACCTGACAAGTGAGAGGGTTTGGATTGATGCTTATGAAGGCCCTTCGCAGAGGCCTGCCCAGCACCAGAAACCCGCACCCTCCGTCGAACATCTGTGGGGAAACGAGAAGACGAGGAAGGATGTTTTACCACACTCCTTCTTGAAGTGGGCATACCAGTTTGTTTGGAAGGTGGCTTGGGGGGTGCCTTTGGAGGTGTGGGTCGGGCAGTGCCCCCACCAGAAGTCCCAGACGTGGAAGTAGAGTCCACAGGACTTGAATAATTTGAGGATGGCATCGTATGCTTTAGATCTGAAGCGCGCCAACAATTTGTCCAACAACTTCCCCAAGTGGGGACTGAACCATATGTGGACCATCAGCTTCAGCTGTCACCTGGCTAAATTCCCCAGCCTGCGGGGCAGAGAGAACAGGAGAGGGGTCGACACAAGGGTCGACAACAGAGACCTTAGGTGGTCGGTCCTCTGTCTCAGAGGACTCTGACGAACAACGTTGGCGTTTGCTAGGTACAGATGGAGCCTCAGTCACACTGGGTAAGACAGGAGAAGGAGTTCGGTCGGTGTGGACATCTGCCACCACAACAGAATTGTGCAAGGCGTCAGCCACGGAAATGTGGGGAGAAACTGCAAGTTTAGAAGGTGGGCGAGGTTCAGTCTCACAAACAGTACTACCCTTGGGGACATCAATCTGTAAATCACTAGTCGAAGGAGAGGGCACTGGAATGGGTTGAGGCTTCCTCTGAGATACAGGGCGCCGCACCGACACTCCAGAAAGGACAGCAGCATAAGTAACTCCCGGCTGGAAAAAGCGAGTCTGGGCTCTCTTCTTAGCTTCAGGAAATGAAACCCTCTCAGTTGTTCTAATAGACAAAATCTCCTTTTCCAGGCAGTAGCGAGGGCAGTTTTTAGAATTTACAGCATGAGGACCCCCACAGTGATAGCATTTAAGGGGTCCTGGACAGTCATTGGTATGACTTAGTCCACCACAGGAGACACATACACCAGGAATGCCAGCCTGTGCACGGCGGCAAAAGCGGCTGACATGCCCATATCCCTGGCAGTGGAAACAGCACTTTGGGGTTGGTATGTATGGTTTCACCGGAAGTGATAGCCAAGCCAACTTCACAGAGGCAGGCAAGGTCAACCTGTCAAATGTTAGGAACAAGGTCGGTGTAGGGGTCAAGACACCATCTACCTTCTTCTGCAGGCGCTCTACATTTACCACACCAGCAGATCGCAGCTCCTCCAACAATCGCGCCTCCGAGTACCGGAGGAGGTCATGACAAAATATTACTCCCTTACATCTGTTAAATGTAGCGTGTGAAGTGCATGAAACCTCTGTTCCAGAAACTGAGGTCAAAGACATCAGCCGGGTACTCTCTTCCGGTGAGGAGACCTCAGTAAGGATGCTTCCATCCCCCTGAGATGAAATTTTTGGCTCTCTCTTACAAGCTGCTAAAATTGCATGGTATAACTAAAAAATATCTATCTCTTTCACTGATCCACCTACAGAGGATTTTAGGACTAGATATTTTGTGAAAGACTGTGGCACCTTGTTTTCTGGGGAGAGCTCCATAGCTAGACCAACCCGACGGAAGTTCCTCCTACTCCCAGCAGAACGCTGAGGAACAAGAGGAACTTCCCTAGGGGCCTGGAAAGGCTCCAGGGTGGCAATAAGAGAGGAGTCCGAAGAATGTCCGGGTGCAGAGCCAGCGTCATCAACAGAGTTATGAATATTCGTTGCCATATTTTGCAACAAAATAACTTCATTCCCCCACCCCTCCACCCTCCACGGAGCCCAACAAGGGGAGGTCATATGCCATGGATAACACCACTGACGACCCCAGAGGTAGCGGGAGAGTATACGTGAGTAACCACTCGGGGACCTGGGCAAGGGTGACACCAGGACGATTGGAGCCACCAGGCCCCCCAGTGCCCACTTGACCCTAGCCAACTCATGACCAGCCGATTGACCTGGTTGGGCCCAACCAGGCCGCCCGTCTAGCCAGAATAAGGGACCAAAGAGGTGTATTGCTAGCTGCAGGGCGCATCATGCAGCATCGCTCAACCTCCAGGACTCCCGTCTCCTAGCATTACGGGAGGCCACGCACGGCAAACACGTGGTGAGGTAACAGTCCCGCCCAAGGTGGCAAATGGGCAGGGACTAACATCACCAGCAGACCTCCTCCACCAGTGATGTAGGGGATGCTTGGTCCACGTGACCGACAGATGCCGAACCCTACAAAGGTAGGCGTGCCTCCAAAGTAGGTGGCACCACCAACCACGCTTCAAGCCCCGCCACCACGTCAAGGTGACCCCCCTCAGCGGGGCTACATAGCATGAAAATAATCAACATTGTGTTAATTATAAGGAGAGAGATTACATGTATTTCCACTTGTATATATAATTAGTGAAGAATAAATGCTAGCTTTACGAATTTGGTAATGAAAAGTTAAATTTGGTAATGAAAGTTGAGGAGATTGGTAATGTGGCCATTGTGATCTGGCAACTCTGTTACCCCGCCATCATCAACAGTCATAGCCAAACTCCGATTGAGAGCAGATGCTTATAGCGTGCAAGCCATAGGTGCTTGTTTTTTGTGAATAAACAGTGAATAAACTGCAATACCTCACCACTAGAACACACGGGAATTTACAGCGTTGTGCAGTGTTAAGAAATTAGAATTTAGAGTGCAGAGGATTAACTGTGGACTGCAAACTGGCGGTTCAAACCAGTCCAGGAGCCAGGGACTTGTAAGTACCCAAAATGTTTAATATTGTATAAACACACCTCTAAAACCTCATTTTATGGTTCTTTTGCATTTATTTCAGTCTTTTATGTCCCTTATTGGTGTGATTTGGGTCTTAAATAGGTGCAATGCATGTCCAGAGGGAGTTGTGTAGGTGTTTTTCTGAGTTAGGGTCCATAAGTACAAGTCCAGAAGGCTGAGGCCCAATATCCGGACAGGATCACTATCCGGACATGCCTTTGGCTCGATTACATCGGATATTGGAGGGATTAATATATATATATATATATATATATATATATATATATATATATATATATATATATATTTATGTATTAGTTTAGCACCATGTTCGGTGCAAGGTATGTGCCCATGGCATATGATCATGACCTGTATGTGGACTTCAGGTTGGTTCAAACCACAGACCTATACATATAGACCGCGTGCTGCTAGCCTCTGTGTATGCAGCTTGGTGAAGCTAGTGGGTGGGCTGCAGCCGCCACCTTGGTGTGCCGATAGCTGGCGCTTTCACTTTTTACGGTGGATATACGTGGCGCTCAACAAATAATTCTCTGTAGTTGGTATTTTTTCGATTTCACTTACTATTTATGCATTATCAGGAAGATATAAATACCACGATAATATTTGTGAACAATGAAACGCTAAATATCATTATCTATGTGTTCTAAATATGAATATAATCACAATAACTGAGTGAGCGTCAACAATCTGTTCATGCATATTCATCAATATATGATCATTTTTTTATCATTAGTCTTTCGATTTCCTTTAATATTTATCAGTCATCAGTGTAGTAAAAGCGTACAGAAGAGAAGCATGAAAGAAAAAAGAAAGAAAAATATTTACATAGTTTAACCTCATGTGAAAGATTACTTTAGAACATATCGCAGTTTTCATTACCAGATTTTATTTTGTGCCCGACTCTGGGCATAGGCTGAACAGCCTGTTGCGAAGCCCGGTACCTCTCCTTCTTACATCTCCACATGTCACCACTTCGACGCTAACACCCACTGTCCGTACTTAATACATGCTAGGCCGTCTCGTACAGAACTGGTGTATTGATGCTAGCATGGGTGCTTTTACGACATATCTGGGGGGCTTCAGAAGGTTAGTAAAGCCTATTCTAATGAAATCCAGATCCTTTAAACTGTCCCCTGCCCCACCCAAGATTCGAACCCGGGTCCCTTAGAACCATAGAGGATCTCTCTGTGCTTTACTACATGTTGGCGGGAGTTCAAGTGGGGAGTGGAATGTCTGATTTTTATGCCAAGCAAAAAGTTCATAGATGTTTGGAGCTGTCTCTCTGGCTATCAGCAATTGAGAAGTTTAACTTCATTGATAATGAAAGATATCTGAAGATGTAGACTTTATATAACAAGAAAAAGTAATCAACTACAAATTCTTAAACAGAAAAGCTATGTAACTATTGGTTCTTAAACAGAATCAACTATTTTTTCACATAATAGGACGTGTTATTCTGGCATTCTGTTGTTTGGCAAGGTCATGCTGTAGTGCCATAATTTTAAGTATTAGCCTAAGTTAGTATAAGCTAGTATTGTAAGTGTAAGCATTAGCCTAAGTTAGTATAAGCTAGTATTGTAAGTGTAATCTTAAGCTTAGGTAATATTATAAATATAATCTGTACAGTTCATTTAAGCCACTAAGCCTTATATATAAGTTTAGTCACAGTTGATATAATGTGAATATGATTCTGCCATTGATAGTGCTAAGTCGAGTTTTGGTGTGGATATGATTAATGTTTATACATAATGAACAAGCTGTTTTCCAGCAAAGACGTATAACCTCAGAAGTTTAGTAGAGATTTATAATCGCGAATGCCTTCGTATTCTGATCTAGAGATTTATATGTCAGTGTTAATAGTGCTCCCCTTTTGAACTATGCAGTAATAGACTGAGAGCTGTCTGAAATAAGATTTTTGATGACAGTCGTCAGTGAAGCACGAAATTCATGTTTTATTGAAGTTCCCTTTACAGTCACGTGGGCATATAAACTGACACTGGTAATAAAATGCAGTATAGTGCCCCTGAAAACGCCCAGACACCCCCACAAGGAGCCCACAGAGGAGCAATGACAGTGCACAAGGACTCGGAGTGACAACAGCATAAGTCAGCCCGGGCCTCACGCCCCTATGACCTGGAACCCGCCTGCCACCACCATAGCAGGAATACTAGACTTCCTTGCAGGCGAGCCTTCACCAACCAGCTAAGGGGTGGAGCTGCCTATCCAGCTCCTGCCAGCACCCCAGAGACGGCCTGTAGCCACTCACCCCTCGCTAAGGAGACAGCCTGTAGCCGCTCCCACCTTCTTCTGGAGATAGCCTGTACCCGATCGCCCCTCACTAAGGAGACAGCCTGTAGCTGCTCTGAGGGTAATAAGGAGACAGCCTGTAGCTGCTCTGAGGGTAATAAGGAGACAGCCTGTAGCTGCTCTGAGGGTAATAAGGAGACAGCCTGTAGCTGCTCTGAGGGTAATAAGGAGACAGCCTGTAGCTGCTCCCACTTTCGTCAGGAGACGGTCTGTAGCTGCTCCCACCTTCGTCAGGAGACGGCCTGTAGCCACTCTACCCCCCAGAAGGAGATGGCCTGTAGCAGCTCCTGCTTTCATCAGGAGACAGCCTGTAGCTGCTCGTCCCTCCTGAAGAAGTCGGCCTGTAGCCGCTCTGAGGGTAATAAGAAGGTTGCCTGTAGCCACTCCTGCCTTTGTCAGGAGATGGCCTGTAGCCGCTCCGAAGGTGTTCCCCCTGAGACACCCTGTAGCTGCTCCGAAGGTGTTCCTCCTGAGACGGCCTGTGGCTGCTCAACTCTCCTGAAGGAGACAGCCTGTAGCTGTTCTGAAGGTGCCCTCCCTGAGACGGCCTGTAGCCGCTCCCGCCTTCATCAGGAAACAGCCTGTAGCCGCTCTGATGGTAAGAAGGAGGTGGCCTGTAGCTGCTCCCGCCTTCATCAGGAGATGGCCCGTAGCTGCTTCCGCCTTCATCAGGAGATGACCTGTAGCTGCTCGGAAGGTGTTCCCCCTGTGACAGCCTGTAGCTGCTCAACCCTCCTGAAGGAGATGGCCTGTAGCCGCTCCGAAGGTGCCTTTGGGTCTGCTGGCAGCTGCCCACTCTTCCAGGCCATGGCCAGTAACCGGGCCTTGGCGACAGCCTGTAGCTGCACCCCCAGGAAGCCACGGCCAGCAGCAGGGCCCTACGGCAGGAGACGGCCTGTAGCCGCTCCTCCACCTGAAGCTGATGCCTGTTCCCCGACCCACGACACACAGGGAGTCTTGGGCCTAGAAGAGTATTGGAGAGGCCTCTTAGTTTCCCCCGGTCTCTGCGCCCTACAACCGGCTCTGGAGGAGACCCACCTGATGGACTCCGATGTAGACCGGTGCCGCAGTCCCTTCCCGTCGGCATTGCCAAGCCCTGGGGACCACAGCCCTCGGGAACCCCAGACTGTCTCCAGGACTCCCGGGTGGGAACTACCCACACCTCGACATCGGAGATCTTCGTCCTCCATCAGGAGCCTGAACGACAAATTCAGGCAACTGTTTGGCCCCAGACCTGAGGGTCGCACCCCTGTCCCCAGCCCTGAGAGCATGGGACCCTTCGCCACCCACAGCCCTGGATGAGAACGGACGCCCCTGTGTGTGATCTTGTGGTCTCTGGATACAGAGGCCCCTGGTGGTGCCCAGCCCCATCAGTAGTGGAGCTGTGACACCCCTCCACCCTTGCAACTGACCGCCACGATGCAGGTAAAGCAATAAATATCAAAATCAAAGCAGGAAGAACACTCCAGATCACCTCAATCGTTTGATTTTCTAACAAAAAACGAGATCCGACTGGAGTGACAGTAGCAGTGCAGTGTTAGTGATCAAGTGATGTAAAGGCAGAATAGTGAACTAACCCTCTAATGGAAGTCAGTAATAATACCCAAGTGGTGGAGTGAATAACAACTATGGTGAACAGTGTATGTGACCAAGGAGTATAAAAACAGAGCAGTGAGCTACCCCTCCAATAGGAGTAAATGATAAAACCAAAGTGGTGGAGTGAGTGACAGCAACAGTTTAAACACAAATACGGCCATCCAGTGAGAGTCGAGTCTAGCGGGGTAAATACGCTACCATCAGAAAATATCTCCTGACACTAAGACCATAATCACACCCCAGTGCCAAAGCAACACTCCCTGGTAGGAAATAACCTTGGTAACTCCACGAGTATAGAAAACTTGGACTTCCCCTAATTAAGGACACTCTGCCTCAAGTGCTATTCACTGTGACCCAAACAGTATCCTGCGTGATACTGATAACCATATTTAGATATAAGAGTTTGTAATTGCCGAGTGTACTTGTGTCTGTAACATCTACTCGTTCCCTGTCCAACTCAGTAATACACGTGTAAAGTTGTTGCCTGGAGTTTTTGTGTCCTACCTCTCTATTATTTTTCTAAACCCCGGTCTAGAAAGAAAGCCCTGCTATACGCTAGGCGTTTAAGGGATGGGAAGCCGAACCTATAACACCTAGCATTACACTGGTGGACAGCGGTGGTTCTTGACCTGGGCATACGAGAGAGGTAATCAGGAAATACTGGAAAAATGGCAACCAAACCGCACATGCAATTGCCCAAGTTCGACCCTGAACAGTATGATGTTCACACATACCTGGTGATTATTAAACCTTTGCTAGATATCGGTTTTGAAGATGACCAACAGAAAATTGCAGTTACACTCCCACTGCTGGGCAAAGCAGCAGCTAATATAGCACCCATAATCGTCCCGGGCCTCACCTGGCAGAATTTCACGAGACTCGTGATCCAAGCCATCACCCCATCACTAGGAAAAGTGGTGGCACTATCCCAACTGGATAGTTTAACCGTCGATGGAAACTTGCTACGATACCTTAATCCGGGCAAGACGCCTGGTTACTGCTGCCTACCCGGAGGCAGGTGATGAAACCCGGGAGCAACACACCCTTTATATTCTCCTGAGAATGCTCCCCAGTGTAGTCAAAGAGCACTTTATGATCCATGACCCAACTGGAGACATGGATAAGGATGTCCAACTGATACGGCGCCTCCTGACCTCCTCCCCTGCACCCCAGCAAATCAACGTGGTAAGGAAGTTTCCCACCAAGATTCCGGCTCCCCCAGTCAAGCCACATCCGCCTATGTCCCGTACCAGCCCCACCCCAGCACCCAGCCCGCCTAGGGCACACCCCACCCACCAGTGCCCCGCCCACAGGGAGAACCCCAACCTCATCTTAGTGAATCCCTGGGAATTCTCTGCGTGCAGCTCCAGGTGCCCGCTGCACGATATCAGAGATCAGTTAAAGACTGCACGACGGAAAGCTACCACCCCAGTCCAATGCAAAGTTTCCTCTCTAGAGGATGAGATAACAGGACAAACCCGCACCTGTGGAGGAGACTGACACCGGGGAACAGGAGCTGGAGCAAGTAGAAGGAGGCCCCAGACAGTTGGATTTTTAGGTCCACCCCTGCACCCTCCCATGGTGGCAGGGGCCATTCCCCCAAATATCGCCCCCCAGTTTACCACAAGATGAAGCTGGACGGGGTGAAAGCCAGACTTCTGGTTGATACAGGAGCGGCCAGATCCTGCCTTTATAGCCATTACTGCTCCCGTCACAAATTGACCTTTGGCCCACTCTGCCCAACAGCTACTCACCTTGTGGATGCAGGGGATGGCCCCCTGCCCATTCGTGGGGAAACACGGGTCCAAAGAGTCGACACCCACCAACCAGTGTCGACCCAACAACAGTTCATAATATTCAACTCTTCCTGCCACAATTACGACGGATACCTGGAGTTGGACCTGTAGCAGAAGTTAGGAACCACCATAGATTACCACAATAAACAACTCCAGTTCTGTACACTACCCGACCCCCCCCCCCCGTGGGCCATCTGCACCTGTACACCATGGCCACAGCTGGAAGACTCTGCCCCCCCCTTCCTTCCCCCCTCCCCCCACCACCCCCTCCCTCTTTTCCTGCCACCATTTCCTCCGCCATCACCATTCCCCCCCACCAT
This sequence comes from Coenobita brevimanus, assembly GCF_032717465.1. Taxonomy (NCBI): domain Eukaryota; kingdom Metazoa; phylum Arthropoda; class Malacostraca; order Decapoda; family Coenobitidae; genus Coenobita; species Coenobita brevimanus. The sequence continues at coordinate 13,959,388 of NC_137007.1, forward strand.
GAAGCTTGGGTGTCCCTTAACTGGCCCTCTGGCCCCTCCGTCCTATTCTCCCCACTCCTGCCACCCAGAACCCTCTCAGCCTGCCTTCTGCCCCCAACTTTCCTTCCCCCGCATCACCTCCCTGTGCCCCTTCCCCCTCCCACCTCCCTGCCCCCCTGCCCCCTATCCCTGACCATCTCTCCGCCCATCAGTCAGACACCCTCTGCCGCCTACTCCTGGATTTCAAGGATCTGTTTCCGGCAGAACCAGCTAACATCAGACACAGCACTTACCTGGCTCACGAGATTCATACGATGGGCCCGCCGATTCGACAGCCATCCCGACGGAAGAGCCCCAAACACCAGGAAGAGGAAGACCGCCAGGTACAGAAGATGATCGAAGCTGGAGTAGTCTCCCCCTCCACCAGCCCCTGGTCCTCCCCCGTCATCCTCATAAAAAAAAAGGATGGCACGATGTGGCTCTGCGTCGACTACCGCTGGCTTAACGACATAACTATCAAAGATGCTACTCCACTCCCACATATAGACGATTCCCTGGATTCCCTGTATGGAGCCTCCTGGTTCTCTACCCTCGACCTCTAGTCAGGGTATTGGCAGGTCTCCGTGTTCCAGGAGGAGAGAGGCAAAACTGCTTTCTCTACTAGGAACGGGAAACATTATGAGTTTAATCTCCTGCCGTTCGGCCTCTGCAACGCTCCCTCCACCTTCTCCAGGTTAATGGAATCCGTCCTCAGCGGTCTCACATGGGAGATCTGTCTCGCGTACTTGGACAACGTCATCGTTTTCAGCCACACCTGGGCTGACCACCTGCACGTCCGCCGGGTTTTCACCAGGATCCAATAGGCAGGCCTCAAACTCCGGCCCACCAAGTGTGTCCTGGCCATCAGAACCATTTCATTCCTGGGGCACATCATCTCCCAGGCAAGTATATCTCCTGACCCGCACAAACTCCGCACCATTGCAGTCATACCCCCACCACGGGACGTTCACAGGATCTGGGCCTTCCTCAGCTTGACGTCCTATTACCGCCGCTTCATGAAGGGGTTTGCCCACATTGCTAAACTGTTCCATGACCTGACCCGTAAGGGGGGAACTGTTCCTCTGGATGGACGAGAGACGAGCTGCCTTCCAACAGCTTAAAGACAAGCTCATTTCCGCCCCCATCGTGGCCTCTCCCGACTATGCTCTCCCGTTCTGGCTCTATACCGACATTTCCCTCCTTGCCATCAGAGCTGTGCTAGCGCAAGTCCAAGAGGGCCGTGAACACATCATCGTCTGTGCCAGTTGTACCCTAAATCAGGCAGAGAAAAATTATGCCACCACCAAGCGAGAGTGCTTGGGCATCATCTGGGTGCTTGAGCATTTCCAGGCATACCCCTCTGGCACCCAAGTCACCATCATTATGGACCACCAGTCCCTCCAGTGGTTACGACAGTCTGAAACCCACAACGCCCAGCTCATCCAATGGCGTGAAACCCTGGAGGAATTCAATTACGAAATCTCGTACCGCCCTGGCAAACTCCATACCAACACGGACGCCCTCTCTCGGCTCCTCATCCACACCGCCCAGCCAGAGACAGACCTCCTCCAACAGTGGCATTGCAAGGAACGGCCCCCTTGGATCCTCCAGCACCTTTTCAAAAAACTATATCGCCAGAATGACCATCTCCTGTCCCCGTCAGGCCATATCCTCCTAGCCCCTGACACCGCCCTCAATGCCCTACGACACCTGCACACCCACAACGGCATTCACCTGTGTACAAAAAAAATACTGCAGGTCTTCAATGTCATCTACTGGGTGCCAAATCCTTCCGCCCTTGTCAAGGAAATTATCTAAACCTGCCGTGCCTGCGCCCTTGGTAAAGACATCACCCGTACAGTAGGTCCATCGGGCCATGTAACCACCCACAAACCCTGGCAGCTGTTAGCAATTGACGTGGTGGGACCCTTACCTCCATAATCGGGCTATAGGTACGTTATCACTTTCATCGACACATACTCCAAATTCGTCGTGGCCTGCCCAGCGAAGGAATACCAAGCTGTCACAGTGGCCGACGCCCTCCTTCGGCACGTGTTCCCCTACTTTGGCATCCCTCAAGCAATCCACTCAGATAACATACCTGAATTCACCGGTAAGATCTGGGAAGAGCTGGCTCATATCTTCCGGTATAACATCTCCCACTCCTCCCCCTACTGGCCACAAGGAAGTGCCATATGCGAGCGCAGCCTTCGCACACTGATGAATCAGCTCCGCACCCGAATAGAAGCCACTAAGAACGATGACTGGACTGCCCATGTAAAAATTGTACAATGGGGCATCAACTCCTCCCCGAGAGGATGGAATTTCGCCATATGAGCGAGTGTTTGGGGAAACACCCCACCTTCTGCCTCGTCGGCAGCATTTGCAACCCCCCACCTCCGCCCCCAAAGCAGACCCATTACACCACCTCAAACGCCGCTTGACCCACCTCCAACACAACCTGGACCTCAGCCCTGACACTGCCTCCAACCTCTATAAGCCGGGCAACACAGTCATGATAGCCCAGCTCCCCACCCCCCACAAGCTTGCTTCACAGGACCCCACACCATCACCTGTGTCCCTAACCTCTATCAGGTCACCATCGACTACTATGACATTCCTCGCACCCTCCGAAACCGGCATGAGCACCCCTTCCTCAATCCTGTCCCCACCGCCCTGGCCCCGTGCCCTATCCCACCCCCTACTCCCATGCCGCCCCCTCCTACCACCTATGACTGCTACATCTCCTCCTCCCCATACCCCTCCCCCGCCGTTTCCACCTTGCTGTCCATCATAGTGCATCACACTTCACCTGACAACCCACCGACACCACCAACACCCTGCTGCTCCCCCACCTCTTCCCTACCCACCACCCCCTCCCCCATGCCCAGCACCACGTGTCCCACCCCAACTACCACCCACTGCTGCCTCCACACCTTCCAGCCCACTGTCCACACACACGCCCTCACCTCCACCTGCACCACCACTGGCCTCACGACACCACTACCCACTCACCCCACCCCCAGCTCGCCACGCCATGCCACAATCACCCCAACCACCCCACGTCCACCCTTATGTGCCCCACGCACCTCACACACATGCCAACCCAGCACACCCACATCACCACCCACACCCACCCTCAAAACAACTATCACATGCTCTGGGCCCCTCTCCTGCCCACCCGCCCAATACACCCACTGTCCCACCCCACTCTCCTCGCCACAAAATCACACCCGTACCGCTGCCCTAAACCATCTCCTCGTGATACACCAAGCACAAATCCCGGCCACCTACAGTCCCAAGAGACACTACACAGCATTATCCCAGCCCACACTCACCATCCATCTCCAGCATTCAACACCACCCCACACCACAGACAACAACTACCACCATGAAAATACGGCAAGCTGTATGGGCACTGTCCCTTGGATGTAACCAGTGAGTCCGAGGACCACAAAAGGAAGAGAGCTGGTGATAGGACAGAACCCGGATGAACACCACTTTTGATAGATCTAGGAGAAGAACGATGGCTGTCTACAAAAGCAGCTATAGAACGACCAGAAAGGAAGTAGCTCTTAGTCACAGGGCTGAACCTGGAATTCTCTTCCCAAGATGGTCGCACAGTACTCTGCTGCAGCCACTCTAGCACTGGTTGTAAATTTACATCCTCTAACTGCATCCTCTTGAGCTCTTCTTCATCTGATGCTGGCCCGCCCTGTCACTGTGGTATGGCTGCATTTCTTGCTGCAATCTTCTGTTTTACTACACTGCCGGCACTCTGGGTCATAAGGCCGATGACTCAGGGGGTCAGCATTGTCATGTACCCTTCCAGGACAGTGGGACATCTCATAATTGTGCCGATCTAGCTTCCCAAGCCAGTGTGTTGGTTGTCCTTCCGGATTCTTTAATGTCTTCAGCCACTTCAGTGCTGCATTGTCTGTCCTGATGATGAAGTAGGACCCATACAAGTAGGGATGGAAGAAATCAAGGCTCTTCATCATTGCCAAGAGTTCCCTATGGTTCACACAATAGTTCCACTCTGGTGGACTGAGCTTCTTGCTGTAATACGCCACCACATGCTCTTAGTTCGTCCTTGTTCTGCAATAGGACTCCACCAATAACACGGTCATTAACATCACAGTCTAAGATAAATGGCTGACTCTGGTCTGAGCATGGCAAATTGGAGAGCTTGCCAGCGCCTGCTTGAGTCCATCGAAGGCCTTCTGAGTCACTACTGTCCACATAAATTTCTGCCTCTTCCCCAACAACTTGTGCAGAGGCGCAACTATCATTGCAAAGTCCTTGACAGAACATCGATAGTAGGTACACAAGTCCAGGAAACTCAGTAACTCCACACAAGTTGGAACCAGTCAGTTTTTCACAGCTGCCACCTTCTCTGGATCAGCACAGATGCTGCCCTCACCTACAACGTGTCTCAGGTACTTCACTTCCTTCTGGAACAAGTACACTTCTTGGGGTTTAGCTTGAGGTTTGCTGCCCAGATCTTGTTGAGCAGCTCTGACAGCCGCTCCAGTTCCTGGTCAAAAGTCCGTCCAATCACAGTTACATTGTTCAGATAGATGAGAGCTGTCTGCCAGTGCAGGCCTTCCAGTACACGATGCACGAGATGCTCAAAAGTAGCCGTTTCACTACCCCCTCGTTCGCCACTCAGGTAAATTCCAAAGATCTGAGGCGATGTATAACGGAGGTTTATTTGAGGGAGGTTGATTGATTGATTGATTGAAAATATTTAAAATCTGGCGGCGCAACTGCCAGTGTCATATGCCACCGGACAACAAGCCAAAAGACACGGGAAATAAATAGTGCATATTCAAGATAAAGTTAATAACTATTACTAGAAATAAAACACTAAAAATAATATAATAATAGTTAAAAGAAAATATCAATTACTTATAAAAGTGGATGGATGCCCGGCTCCTGAAGAAAACTAAAAACATCAGTAAAATCGCTATGGGCTCCACCAAGCATCGAGGAGAGACAGTAGACCCCATCTGCCCCTCTATGCCTGTGGAGGAAACTCTGACGCAGGCCCCCCAAACTCGAGCACTCGACCAGCAAGTGACGGACAGTAAAGGGAACAATGCAATCTTCACAGTATGGCCGAGTCTCACCACTCATCAAGAACCCATATGTAAGCCGAGAGTGCCCATTACGAAGCCTAGCAAAAGCCACCTCAAATCGCTGAGGCATGGAAGGGAGAACCCTTGGCACATCCTCTTTCTGAAAGACCTCTTTCAGTTTATTATGAGCGACACTATCCCAGCGTCTCTGCCAATACATACGAATTCCGTGCTGCAAGTAAAGTGTTATATCAGAAGCAAGAAGCACATATTCGGTTGGGGGCTGTTGAGAAGCCGCAGCCTTGGCCAATGCATCCACCTTCTCATTGCCAACCACACCAACATGTGCGGGAACCCAGCAAAAATCTACTCTCTTCCCCCAACGACGAATGAGGAACAGCCTCTCCAAGATAGCTAAAACTATAGGATGGGAAGAGTTAAAATATTCCAGGGCCAAAAGCCTCCCTTGAGAATCGCTAAAAATAGTAAAATAATTGTCAGGGTGAGTAAACACCAACTTCAGGGCTAAAACGATAGCTGACAACTCTGCAGTAAAAACTGAGGCAACCAAAGGAAGACTATCTCCACGGCTAAAATCGGAAAATACCACTCCAAAACCAACACCAGATGCGGATTTAGAGCCATCAGTATACACAGGTACAGAACCACCATGACTAGAAGAATGTTCTAAAAATAACTGTAAAAGACACTGAGGAGCAACAGAATCCTTTGAGCCTGCAAAAGACCTACAGAAAGTTACCTTGGACATTATTCATGGTGCAACCTCGGGATCTGAACAGGACTGACAGGTACTGCTGACAAACCAAACTCTTCCATAATATCCCGAATCCTATAGCCAAATGGACGAGGCATGCGAGGGTGTCCACTATAACACAGAAAACAAGACTGATTCGTCACACATTCACAGACAAGTGAGTCTGGAAGGCGACGAATCCAGAGCCAGCACAGTGCTGCAACAGACTGACGCAGTAGATCTAAGGGAGTCACACCAGCTTCCACCAACAAGCTGGAAATTGGAGATGACCAAAAAACCCTAGTTGCAAGGCGAAGACCAGCATGACAGACAGCATCTAGAGTTTTTAGTCTGGACTCTGTGACAAAGGAGTATACCTCGCAGCCATATGACAGCTTGGAGACTACAAAAACCTGAAACAAATGCAAGAGCGTCCTCTGATCAGCACCCCAAGAGGTATGGGACAACCCTCAGTCGATTGAGAGCCTTCATACATGATGTTTTAAGATTTGCCAAGTGTGAAATCCATGTCAAACGACAGTCAAATGTCAGGCCCAAGAATTTCGCCTCTGTCACACAACGAAGTCTCCTGCCACAAAGCTGGAGATCAGGGTCTGGGTGTACCCTTTTCATCCTATAGAAGTGCATAGCCACAGTCTTAGAGGGGGAAAACTGAAAACCCTTGGAAGTGGCCCAGGCAGAAATCTTGTCCAAGGCAAGCTGCATATGCCGCTCAATAGTAGACATGCGGGAACCAGAAAACCATATAGCTATGTCATCCACATAAATGGATGAGGATACCCCAGCAGGCAAAGTGTTCGCGATACCATTGATGGCCACTGCAAACAGGGAAGCATTTAAGACACTCCTCTGTGGGACACCTTCCTCCTGGCACAGTGGCAAAGAGAGAGTAGAACCCACATGAACCCAAAACACACGATCAGTCAAGAAGTCCCCAAGCAACACAGGCAGGCGACCACGTAAACCAAAGGCATGAAATTGTTGGAGGATGCCATGATGCCAAGCAGTGTCATAATCCTTCTCAAGGTCAAAGAACACAGCCACAAGATGTTGCTTAGAGGCAAAAGCTTCACAGATCGATGCCTCAAGCCTGATAAGATTGTCTGAAGTGCACCATAACTTACGGAAACCACCCTGCAACGTAGAGAGAAAGCAACCTTTCTCCAGAAACCACATAAGCCTGACATTGACCATCTTTTCGAACAGCTTGCATACACATGATGTTAAAGTGATAGGGCGATAGTTGGTGACCTGGGAATGATCTTTACCAGGCTTGGGAATGGGGAGGACAATACCCAACTTCCAGTTCCTGGGAATAGAACCCTCACTCCAAACCCTGTTAAAAAGGTCCAATAAAAACTGAAGTGAATCAGTTGGCAGATGACGAAGCAAAGCGTATAGAATGTCGTCAGGCCCAGGAGCAGTGTCACTACACTCTGAGAGGGCATCACGCAGCTCATGGAGGCTAAAGTCTAAATTATAAGTCTCTCCGCCACGAGATCGAAGTCAAGACCCGGTCTCTCCTGATTCCTACGAAAGGTAGCAAACAGCTGAGAAGAATCCTTTTTTGGGACAGCATAAAACTGATTTACAAAAGCAGAGGCTACTGCATCTGGTGCAGACACAAGTTCTCTGTGATGTCGCAACACTGGTGGGGAGGGGAGTGAGAACCCATAAGAAATCTTGTGCACCTTTTTCCACACCATAGACATTGGAGTCAAGGATGTAACTGTAGAAACATACCACCTCCACGAGTTACAGCGAACATTCTTCATGACCCATCTATAGTGAGCACGTGCTTTGCAAAACTGTATCTTTAGAAAAACAACATTACAATTGGCAAAATACCAACGGGCAGCTGCTTTGTAAGCTCTTTGCAATGGAGCAGTCATCATTGCACCATGGCACAGGTCTCCAGGAAAAAAACACCAGAAGTCCGTGGGATGGAGTGAACCCCTGCTGAGAAAATGGTCTTAGTAAAATAACGTTCGGCATCATCGATAGTTGAAAAATCAGTAACCCTGTTGGCAAATACACATAGTTCCTCAAAGAGAGACCAATCAGCTCTGTTCAGACACCAGCGTGGGATACGGGCTGCAGGAACAGAGCGAATAGGCTGGACCATTACAGGATAATGGTCATACCATGTAGATCATCCAAAACCTCCCAAGAAAAATCAAGGGCACAGTCAGAGGAGGAAATGGTAAGGTCAATGACAGAATACGAGCCAGTTTGAACAAGAAAATGAGTCGACCTCCCATCATTTAGGACAACCAAATCAAAATCCCCAACCAAAGAGGCAAAGAGATCACCCCGGGGATTTGAAAGCAAGTCACCCCACAAAGTTTGGCGGCCATTAAGGTCACCAAGGAGTAGGAAAGGGAGTGAAAACTGGCTGATAAGGGTTTGAAGATCAGCACGCATAACAGAAATGGAAGGTGGGAGGTACAGACAACAGATGGTATAGCACCTCCCAATGTGCATCTGTACTGCTAGAACTTGAAAGGGGGACTGTATCTCAAAGGAAATAAAGGGGACATCAGAAAGGGACAGAATTGCACATCCACCGCTGTGACCACCAGGAGGAGATGCATGGAAGACCAGGAGGAGATGCATGGAAGACCTCATACCCCCTAATTGAAGTGAACTGTCTGTCCCCCACCATTGTCTCCTGAAGACAGACACATAGCGGGTTCAAAGCAGAGAGTAATAACTGCAATTCCTCCCAATTTGCCATGACACCTCTACAATTCCATTGTAGTACACAGGCTGAGAATGCCTTAGTACCCATAGTGAAGGAAGAATCAGGATGAGGGGCGAGAAAGCCTTGCCCCCCTGGTGGGTTTGGATTGATGCTTATGAGAGCCTTTTGGAGGAGCCTGCCCAGCACCAGAAACCCGCACCCTCTGCTTAACACCCGATGGCAAGCGTGAGGATGAGGAAATAAGTTTTTCAACATTCTTTCTTGAAGTGGGCAGACCAGTTTGTTTGGAAGGCGGCTTGGGGGCCGCCTTTGGAGATGTAGGACAGCCAGTGCTCCCACCAGAAGCCCCGGAGGTGGAAGTAGAGACCACTGGACCTGAATCTTTTGAGGAGGCCATCCCATGCTCCTGATCTGAAGCACCAACGAGCTGTCTAACAACATCCCCAGGTGGGGATGGGACCGGAGGTGAATCTGCTGCTTCGGATGTCGCCTGGCTAGCTCCCTCAGCCTGCTGGGCAGAGGGAAGAGGAGAGGTGTCAACAGAAGGGTCGACAACAGAGAACTTATGTGGCCGATCTTCATGCTCAGAGGACTCTGACGAACAACGGTGACGTTTGCCAGGTACAGGTAGAGCCTTGGGCAGACTGGGTAGGACAGGAGAAGGAGTCTGGTCAACATGGACATCTGTCATCACCACAGAAGTGTGCAAGTCATCAGCCACCGAAGTGGGGGCAGAAACAGTCGCAGTAGGGGGTGCGTGAGGTTCATTTTCACAAACAGTATGAACGATAGGGACAGCATCCCGCAAAGCACTAGATGATGCAGTGGGCACTGGATTGAGTCAAGGCTGTCTCTGAGACATAGGGCGGTGTACTGGTATTCCAGAAAGGACAGAAGCATAAGTAACACCGAGCTGAAAGAAGAGAGTCTGGGCTCTCTTCTTAGCCTCAGGGAATGAAACCTTCTCAAGTGTTCGAATCGATAATATCTCCTTTTCCAGGCAGTAGCGAGGACAGTTTTTGGAAGATACCACATGAGGGCCCCCACAGTGATAGCATTTAAGGGGTCCTGGACAGTCATTGGCATGACTTGGTCTGCCACAGGAGGTACAGACACCAGGAAGGCCAGTCTATGAGCGGCGGCAAAATCGGCTAACATGTCCATACCCCTGGCAGTGAAAACAGTGCTTTGGGGTTGGCACATACGGCTTCACAGGAAGCAATAGCCATGCCAGTTTCACGGACCTAGGCAATGTCAATTTATCAAATGTCAAGAACAATGTTAGAGTCGCGTTCAAGATCCCAGCTATCTTTTTTTTGAAGGTGCTCAACCTTCACCACACCAAACGACAGCAGCTCTTCCAACAATCGTCCCTCTGAGTATCTGAGGATGTCACGAGAGAAAATGACTCCCTTACATTGGTTGAAGGTTCCATGAGGAACACAGGTAACAGCAGAACCAGCAACAGAGGTCAATTTCATTAGCCGGGAGCTCTCCTCTGGGGAGGACACCTCAATGAGAATGCTTCCATCCCCCTGGGAAGAGATCTTGGGCTCTCTTCCACAAGCTGACACTATGGCACGGTGCAGCTCAAAAATATCAACATCTAGGACTGACCCTCCTACGGAGGATTTCAGCACCAGATACTTTGTGTACGAAACCAGCACAAGCTCTTCTGTGATCAACCCCAAGGCCGTACCTACCCGCCGTGATCGCCTCCCAGTCCCAGTTGAATGCTGAGGCAAAGTAGGAAATTCACCAGGGGCCTGGTAAGGCTCCAAGGTGGCAATAAGGGAGTTGCCAGGGACAGAGCCAGAGTCGTCAACGAAATTTTTGTTTTGAGTGGCCATGTGCTTCAAAAAAAAACTTCATTCCCCCACCCCTCCACCCACCATGGAGCCCAACAAGGGGAAGTCATGTGCCAGGGATAACACCACTGGTGACTCCAGAGGTAGTGGGAGAGTATACATGGGTAACCACCGGGGAACCTAGGCAAGGGTGACTCCAGGACGATAGGAGCCACCAGGCCCCCCAGTGCCCATTTGACCCTAGCCAACGCATGACCAGCCAATTAACCTGGTCAGGCCCAACCAGGCCGCCCGTCTAGCCAGAATAAGGGACCAATGAGGTGTATCGGTAGCTGCAGGGGGCATCGTGCAGCATCGCTCAACCTCCAGGACTCCCATCTCCCAGCATTAAGGGAATCCATGCACGGCAAACACGTGGGGAGGTAACAGTCCCACCCTAGGTGGCAAATGGGCAGGGACTAACATTACCAGCAGACCTCCTCTACCAGTGATGTAAGGGGTGCTTGGTCCACGAGTCCAACAAATGCCAAACCCTAAAAAGGTGGGCATGCCTCCAAAGTAGGTGGCACAGCCAACCACGCTTCAAGGCCCGCCACCAAGTCAAGGTGACTCCCTGCAGCGGGGTATTCGAGGGAGGAATCCTACAGATGTGCTCTGAATGCTGGCTAACCTCCGACTGAATTGTGAGCAGTTAAAGGATTTTGCTGATAAACACAAACTATAGGACTACATAATAGATAGATAGATAAATAGATAGATAGAGAGACAGATAGAAGCAGGAAGTCAAATGATGAGAAGGTGTTGTGTTTGCGAGAAGCGAGCAGCGCTAAACGCTTACACGGGGGAAAGCTGACGACAGCGGCCAGTAAGGAGATGATTCAGTTAGCTGTCAGCAGTCCTCTCGTGAGAAAGATCTAGTCCACCCACGAGGAACACATGTGACACACCCCTGCTATACCAGAATTTAGGAAAGAGAGCTCAGACCTAGATTAGCCACCGAACAGGCTAGACAGAAGGAGACAAGCGACCCTAGAGAGAGGTCGAGACGGAGATTAGCTTGAGAACAGAGAGAGAGAGAGAGAGATAGCGAGACAGGGAGGTAGCTACCCAGGACTTATACTATTATACCTGTTTAATATTTCCAAGACAAATAAAAATAGTCCCATACTATTCTTTACATCTCCCGTCACTACATGACATCTGGTGGGGAAACTACTACAAGATATAAAAGCCGCTCGACCACAAGTCTAAAATATACTTCTCTACAATTAACTACAAAGTCTTTATGACATTTGGTAGCAGCGAACGTATACGAACCTCGTCTACGAATCAACATTAAATTCCTACAAAATATCAAGATTGACAACAACCAACAATATCAGCTCCTGCCCCCTCCGTCTCCCATATCATTACGCTGATGCAGAGGTCAAGAGATCACTCGACGCCTTGCAAGTAGCTTAACGACAAACCAGCAAATCTGCGGACATCGTCTCCTAATTAAAAGCAAATTTCTACAAAAGCAACCGAGACTACAAGGTTAGCTCCAGTTCTACAAAGTCTACAGCCATCTACAATCAACTACAATTAACAACTCTACGTCGTCTGTATAATCTTCTACACGCACCTACAAGTAGCGGCGGTCTTCATCCCACACCGAATAAATCACTAGAGAAAAGGACAGAGAAAACTTCCACATAGAATAAAGGGAACAAACAAACGAAGAGTGAGACACGATTTACAACTCATCTTACTCACTCGTCTTCACTCAAGTTACTCATCGCTACTCATTCACTCACCACAGCTACCAGTGTGGGAAGCCGACGTCACCATGTGCTGAGATGACATCACAACGCGAGTCTGCCATGCCAAGCAACGTGTGACGGACACCAGGCACTTCTCACCCACTACTCATTACTCATTATTCACATAGCTCCTACTCATATTCACTTATTTTCACAGTTAAGTTGGAAATTCGACGTTCTATGTTGAGGTTTGCCTGGGACAGCCGTTAACCACTACAAATACCAGGCCATGGAGTTTCCTGAGTAATATCGTCCATCAACACACCACTAGAATTATCAAGAGATCTTCAATCAAACCTGTATTTTCTTCCGAGATCGACTTTTGTAACGACACACCTCTACGATCTGTATCAAGTGGGTAAAATTATACTTGCTCATTTCTTCTCAGTGCTAAAATTAGCTATATTCAACTTATTTAATCATCTAGTTTGCTAGGACATAAATAAACAAGAGGCGTATTTCATAACATCATATCTTAATGACAGGAATATTTTCGCAACCACCCACGTTAATACCAGATGACACACAAATTGCCACAACATCAGACTCACAATTAAGAGACAGCCCACCCATTGTACAACCCACACCACGTTATAGATAAGGAAACAAATACGGGAGTTTCGGATGATGAGTGGAAACCCCTTCAGATGTTGAGAGTATCGACTTCGCAGCTGCCTTAAATACGTATGCCAATATACTTAACAGGGTTCACCGGTCCGGTCATACATATTCTACCATTCCCTCACATAACGATAAACTCGTACAAGTTGAATTAACAGGGCAATCATTAAAGATGAATCAAGAAACAAATACTGCTGATCTAAAAACCACACCTCACGTTTTTGTGTATCACGAGGATAAGACTGCCCCAAAATTCTCTGGCACAGACAAGGATCGCATTGATGTCATTTCATTAATCAGTCAGTGCGAACAAATGTTCATCAAGCGCCACATACTAGATGAACAAGAGAAAATTGCTATTTTTTCATCTTGCATAAGCCAGGAAAGATGTCCAGCAAGCAATTTATTGCGCTCCGATAAGCTACATCGTGCTAGGACATATGATGAATTTAAAACTGAATTTCTGAAGAAATTTTCTGGAGGTATGAACTTCTTGCCAGGTATAATTCCAGAATTACATAAAATTGTAGATCTTGTAAGGGAGCACACTACAAACCATGTGCTCAGTGAAATAACTGCTGATGTCTCCACAATCAAGAGAACCCTATTAGCTACTCTGGAGAATTCTAAGTGGATAACAGATGATGGAAAGATGTCCCCAGACCTCGTCGTGGACATCATTGGTTATGTAGCTGCCTTGTGTAAATTACCTGATAGAACCCTTAAGATCGCCAAAACAATCGCGTACATCCCTGGAATGTGCTTACTAGACTTAATGAACGAGGTAGAGATGCAGTGCAGTAAAGCAGGTGTGGTCGACACACATGCACATTCTGGTAGAATCAGGGTACCTGAGACAGTATCAGCTGTGAAAACATCAACACCGACCCCAAACAGAGAGCAAAATCGATCGCGACCTGAAATGAGGCAGTCCAAACAGACAAAGACGCCTAGACCTCGTTCCCACACGCCTTCCTACAGGCAGTTTCATAAGTTTCGCGCAGCCCGAGCAGGTCTCGCGCTATAAACAACACTTTTTATGGGAAATCACCTCGTAGGTCACAGTCAAGGGATAGGTCCATTCTGTGTCATTACTGTGCAAAACCAGGACACACAAGTGTATGAATGCTTTATCAAGGCAAAAGAGGATAATCAAAAGACACAAGGGTTTGGTCCTTACTGTAGGCATCATAGATACCAAGGGCACTGGACTAGTGATTGCAAAACAGTAGAAAAAATTGTGTCTATGTTCAAATCAGGGGAAGACCAAGTCATGACAAAAAACGAACAAACATAAAAAAGAACAAGGTTAAACTTCACATAGGAGGCATGTTGGGAAATGAGTGTATCTTGATACCAGCTGTATGTGAGGATCAAAACGTTTCCTTATTTTTAGATACAGGCTCTCCAGTGAACTTAATAACACATGAAGAACTAAATAGAATTCTTAAAAATAAAAAGAAAGTAACTTTTCTGGATGAAGCTGATTTAGAATTAAACACAGTAGATGGTCAAGAGATTACAGTAAAAGGTATGATAAGATTAAATCTCAGTTTCACAGAAACTACAAGACCATTCTCTGCATTGTTCTATATCGTTGAAAACTTAGCAATTAAAGCTCATATGTTACTGGGCTTAAGATCCATGAGAACTGAGAACATAACTATACTCCCACAAATGAATGGAATAGACTTTGATAATGAATTTATAGAGGAAATAACTTCAGAGCCCTCACCGATTGGTAGAGAGCCAAAAAGAATTGGTAATATTAAAGGCTTAAACAAACATACACAAATAGATGAGTGTATAGATCCACTTACACCAGCAACCCCATCCTCCAGAATTAGTGACCAGCTAACAGTACTGATTTATCAATTTTTCCAGCCCATCTCACTAATGATTTGGTTATACCACCTAATTCATACATGAAGGTTACCATAAAGAGCAAATTACGGAATAGTACTGTTCTTGTCTTAGAAGAATTATGTAAAGTAAAGGGATTGTCAGTAGAAAAACGCATTATGTCATACGAACGACGAAGGGCTAACTCAGATATTCATTATTAATCACATGAATGGGGAAGTTCAGTTGAAGAAGGAACTTGCATAGTTAATATTGAAAAATGTTTTCGCCCCTGTAAAGGAAATAAATATTGGTGGAGTAACAAGTGAGATAAAATCTACGGATAGAGAAAGAATAAAAGAGAATTTAATTCACTCAGGTGAATTTGACGAAGAAAATGATTTGTTAACCCTGCTGAAACACACAGGGACACCGTAGCCTTGCCAGAGAACGATTAGGGTGTACTAACTTGATTAATCACATGATTAATGTGCACCCAGAAACACCACCAATTTTCGTACCAGCTTATCGCATACCACACTCCCAACGTACACTTGCTAATCAGTATGTCGATGAAATGTTAAAGCTTGGAATTATTGAGCCTTCAGTTTCTCCGTGGAACGCTCCCCTTTTCTTTGTGCCCAAGAGAAATGGAGAAATGCGTGCGGTAGTAGATTACCGTAAACTAAATAATCACACCATCCCAGACAGATTTCCCATGCCATTGCTAAGTGATGTTCTACAGAATATTGGTCCTGAGAATAATATATTCTCGACCATCGATCTCCTAAACGGATACTATCAGATTCCGGTATCTCAGGAGTCACGTAAATACACTGCCTTTTCAACAAACAGAGGCCATTATCAATATACAAGAATGCCAATGGGACTGAGGACAGCCCCTGGTACGTTCCAGCGTCTTATGAATTACGTATTGTCCGGAATTTTAGGACAAGGAATATTTGTTTATCTTGACGATATTATTATCGCAACGAAGAATATTAAGGATCATCTCAGGAAATTAGACTTACTCTTACAAAAGCTTAGTGATGCTGGATTAAAAATTAAACTTTCTAAATGCAAATTTTGCTTTAAGGAAATAAATTTCTTAGGCCACAAATTAAGCTCTGATGGTATTCACACCACTGATGACAAAATACAGGCAGTGAGAGATTTTCCTGAACCCACTACGACTGACGAAGTTAGACAATTTTAGGTCTGGCTGGGTACTATAGGTCCTTCGTACCACAGTTCTCTCATATAGCCTTCCCTCTATTCCAACTACTCAAAAAAGATGCTGTATTCCAATGGGAAGAAGAACAAAAAAGGGCATTTAACAATCTAAAAATTAAACTAACGAATGCACCTTGTTTAGCATATCCAGATTACACGAAATCATTTCTTATTTGTACAGACGCATCAGTTAAAGGATTAGGGGCTGTACTGATGCAGGAAGATAAAGAGGAAAGAATCAACCAATTGCATTTGCCAGCAGACAAACAAGAGGTGCAGAAAAAAATTATAGCACTACAGACTTAGAGGCACTTGCAGTGATTTTTGCATTACAAAAGTTTCGAGATTTGGTATATGGTTACGAAATCCACTTATTCACCGACCACAAACCACTGGTGGGTATGTTTAAAGAAAAACTCCTTTCTGGGAGGAGAGCAAGATGGAAATGTACAGTTGAAAACTACAGTGTACAAATACATTATATACAAGGTAAAATGAATATAGTAGCTGACGCATTATCTAGGAACCCGAACACAATTCAGGTTGCGGCGTTAGATCTCAAAGGAAATATCCCAAACCACGAGGATATCGCTAAGGCACAAAGACTTGACCCAGTATGGTCAAAAGTAATATACAAGTTAGAAAGTGGAGATGACATACAATTACCCAAACTGCATGTCCCACTTGAACAATTCACAATGGTCAATAATACATTATACAAAATTAACTCTAAACAACCAAAACGCCAAAGAAATACTAACCAGTTGGTAGTACCTAATGACATGATACCCCAAGTATTACGAATGATACACGACAGCCCACATGCAGGACAACCTGGAAAGGATAAGACATTCAACCAAGCCCAGCTATTATATTACTGGCCTTCATTACGAAGAGATATACACAATCATATAGACAGATGCGAATCATGTGCGAAACACAAAGGATACCCAATCACACCTGCACCGATGGGTAATTACCCAGTACCACATCAACCATGGGACGTTGTCGCTGTTGATTTACTCAAGTTGCCATTATCATACAATAATAACCTATACTTATTCGTAGCAACGGATCATTTTTCCCGTTATGTCATTTTAGCTCCAATTAAAGATAAGACAGCAGAGACAGTAGCAAAGGCAATAACAGATAATGTAATATGTCGCTTTACTACCCCAAAGGTATTAATAAGTGATAATTGAGGAGAATTTAATTCTGAGATCTTACAAGAAATATGTAAACAATACAACATTAACAAGGTTAACGTTTTGGCCTATCACCCAGCATCGTATGGGTTGGTAGAGAGACAAAATAAAAGTTATTAGATGTGCTACGACACATTCTCAGTGAAAATTATGCGAGCTGGGATGATTGGATTCCCAGAGTAGAGGCCTCCATTAATGGGTCTATAAATAAATCCATTGGTGACACACCACATTTCATTATATATGGCACGGATAAAAAATTACCATATGAGCTCCTAGA
The DNA here is from genome assembly GCF_032717465.1 of Coenobita brevimanus. NCBI lineage: Eukaryota > Metazoa > Arthropoda > Malacostraca > Decapoda > Coenobitidae > Coenobita > Coenobita brevimanus. The sequence goes on from NC_137007.1 coordinate 13,976,757, forward strand.
AGGTGACAGCATGCCTATATACAATTACGATGATTACTCTAAACTCCGTTTACGTGAATTCCAGGACATACACAAAAAAGAGTACAAAAACAATTAACGATGTCCAAGGAAGAAATGACGGAGGCATTTAACAAAAAGGCAAAAGATTCACCTATCAGCTTAGGAGACATTGTTTACGGAGTCATTCATACGAGAGACAATAAATTATCCCCTAAATTTGAGGGCCCATACAGAGTAATTAACATAAAGGCAAACAAAGTTTTAATTAAGTCACTTTCAAGTGGCGAGGAAAAACAAGTTCATATTGACCATTTAAAACGAGTTTCAAGGAATTATCACATAATTATTCAGCCTCGGATACAACCGAACAGGTGAACGTACCTCAAGAAACCAAGCAAGAACACAACAATGATTACAAAAAGAAATTAAGGTCATATACCAAACAATCGAACATAGGTGCAACTATTCCAATGAAATCTACAGTACATCATTTACGAGAATTAAATATCGATTTAAACTCCTTCTATAAATGAAATAACAGCCAACCGTAACGCACATCATCACTATCATCAACCACAGCTTTATAGGAAATTAATAGATTTTTTTTTCTGTAGGTTACGATGAAGGGACTTATGCTATGGATTCTCCTATACATAGTAAGAGTATATGCGCACCTAGACCCCAAGCATATAGTACGACAAGGATGCCTCATAGCTCCAACGGCCACGACTACAATCGTCAAGGATGTCATGAGTACTGAAATAAGTCTAGATTACTTGTATGACTTACCTACTTATATAGAAAGACTTGCGACGCCGATGCGAACTCTGGACTTCAAGATAGGGAATTATGTTTCACAATCACATATCACCAAGGAAGTGGATGAAATGGTGAAGTTAGCGAAATGGAAACTAGAACAGGCGAAGTCAACTATGCTCGTCATGATCCAAGATCTCCCATCTTCTGGAACAGAGGTGCTGAGCGACAGGAACAACATCACACGTACTCGCCAAAAGCGCGGTTTGTTCGATCTAGGCGGCGCAATTCTTGGGAACATCTTTGGATTGGCTACAGAGGATGACCTTAAAGAAATAAACAAAAAATTTAATAAGATAGCTCAGGTACTAACATACCAAGATAAATTCATCACAGGACAGAACTTGGCAATGAAAACAATTGTGAAAAATCTGAAACAAGCAGAAAACGTAGCTCTCGAGAGTATAGATAAAATAAATAACTTGGAGGGTAACGTTACCCTTTTCCAGCACTTCTCCATCATCACAGAACATATTGACACGATTCTACTACAATTAGAGAACACTAGAGATCATTTCAGGGCACTTATGCAAGGAATTTCGAATGCTGGTGATGGCAAGATCACAAATGACTTACTCTCAGTTCATGAGCTACGTCAGATAGTTAGTCAAGGCATACATAAACATAAATTGAAGCCATTGTTCCGCAGTAGGGAATTTATGCAATATTACCCGTAGGCTTGGAAGCAACACTAACACCCACATCAGTGATAGTTCATGTACCATTCATCACGGAAGACCTGTTCACAGTATACCAAATACACCCTTTCCCTATAGAAACAACAACACTTTAGTCATCATCAACATCAACACAGACACCGAACTCATCATGGTCTCCAAGAGACGAGACACTGTCACTTTCGCAAGTGAGTCAACGATTGAGCGAAAGTGCCGCACATCCTTACATGCTGTTCATCTTTGTCCTGCGTACATTTTCACGTTTCAGCCTACTGATACGGTCCCTTGTGAAATGGCTATCATCAGCAATAACAATATTCATCATCATTGCAACTTCACTTTTGCTCCAGATAAACTTGTACACCATCAACGCATTGGACACTCGCAGTTTTTTTATTTCCCTCATAACACATCAGTTTACATAGTCTGTCCAGATATACCACCATCTCACATCAGCCTCAGGATTATACATAGCACCAGACTACTGTGCAGTATTTACACCATCCATGTCTACTTTTTCCACCATCAATCACTACGCCATCCTCAATCATACACACAAACATTTCCACCCACTGCCTGATATGGACTTAAACATGAGCACAAGTATTAAGCTGACTTCACCTAAGTTTGAAACTATGCAGCTGATCAATGAAACAATGAAGCCCTGGGAAGATTTGAGTTTGAGTATGTTCAACCCATATTATGTGTATAGCCAAGCACCTTCTGTCTTCATAATTATCTGCATTGTGGTTGCAGTAATGCTGTTGGCCATGCACAGAATGCATGCAAGAATTGCTAATTTGGAGTCATTGTTTAGTGGGGGAGAGTTAACATCACAGTTAACCACCCTGAATGAAGTGTATATATTTTGTATATAGTATTAATTATATATATAAAAAAAAAATAATAATAATAATAATAATAATAATAATAACACAAAGAAGAATGACCCATATATGGCAGACCAGTACCATTATCTTTAAATGAAATATTAGTAACTCTTACAATAATCTTAATTTTAAACTATTTTTATTCTTGCATGTATGCATTTCACTATAATAACCCAAGTACATACTGTATTACAGTTAAATAATTTACTTTAATGCATTTATTCCAATATGTATTCAACTTATTTAAAATGTAATATTACTGAATAATCACTATTTACTATGAATAATATATGTATACAATATTCATACAATTATGTTACTTTACAATATTATGTATTTCACTTAATTAGCTTATAAGTTCATTATAATGTGTATGTAGTATGTATTAATATATATTAACTATTAAATGTCGATGGTACGTCATTTTCGCGGCCGAGCAAATATAGGACTACATAATAGATAGATAGATAAATAGATAGATAGAGAGACAGATAGAAGCAGGAAGTCAAATGATGAGAAGGTGTTGTGTTTGCGAGAAGCGAGCAGCGCTAAACGCTTACACGGGGAAAGCTGACGACAGCGGCCAGTAAGGAGATGATTCAGTTAGCTGTCAGCAGTCCTCTCGTGAGAAAGATCTAGTCCACCCACGAGGAACACATGTGACACACCCCTGCTATACCAGAATTTAGGAAAGAGAGCTCAGACCTAGATTAGCCACCGAACAGGCTAGACAGAAGGAGACAAGCGACCCTAGAGAGAGGTCGAGACGGAGATTAGCTTGAGAACAGAGAGAGAGAGAGAGATAGCGAGACAGGGAGGTAGCTACCCAGGACTTATACTATTATACCTGTTTAATATTTCCAAGACAAATAAAAATAGTCCCATACTATTCTTTACCTCTCCCGTCACTACATGACATCTGGTGGGGAAACTACTACAAGATATAAAAGCCGCTCGACCACAAGTCTAAAATATACTTCTCTACAATTAACTACAAAGTCTTTATGACAAAACTACTGGTTACATACATAGGTTTAGGTATTAAAAGTATGGTTATATGATTACAATAATATAGTATGGGTACAATACTCCCCCGGTTAATTGAAGTGATGTCTCCTGACACAATGAGACATAACACAGCAGGTCCATTATATGACTACTGAGTTGGTAGGAAGGTACAGGGACACTGTACTGTATATACAATACATGGCCATGTGAAATAAGAAATGCAGTAACATGAAAATAGAAAAATAATATGGATATAGGGTATATATATAGATATAGTTTATGTGCATAGTACATAGTTATAATAACAAATGAATACTTTGAAAAGTGATATATCAATTGTGGAGTACACAAGTACGAAGTCTATTATATTTATAGAGATGTTAACCATCTGTTTCCTTTACGTATGTTTTTTTTCTTGTCCCTTTCGTATTATCTATTATTTTGTCCCAATAACTGTTACACTTTAATTACTGTTCTATATATTTTCTACATGTTTTTCTACGTTACTAGTGCTATTTATGTCTGTCCTCTTGTTCTTTACTATTCTTCTTTTCTCTTTGTAACTCACGAACTCTTTCATTCTAGTAAGTGTACCTTTTCTCTCAATTTATTGTAATTTCTTCGTTCATTTTTTTTTTTTTTTTTTGTGCGTGTGTGTCTATTTTCTTTCAGTAGGCGTTATTTCATGTTTTCTGCACTTTCAGTCACCATACATGAGGACATTAAGTACGGCCTGCTTCTACATCTTGTGGTGGCTGCACTGTTCCTGTTGCTATTCTGATCTTGTGGAGCCTATGTTCTATCTTCAGTACACAACAGTGCACTGCACAGACAGTGAGAATGAAACCTATGAAAGAATTGGCCACAGGGGAAACACAAATGTCGGATGTTCCCATGAACGGCTGAAGGCCACAGAAAACTAATCGATAATGAAGTCACATTCATTTAGAAATGTTAGCATACGCAAGTTTGCAGAGAGGATAGATATTATCAAATGGTAGGTTAGAAGTCATGTTGATTGGTTGAAAGATGTCATAGGTGTGACTGCGTACAGCTTGGTGGTAACGAGTGGTGTAAGTGTTACAGACTCAGATTTGACTGTACAGTACAATAGTCAGGTGCCATTTGGAGACCACTAGCAGGCACTGAACGAATAGAAGAACCAGGACACATGATGGTAACAGAGATAGGGACAGTGAAGAAGCACTGGACGTCGTTCAGATGAGCGTGATGCACTGGAATTTCTGGAGTCGAAACAAAGGAACAGGCAGATTGTACAGAATGGCTGCAAACTAATGTAGATTCGCATGGCGCAGCGCTACTGGGGAAAATAGCTAGAAGGTGAGCAGCACAAAGACTAGACGTAGGGGTAAGGAAAGAACATCTGTCGAGATCTGTAGAGGAGATGAAAGCAATGGAAAGGTGATCATGGGTTAGGAGGAAATATTCTGAGAGAACAGATTCTTGTAATAAGGAGTTATTGAACCTGAAAGGAAAAGGAATAAGCTGGAAGAGGTTAAAGGTGATGGTAGAACGTAGAGGAATATGAACCATGACATTGTTAGTGAGGAGGGTGGCCTCAAGAACTGGATAGTAGAATTCTAGAGAGGAAAAAGAAAGCAATGGACACAAATCGAATGTAGAGTGAGCCCATTCTAATACAGTAAGAAGAGCAGAGAGAGATACTAAGTCCACAGTGACACGTCCTTCAACAGCATTGACTAGGATACGAACCAAGCTAGAGACTTGAGAAGAGAGTCTATAGATAGTTGGAGATTGTCGATGTGAAGTTTTAGATAGAGAGGCTGAGAAACAATGTTAATTTTAGAAATGTGTTGCCTTAGAATTCCTGTGAAGTTGTTCAGAGTGTAATTTCATATAGGTGGGCTGTTATCTTCTGCAACATAGTGTGTTGTACCTTTATGACTCGACTTTGAGATTCAAGAACAGTGGCCCACTTAGCTAAGTCGAACTTGAAACCAGAGAGGTCACGAGCTGTAGCCACGCCAAATAAGCCACTAAGAATTTCACCACCCAAGTCAAAGAGACCTCGTTTCACACGTGAACGACCTATGGGTGCCTGACTGGAAAATGTGTCATTTAACTGAGAGAACCTGTCATTGATGTATTTCAATTGCCAAGAAATTAGGAGATATAGGGGGTACCAAAACTGATCCAGATTGTGTTTCCCACGATGGTTGACAGTTGTGTCTTGATTTTGTCCAATTGGTGTGCAAAACGAAGAAGGGCGATGGGTACATCGGCCAGGGGCTCAAGATCTTAGCGCAGAGAGACTACATTTTCAGTCACTATTACCTCACCTCCTGAGCCAACCGCGGCCCTGGGACGTACTCAACCACCGTCCTCACCCACCCTGGACCCTATGAGGGCCAGCACTGTCAACAGGTAGACCACTAACATCTTATCTAGGAAATAAGTTCGAATTCATGGGACAGATCATGAAGATGTTTATGTGCAGAGCACAACTTGGATCGATATTGATTGGTTGAAGAATGGGGAGATATGGGTGAAGAAGATTCAGACTGAGGAATAGGTGGAGAAGAAGTAGCGGTTGGTTGTGCAAGTGACTCTTCCAACACCAGGCCTCGTGGTGCACGCTTTAGATCACTGCATGCACCCACTTGGTATCTTTAGTTGATAATTCTTTTATTTGAAATTTGTTACCCTGTTTATTTATGACGCGGTGGGCCCTGTAAATTTGTCATCCAATTTAGAGGTGCAAGTAAACGAATGAGCAAATACTAGATCTCCAATGTTGATACTGATAGGCGAGGCAGACTTATGCTGGCCTGCAACATGTCCTCCTGAGATGAAGCCAGATAAGCTTTGACATAATGATGAATTTTCTGGAAGGTTGCCATTTTCACTTTCTCATTGTCATCCACGTTATAGATGAGATCAGGCCTTGAAGATAAGATGGAATAGGGAAGGTATTTATCGAATCCAAATAAGACAAAGAAGGGAGATTTGCCAATGGATGCATTGATGAAACTATTCATGGAAGCTGCTGCTTGGGGTATCCATTCATCCTAGGACACATTATGTGACCTTAGATGTCCGAGACACTCAAACCTTTTGTTTATGGCGCTCTATGAGGCCATTTGAAACTGGTTGGTTAGGGACAAGAGTGCATTTGTTGATTTTGTACTGTTTACAAATTTCATCCTGGAGACTGTTGTTAAACTCAGTGCCAATACCTGTAATAATTGTGCTTGGTGTAGTAAATGGACAAATTACCTTGTCGATAAGGCACGCACCACGCTCTTCGCGGCCTTATCTGAAAGGGGTACAAGGACACAGTAGCACGAGAAGTGGTCGACTGCTACAAATAAGTACTCAGCACCTGATTCTGTAAGAGAAAATTTTAGAAGGTCAATAGAGACAGTTTCCCATGGACGTGACGGAATTGGGTATTGTAAGAGCAGTGCAGGTAACCTGGCTGATCCATTGTGGTGGTTGCATGAAATACAAGAGTCACAGTGTAGATTAATATCTCAACACATAGTTGGCCAATAATATCCAAGATGTGCTTATAAGCATCGATGTTAACTCGGATGGGATGCATGAGGTGTATCATGAACTATTTGAAGTACTGCAGATATTAGATCAGAAGGGACTACAAGTTGGTGTACTTCCCTATTGGGCAATTCCTTCTCTGTAAGTAATGTTTTCCTGTATAAGACATCGTCTTTTAGCATGAACTCATCAATTGGCAATGGCAGAGTAGGTAAGGTAGAGTTATATCCCGATTCCAGGAAATAAGTTACTTTGGACTATACAGGGTCCTTGTGCTGGTAATGTTGAACAACCTCGGGTGTTAATGTGGTGTCATCAGCTTTGTTTGGCTGCACTGATGTGACAGTTGCTGCTACATTGTGTAAAAATGCATCCGCGACTACATTCGATTTTCCTAGGACATACTGAAAAGTTGGGTTGAAATCCTGGATGGTGACTGACCATCTGGCTAGCCTACCCGTGAGGTTTCGTCCCTTGAACAAATCACATAGAGGGAGGTGGTTTGTCTGCATATGCACTGAGTAACCATATATCTCTGAAATGTTTCAAGCACCAGACTACTGCCAGAGCTTCCAGATCTGAAACACTAATTACGTTTGGCAGGGTTGAGGGAGCGACTAGCATACACTATTACACACTTCCTTGATGCTTGATCTAGTTGCATCAAAACTGCACCAAGTCCTGCGCCTGAGGCATCCGTGCACAGAAGAAAAGATTTTGTATAATCAGGGAATGCTAAAACTGGGGCATTTACAAGGGCTGTTTTGAGTGCTTTGAAGGCTTGTGACTGATCTTTAGTTCAAACGAAAGACACATTTTTCTTCAGTAAGTGAGTCAGAGGAGCAGCGATCTGTGCTTATCCTTTGATAAATCTGCCATGATATCCACTCAGTCCCAGAAAACTTTACAGCATCTGTACTGGTAGGTTCTGGGAAGTTGATGATCACCTTAGTTTTGTCTTCATTGGGATGAATACCTTCTGCATCAACTACATATCCTAAGAATTTAATTTTCTTTCTTAGGAAGTCACATTTACTGAGGTTGATCTTCAAATCAGCCAGTTGAAGGCGCTCAAATACTTGTTGAAGTTTAACAAAATGTTCAGGGATTGATTTGCTCACGACAATGATGTCATCTAAGTAGGCAAAAAGAGAGTGGCCCATTATGCCACCGAAAACTAAATGGACGAGTCTCATGAAAACTGAGGGGATATTCCTTAATCCGAAGGGAAGCCATTTGAACTGAAAATGTCCAGAAGGGATGCTCAAGGCTGTTATAGGGCGAGATGATTCTTCCATTTTTACCTGCCAGTAGCCACTGAGTACAGTAGATCTAGGGATGTAGAGGCTACGTTGTTCTCACCTAGTGACTCTAGCAAATCAGTCAGGACTGGTAATGGAAAAAGATCTGGTACTGTTACAGAATTTATTCTACAATAGTCAACTACTGGTCTAAATTGGCCACATTTCTTTGGGACTAAAAAAAGTGGGCAATTCCATGGACTGACAGAGGGTTCGATGAAATCCTGATCTAACATTTATTTTGCACTATCTCAACCGTCTCTTTTCATAACTGTGAGGCAATCTGTATGCTGGTATGTAAATCGGTTGAGTATCTGGTACTAGTTCTATGTGGTGCTTAACTGAGTCTGTCCTACCCATAGGTTCTCCGGGTAAGGCTACAACATCTCGATATGACTGCAATAGACTGACTAATTGATCTTTATGCTGTGGATAATTAGCGCAAGTTAGACTTGAGAGTAGGTCATGTGAAAGAGTTGGAGCAGATCCCTTAGAGTTGATGACATATACACCAGATGGATCACTATCATCATTGTTAGTTATTATCACTGTACAGGGTCTTAATTATCAACTAACAAAGCAGAACAACAACTCACCATTATATAGGGTGTGTGGATGGCGTTTTAATCGGTACTCAGTATAAATATTTCAAGGCCTAGAATAAATATTCTGAGTACTTAGCTGTGGTGTTGGTGGTATTAAGTGCAGAAAGAATGAATAAATGAAAATGTGACATGGCGGCGCAACAGCAGAGGTCATATGCCACTGAACACAATCATTAAAAGGAAGTCAAAAAATAAATAAATAAATAAAATAAAATGATGCATAAAACAAAACAACAAAACCAGAGAAACAACCAAGACTAAAACATGGTGGAAAGATTAAGGTTAAACGAGAACAGTATAAAACACAAACTAAAATATGGTAAAGTCCTACAGTTTGTGGAGAAGGCCGGAACTCAACACAAAGGAGAAGGTGCCTCCTCCCATAGCACAAGCCTCATCTCCAAGCACCGAGGAGAGAAGATACGGTCCGTTGTTGGCTCAGGACCCGGAAAGGTACCGCCGACGAAGGTCCTCAAGACTTGGGCGTTCCAAAAGGAGATGCCGCACAGTCAAAGGAACCAGTCATCACAATAGGAAGGGGGTGCTTTCTCCATTAAAAAACCATGAGTCAGCCCAGTGTGGCCAATCCGGAGATGGGCCAAAGCTGTTTCCCACTGTCGGGATAGTCCCACATACCCTCCATCGCCCAGGTTCTGACGAATGCTGCGGAGTTTGTTCGCCCCTATTGCATCCCACCTTCTCTGCCAACAGAGATGGACAGCTTCTATAGTGCTTGTACATAAATCCTCAGATGGGACACGGTAATGGGGAGAGGAAGGGCGAGAGGCAGCGGCTCTTGCCAAAGAGTCAGCACGCTCATTGCCTACGACCCCCACATGAGCGGGGACCCAACACATCCGTACAGAAAATCCGCGCCCGTGTAATAAGAAGAGCCACTCCAAGATAGACAGGACTACAGGGTGTGATGAGAAGCCACAAGACAAAGCTTGCAGGGCACTGGCTGAGTCACTAAAAATGGTAAAAGAAGCAGGGGAGAAACTAAAAATCAACTCAACTGCAACTAAAATAGTTTTTTTTTTTATGCGAAGAAGAAGGAACCAAAGGCAACGAGCCTGCAAAACTATTCCTTCCAAGAGAAAAACAAAATATAAGAGAGAGTTGTAAGTTCAGCAGTAAAAACTGAGGCAGAAGGAGGAAGACTCCCACCACGGCTAAAATCACGGAAACTACACCAAAGCCTGTCCCAGCAGGGGACTTGGAACCATCAGTATATACAGGGATCGAGCCAGTGTGGGCAGAGGCGTGTTCTAAAAAAAAAGACAGAGCTACCTGTGTGGAAAGAAAGGCCTTTCTCTCAGGGAAGTAATCACATGGCCGTACTTCTGGGAGGAGCCGGGGAGCCACTCGGGGAACGCGCACAGGGCAAACAGGAGAAGACTGAACATCTAACTCCTCCATGGCAGCCCTCACTCTGTACCGAAACAGTTGTGGATAGTTAGGGTGGGTGTTATAAAAGGGGAAAGAGCGACCTCGGAGACAGCCATACTACTTAGTAAGGAAGATAGACGGTGAAGGTGGTGCCGACACTGCACCAGTAAGGACTGGCGACGGAGATCTAGTGGCGGTTCATTCACATCTACTAATAGACTAGGAATTGGGGAAGACTGGAAAGCTCCAGTTGACAGACGGATTCCAGCATGATGGGTTGAACTGAGAGACTGCAGCCGTGCATCAGTAGCAGAAGAGTATACCACACACCCATAGTCCAATTTGCTCCATACCAAGGCATGGTAAAGGTAGAGCAGGGTGGCTTTATCAGAGCCCCAAGACAGGTGAGATAGAGTCCGTAGGAGAGACAGAGCACAGTGGCAGGATAAACGTAATGCATGGATGTGGGGAACCCACGTCAGTTGTCTGTCGAAAACAAGATCGAAAAACTTTGCTTCATCCACACATCACACCCTGTGGCCATGTAACTTGAGATCGGGGCTGGGGCGGACACCTCTCAAGCGGGAGAAATGCATGGCCACTGTTTTTGTTGGGGAGAAACAGAAGCCATGCATTGTGGCCCAATGAGATGCAAGATCTAGGGTAAGCTGCATGCGACGTTCAGCCACGAGCATCCGGGAGGCAGCATACCATATAGCTAAATAATCGACATACAGTGAGGCAGACACCCCCTCTGGAATAGAGGACAGAATACCATCTAATGCTACAGCAAAAAGGGTCGTGCTAAGGACACTTCCTTGAGGCACACCTTCTTCCTGAGGGTACGAAGGAGACAGAGTGTCACCAATTCGAACCCTGAATGAACGGTCACGCAGAAAGTCTAAAATAAATAAGGGCAGCCTACCAAGTAAACCTAAAAAGTGAAGCTGCTTGATGATACCAAACCGCCATGTAGTATCATATGCCTTTTCTAAGTCAAAGAAGATGCACACCAGATGCTGCTTCCTGGCAAAAGCATCACATGCTGCAGCTTCTAGGCGGACAAGTACATCTGTCGTCGAACGATATTTGCGAAAACCAGACTGACATCGAGAGAGACAGTCATTCCTTTCAAGGAAATACATTTAGCGTGAATTGACCATCTTTTCAAACAGTTTACACAAGCATGACGTAAGGGCAATTGATCGATATTCTAGAGGACTGGAACCTGTCTCCCCTGGCTTCTGGAATGGCAGGACAACAGCTTTGCACCAAGATGTATGAAGAGAAGAGTCTCTCCATTATTCTATTAAAAAGCTTGAGGAGAAAAGACAGTGCATCATCACCCAGGTGATGAAGCACTGCATAGGAAATATCATCTGACCCTGGTGAGGTGTCGTGACAAAGGGAAAGAGCAGATTGGGGTTCATGGGAAGAGAAAGGAAGGTTGTAAGACTCCCCCCTCCCGGAATGGAAGTTCAATACCTTAGCCTCTTCTACGTCCCTGTGTCTGGCAAAACTGGAGTGCTAGCATCTCTATGGCTGACCGCTGCAAAGGCAGAAGCAAAAATATCGGCCACAGCCGCAGGGTCACCAACAGGCTCACCATTCGACAGCAGCACAGGGGACCTGCCTTGCGGGAATTTTCCTGAAATCTTTTGTACCCTCTTCCACACCTGAGACACTGGTGTCTTAGAGTTTACGGATGACGCATAAGCCATCCAAGGGTCTCGCCGGGCTTGTTTGAGGACCCGGCGTGTCCTAGCACGTGCCCTCCTGAATTCGACAAGATAATGCTCTGTTTTGTATCGATGATAATGTGAAAATGCTGTCTTTTTGGCACGTACAGCAATACTACAATCCTCATTCCACCATGGGACATGACGATAGTTATATGTGCCAGAGGTTCTTGGAACAGCGTGGGGGGCAGCAGAATGGATAATAGACGTAAAGAACAAAACAGCTTCATCTATATGTGGAAAATCTTCTATGGAAACACCAATAGAAGTCAAGGAAGAAAAAAGGGACCAGTCCGCCTTATCTAACCTCCACCTCGGGAGACGGGAACAAGGACTAGATATTGCTGCAGTAAGGAGGATAGGAAAGTGATCACTCCCATGCAGATCCCTCAGAACCTCCCAGGTGAAATCCAGGAGGCAGTCAGGAGAACAGACAGAGAGGTCAATTGCAGTAAATGTATTCGTCTGAGGATGAAAACGTGTAAATTCACCAGTATTCAGCAGGGAGAGATCCTCGTCCTCCAATAAGGATCCCAACAAACGTCCACGTTGGTTAATTAGACAGTCACCTCACAAAGGGTGGTGACCATTAAAGCCCCCAGGAGGAGAAAGGGATTAGGTAACTGTCTGAGGAGGTCTTCAAGGTCTGCTTCACTAACTACTGCGCTGGGTGGTAAATAAATGTAACAGACAGGATACCAGCAGTGGGCATACAACCGCATAGCAACACACTGGAGATCAGACTGGAGGTGAACCTGTTGATAAGGGACATTAGCTCTCACCAAGACGGCAGTACCACCAACTGGGCTCTGGACTGGCACAGAGTAAAACACACTGTACCCAGGAGGTGCATGGGGAGTGGCAAAACCGACAAGGGTTTCTTGGAGACACACACAATGGAGAGGCAATTAGGAAGGTCCGCAACTCCTCCCAATTACTATGTAGCCCGCGACAATTCCACTGTAGGATGGCATTCAAATATGCCATAGTATCCATGGTGAAGGAACAATTAGGATAAGTGGCAAGACAGCCCTCTTCCTGACAAGCCACTGGAGGCATGTCGCTGCTTAATATTGCTCTTTGAAGTGGGCTGCTTGGTACCATTGTGCCGGGCTTTGATGGAAGGAGGTGTCATTATACTTTTCTTTTGAGGTGGCACACCAGCCAGTCTGGAAGGTGGCCTGGATGGTGCCCTTGGTGGAGTAGGGCGACTAGTGGAAACACCTGATGTCCTACATGAGGAAATGGATTGCACAGGGTCAGACCCCTATGAAGGTGGCAGAGTGAGACTCTGATCTGAAGCACCAAGGGTCTGCCGGACATCCTTTCCGGGCAGGGACTGATTCGTGTGCGGAACATCAGCTTCAGTTTCTGTCTTGCCAGACCCCCCAGCAGCAAGTGACTGAGCCCTCTTAGGATCTAAGGACCCAGACCCTGTCGCAGCAGATTGAGAGGGTAGTATTGCACGCAGCTGAGAAGTGCATCATGATCTGGTGGGGGCAGGTCTCCAGAGGCCACCAGAAGTGAAACATCCGACACCTATGGGTAGGAGGTGCCAGACTGGGCTGGCACCTCGAGTGCCCCCTCAGACTCTGAACTGAGTCCAGAGGGCTCTTGTACTGAAAGACCGAGAGCAGAAGAGGATGATTCTACAGCTGAAATTTGCTAGGAGGATGATCAGTGTTCAAGGAGTCTGTTGAGTCACGATGACGTTTTGAGGAGGTCAGACTTGATTCAAGACAACCAGGCGAGGATTCAGCCATATTAGAAGTAGTTTCCTTATCAATGTTGACTTTAGCTGCAAGAAGTGGAGGTTGCACAACTTGAGATGGTGAGACAGATGATGTGACCACTGGAGATGGTAGCAAAGACTGTTTTTGTGACCGCTCTATGACAGGATGACGTGTATGTCTATGACGGGACAATACTGATGCATATGATTCCCCATTCCTCACAACAAACGCTAGTGCTCTAGTTTGAGCTTCAGCAAAACTGATCTTATCCCTGTGTTGAAGAAGCAAAATTTCTTTTTCTAGCCGAAACCAGTCACAGACAGCCGAAGACGCAGGGTGTGCCTTATGGCAGTGGATGCAACAATCAGGCCCAGGGCATTCTTTGCTTGGATGAGTGGTATCACCACAGTTAACACATACTGCTGGGAGGCCCTGTTGCATCTGACGACAGGTACGTCCAACATGCCCATACATTTGGCAGTGGTAACAGCGTCTTGGATTTGGTACATGGAGCTTAACTTTAAGGGAGAGCCAGGCAACCTTAATGGAAGAAGGAAGAGCCGTACAATCAAATGTGAGTAACAAGGATGGAGTTGGAGTAACAATACCATTGACCTTCTTTTGGAACCTTTCTACTTTAACAACATTGTGGATCCTTAGTTCATCAAGGAGCTTGTCCTCAGAGTACTGAAGCAAGTCCCGGGAAAACACAACTCCTCGACACTGATTGAATGTTGCATGTGGGACACAAGAGAATATCATACTAGGATCTTTACATTTTTCAACCAGACAAGAACCTTCTTCAGGGGATGTAACCTCCACCAGGAGGCCACCATCCCCCTGAGGTGACATCTTTGGCTCCCTCCCACAGATCCATATAATTTCTCGATGAACGGTGAAAATGTTGAGGGCACTAATAGGTTGACCACCTACGGCACGGACTACATAATATCTTGGGAAATCGGTCCTTTGAAAAACACCAGGAAGGACTTCGTGGGTAGGTCAACAATATGGTGGTAATTGGCAACTGCATTATGTCTTGTCTTGATTCCCTGAGCGCTAACCATTGGAACCTGGCAGGTAGGGCTCCAGGGTGGCTATCTGTGATGGGCCAGCCGGTCGTACAGGTGTCCCACACAAAGGAGGCCTTGAAGAATCACCAAGGACAGAACCACGGTCGTCAACGGAAGAAAAATTTACACATTCCATATTACAAAAGGACCGCCTTCATTCCCCCACCCCTCCACCCACCGCACAGCCCAACAAGAGGAGGTCAGTTGCCAGGGATGTCACCACTGGTGACCCCAGAGGTAGCGGGAGAGTATACTCAGGTAACCACTGGGGGACCTGGACAAGGGTGACTCCAGGACGATAGGAGCCACGAAGCCCCGCAGTGCCCGCTTGACCCTAGCCACCGCATGACCAGCCAATTGACCTGGCCGGGCCCAACCAGGCCGCCCGTCTAGCCAGAATAAGGGACCAAAGAGATGTATTGCTAGCTGCAGGGCACATCGTGCAGTATCACTTAACCTCCAGGACTCCCGTCTCCTAGCATTACGGGACACCACGCATGGCAAACACGTGGGGAGGCAACAGTCCTGCCCTAGATGGCAAATGGGCAGGGACTAACATCACCAGCAGGCCTCCTCTAGCGGTGATGTAGGGGGTGCTTGGTCCACGAGATCGACAAATGCCGAACCCTACAAAGGTAAGCATGCCTCCAAAGTAGGTGGCACTGCCAACCAAGCTTCAAGCCCTGCCACCCCATCAAGGTGATCCCCTGCAGTGGGGAAGTGCAGAATGATGAATGATTTCTGTTTACTATCCAGTTGCAGGAAAAGAATTAATCTGTCTGGTGGCAAAGAGAAAACTGAACTCTCTAGTAGCAGGGAGAGAACTGAGCAGCTTCGTGCATGAAATAAATTAAATGAAACTGATCATTACTGAATATACAGGTGTATAGCTGAATATGTTGTTTTCTCCATGACCAGATTTATCTCTAGTGATAATATCTTACCCAGATTATTTACTACAAGAATTTATTTACAAAAATGTGCTGTTGTGGGTGGGAAATTCAAACCCGAAATCCACGACATACTCCCTCACCCAAAATATATACAATATTTACAACTGTCCCGTCCCAATCAGGGTACGCCATAGTTGTGAGGAACCGAGGGCGGTCCGACGTGATGCTCTCAACAGGGCATCACATCAGTTATTTAGGGGTGTAGGGAGGTGTTGGCTAGCGCCGATTTGGCTGTCATCTTCTTTCACTTCTAGATCAATTTCTAGTAGATACAGCTTAACAATCAGTCATGTGGTCAAACCGGCGCTTGTTCTTAGCTGGACTACCCTACATTCTTGATCAGGACCATGTAACAATTTGATTACCTGACCTAGTCGCCATAGAAGTCGAGGCCCGTCATCGTGTATCAGCACGACATCTCCACCTTGAGGTGCTGCCTTCCCTTTCTTGTATGTCACTCGACGGTGTTGCTCCCTGAGTGATATTAGGTAGTCAGTGGTCCTTCTCCTCCACAGATCTTGTGAAATCTTTGTCACGTATAGGAGACATCTGTTTATTCCCGAATTAGTCCACCAGGTGATGTCCGTGAGATCATCATCCCCAACTTCTTGTTTCGGGAACTGTCTAAGACGCCTCCCATTAATAAGTTGTTAAGGAGTGATAGGGAGTGGCTCTTCAAGGTCACCATATGTATATCCAAGTGGACGGTTATTGATTGTGCCCTAAAGTTCCAATAATACAGTATCCAGTTCTTCATGGGTTACTAAAGCTCGACCCAAAACCTTTCTCAAGCCAGCCTTTAGGATACCTATCACTGTTTCCCAGATGGCACCGAACCATGGCGCCCTGGCCGGTATGAACTGCCACTCACAATTTACATTTACCAATTCATTCTGTAACCTTGGATCATTTTTCAACTCCCTCAACACACTGGCTCCACTTATAAATGTAGTGGCATTATCACTAATTATGAGTTCAGGGAAGCCTCTCCTGCTACAGAACCGATGGAAGGCATGAATGAAGGACTCACAGGAGAGGTTTGATACTGTCTCAATGTGTATGGCCCTAGTAACTGCACAGGTAAACAACACTACATATAATTTTCCTACGGTACCATTTTCTTTAGTGGGTAGAGCACCTGTGTAGTCTACTCCTGTTACTTGAAATGGGTTCACTTCCTGAAGCCTAAAGTAGTGTAACGGCAGAGCCTGTACAGCACTATATAGGGCACCTTGTAACATTTTACAAGTTATACATTTCCTTAACCCGCGGGGTCCCGTCGACGTACTTCCATGTCCTCACGTTATGTCACAGCTAATCCCGTCAACGTACTTCAACGTCCTGCAATTGCAAGGTTCATAATTTCCACAATTTTCAAAATTTGCGCGAGATTTTCGATTCGCCCATGTACTCAAGCCTCCCCTACCTGCCGCCAGGCGGGCAGCATCCTAGACCCCGCGTGACCCGCGCTCGCCCTTGTCTCGGTCACTCACCTGCTAGCAGTGACCCAGGTCAGACATGGCGCGGAAAGGTCTCTCAGACGAGGAAATCGCATCCGTCCTGGAAGCCTTCACTGGAGATTGTGATTCTCCACTCGACGATGATGTGGTAGATCGCGATTATGTCCAGCCAGAGGAAGAAATAAGTAGCAGTGATGAGGAGATCCCTTCGCCCCGAAAAACGCGGTATGTGACATACCGTAAGGCAAGGGAAGGCCAGCCTGCTCCCCAACCACGTGCACAGCTATCTCTCCATCCTGAATCTGATGAGGACGAGGATGAGGACGATGAGGATGATGGAGGCTTAGGACGTGATATCGCCGCGTGGTTGGGAAAAGAGAAAATATCACCACGAGGATCAGAAGGTGGGTCGAGACGACATATAAGGTATGGTGAAAGTACTTTGTCTGGGGAAGTGGCAAGTGGTGTGGTGGGATTGCTGGGAGAAAGGGAAAGTGTTGTGGCAGAAGCGGGGTGAAAGTGAGAGTGGTGTGGGGGTAGTGCGGGGTGAAGGGGCAAGTGGTGTGAAGGAGGCAGCACGAGCACGTGGTGCTCGTAGGCCTAGGGGAGAGGAGGTGGAGTCACTCCCCAGCACTTCTTTCGCCCCTGAATATTCCCAAACTTCCTCCCCACAGCCCCAGGATGTGGGGAAAGGAAAGAAAGGGAAGGGAAAGGGTAAAGGAAAAGGGAGAGGGAAGAGAAGTGCGAGTGATGAGAGGCGCCGCTCTCCACCTCCCCAACCTCCCCCACCACCCTCACCTCCCCACCCTGACGAAGGGGACGATGGTGACGTGGCTGGAGACGGTGGTGTCACGTGGAACTGGGAAGATGGGAGTAATTTTACTCCCATCATTCACCCTTTCACTAAGGAGTGGCGGTCAGGTTGCACGGCTCCAGGTGTAAATGCAGGTTCGTCACGGGTGGATTTTTTCAACTTGTTCTTTGGTGAGGCATTTGTGGGGTGCATAGTTGAACAAACTAATATTTTTTCACAATCACAGCGCCGTGAAAGTGAACGTTTGGGAACCATGAGCAGGCATTCCCAACAGTATGACTATCCCGTGACAATTTCAGAGATGTTCCAATTTTTGGCCCTGGTTATCTTGATGGGTGTGGTAAGGAAAAACCAAATTCCTGCCTACTGGACAACTGACCCAATCATCCTCACACCTTTCTTTGGAAAGGTGATGAGTCGTAACCGATTTCAGTATATTTTCGGCCGCCTCCACTTTTTTGATGCAGAAGATCCAGCCAATGCAAATAACACCGATAAAATGAGGAGAATTAGGCTGGTATTTGATCATTTACGGCAAATGTTCCGCTCCTCATTTTATCCCTACAGAGACCTCGTCATAGACGAGAGTCTTGTGTTGTGGAGAGGCAATATTTCCTTTAGGCAGTACATACCCAGCAAGAGACACCGTTTTGGGTTCAAGATCTTTGTTATGTGTGACTGTAAGACTGGTTATGTGCAAGACATAGTCTTGTACACGGGCACACAGACAGATATAACAGAAGATCGGAGTATAGGACTCTCTGGGGCCGTGGTGAAGACAATGATAGAAGAGTACCTTCATCGTGGTCATTTGTTGTACCTGGACAACTGGTACACTAGCCCTCTTCTCGCTAGGTTCCTCCACCAACACGACACCGGAGTCTGTGGTACAGTCAAGAGAAACCGGCGCCATATGGTCAAGATAGGGAGGAAACTTGACAAGAACGAGGTGGTTTTCTTCCAGGCCAATAACATCCTTGCAACCCTGTGGAACCACAACAGGGAAGTTTGCCTCCTATCAACTGTTCACAGCCCCCTGATGCACCGCACAGACTCCGTGGATCACCGTAGCGAGAGGAGGCGCAACGTATGGAAACCCGAGTCTGTACTTGCCTATAATCTGAACATGAGGCAAGTTGATCAGTCAGACTCTATGATTTCAAGTGTTGACTGTGCCAGGACCACGATGAAGTGGTACAAGAAACTCTTTTTCCACTTGCTCGACATCACGGTCCTGAACGCCCACTACCTGTACGCAATGACCACCAGAGTATCCGAGACCTTTGAGGGGTTTGTGAGGGAGCTGGCACGTTAAATAATCGCCAAGCATGCCCAGGACAGACCCACACACTGCACCCGCACCCCCATGGCTGCTCAGACTCCCCTACGTCTTGCAGGACGCCACTATCCCAGCGCAATCCCTTCCAACCCAAACCGTCGTAAACCCCAGCGTCGCTGCCATGTATGTAAGCACTCGACAGTCAGACCATCCACTCAGAGAAAAGACACAAGATACGAGTGTGTCGAGTGCAATGTTGCGTTGTGCCCTCAGCCTTGTTTCAAGGAGTATCATAATTTCCTACACTACTGAAACTGTGTGGGAAGGCGAAATGACGCTCATTATAATGGTAAGGCCAGTCAGTAGGTGCTAAGTCAAATATAAAGTTGAACGGGTGTTATTTTTTCAGAAAAGTAATGTATAAGTTGAGAATTAGTGTAAGTGGAAAGAATTGATATCAAAACTACACCCACTGTGTAAATCTGGTCAGTAAATATGTGATAGCAAGGAAATAATGTGGAAACGGGTGTAATGTTAGCATGAATAAAACGTATAAGTTGAACAATAGTGTAAGTTGTAATAATTGATGTCACGAGTACACCCACATTCTGGTCAGTAAGTATGTGATAGGAATTATATACAGTGGAATTTGTTGTAATGTTAGTAGTAAGGTATTTTATAAGTTGAATACTATTGTAAGATGAAACAAATGATATCGCCATAACACTCCCTGTGTAAGTACGCGCAAATATGACGCTCAGTTCCATCGTAAGTTCAGAAATTATGTGATATCAATTATATCAAGTGTAAACATGTGCAATGTTAGTGGAGAATTATTATATAAGTACAAAAATAGGTTGTAAGTTGAAATAGTTGTCATAGCGACTTCACCATGTGTGTTATTATGCGCTATTATTGCGCTATATATTTATGTAAGGCCTGAAATCATCACAAAACAGTTCTATAAAGTTGAAAAGTGTATAATAATATTAGAAAAGTATTATGTAAGTAGAAAAAACACAATACGAGTTGAAACAACAGTCACAGCGAGTTCACTCACTACGTAAATAAGTGCTAACATTACGCTAAATGTTATCAAAAGGCCTATGAATACGTAAAAACAGTTCAATAAAATGTAAAATGGTATAATGTTATTGTAGAAGTATTATGTAAGTAAAAAAAATTATATGTATCATGCTTTTAGAATGTTAGCGATTCATCGTGACCAAGTTGGCCGATTTTGCTCGTTTCGCACGATGGTACAATGCTTATTTCTGCTCTATTTTTGTATAAAATCCAATATACTCTTTTATCACATGTTTTTATGTTTGTAATAAATACATTTCTACTTACTTTCATTGGTTTCCCAGACTTATAATACCATAGAAAACGTTAGAGGCTCAGACCGCCTACGGAGAACACGGGGCCAGGTGGGACCAAGGCATACCTGGTTAAGGTAATTAGGGACCCCGGGGACCAATTTCTTTGCCACTGACCATTGTTTCTGACCAAAAGCGAAAGTTTAAGCAAAAAAAAAAAGGGTCGAAAAATGGTCGGGATTCGGGGGTTCCAGTGGTCGAAAAGTGGTCGGGACGGGGCGGGTTAAAACCTTCTTTACAACTTGTCTGACCCTAGGAATCCAAAATCTTCGTCTTATGTAACTTACAACATAACTTACTCCACTATGGCTACACACCTTGTGGCAGTACTCGGAAAGGAGGGCCGCTAACCTATGTTTACTAGGTATTAGGATAGAGTACTTTGCTTCATCCTTTAAGTCCGACAACTGTAACCTACCCTTACAATGCAACAGCCCACCTTCCATATAGAGGCCTAACTGCTTCACAACATTGTTTGGTGTGCCCTTTCCGGTGGATAAATAATGGTAATCCTCAGGGTACTCTTCCATTTGAGCTAACTTAATCATTACTGATTCTGTTGTCCTTATTTCCGGCACTGTCAAATAAGACAGCATTGCCTCATGTGTTCTTTGTCTCCCATCTTTCAGTGTCTTGATAAATCCCAATACCCATGCCATCACATGGTTCACATAAGAACCATATTGGTCCCAATTCAGTATGGCAGGAAGGGTTACCAATACTGGCAATGACTGGGTCTCTTCAAGGAAACAACTCATGGTGGCATCCCCAACTTCCTCAAATGGACCCTTATCCGGCCACATATTTTGGTGAGGTAGCCATGTAGGCCCTCCCCACCACAAAGAGGAACATATTAAGGACGCATATGATGTCCCTCTGGAAACCATATCACTGGGGTTGTCCTTTGTAGACACATAACGAAATGCAGCATCAGGGACTAATGCCTTTATTTCATCAGTTCTGTTCTGAACATATACAGGCAACAGTTTTTTATTAGACAACCAGTATAGGGTTATCTGGCTATCCGTGCAGAGGTATATGTTCTCTATGCTTAACTCGTCCGCATAGGCCTCATAAATATACTTGGTGAGACGAGCTGCTAGCATGACAGCAGTCAGTTCTAATTTTGGTATAGTGAGGGGTTTAATGGGTGCTACTTTGGCCTTTGCCATAGCTAATCTACTACTTCCCTCACTAACTAAGTAGGCTGCTACAACATAAGCAGTGGTGCTTGCATCACTAAATAGATGCAGAGTGACCTTTTTACTATCAGTGACTTGGTGGAGAAATACAATGCTGGTACTGTTAATCATATCCTCATATATCCCCTGCCATTCAGTCTCCTTATCTTCCGATATGGGAACATCCCACCCACATTCAATACGCCATAGATCTTGCACAAATTTTCTTGCACGAATGGTCACCGGCAATAATACTCCCAGAAGGTCAAACATACCTGCAGTTATGCTCAACACCTCACGTTTCGTCAATACTGTGGGTCTACTTTCGTGTCCCTTCACCTGTAACATATCCAAATCAGTTAACCAAATAATGCCAAGTACTTTTACCTTTGAGAGAGATGAAGTTAGTGAATGTACAGAGAGGTTGGATGGTGAGGAATTGGAAAATGTGAGTACGTTTAAGTACTTGGGTAGTGTGATGAGTAAGGATGGAGGTTTGGAGGGTGAAGTGCTTGATAGGGTAATGCAGGGAAGAAAGGTTGCTGGTTCTTTGAAAGCAGTGATAAGAAACAGGGAAGTGAGCATGGAAGTGAAAATGTTACTACATGACAGTATTGTGATACCAACTCTAACGTACGGAAGTGAAGCTTGGACATTGTTGGAAGGACACAAGTCAAGAGTGAGAGCAGTGGAAATGAGTTATTTAAGAGGAGCCTGTGGAGTTACATGGAGAGACAGGCTGACGAATGAGGATATAAAGGAGCGTTGTGGTGTGGATGTGGATGTGATAGGAAGCGTTATGAGGAACACACTGAGGTGGTTTGGCCATGTGGAGAGGATGGAGAGTGAAAGACTGACGAAGAGAGTGTATGTGAGTGAGGTGGAGGGGGGAAGAGGGAGGGGGAGGCCGAGGATGAGTTGGAGGGATGGGGTGGAGAGGTATATGAGAGAGGGGGGTGTGAGTTGGGAGCAGGGCAGTGAAATGGCGGGGGACAAGGTGACTTGGAGGCGATTTGTTTGTGGCCATCCCAAACGGGATTGAGGCGTCTGGCAATAAATAGATAGATAGATAGACTTTTACCTTGTCCTGAATTGCACACAATTTCACACTGTTTGTTACCCACTCTCTTAAGGACAAATTGGCACTTGAATATATTCTCAGGGCATCCCAACACAATTGTTGTAAAGCATCCTCATCTTCTTCTGTTCCTTGCAAATTGTCAATATACAACCCTTTTCTTAATTTATCAATCAAGGCTTTATCCTCCTGAACCACTGATAAATGTTTTTGTATGGTGGCATTCAAGAGGAATTGGGAACAAGTGTCTCCAAACAACACTGCCTTGAACCTATATGTCATGTAAGAGCTATTTAGATTTAAAGGTTCAGCAGGCCAAAGAAATCTAGTGACATCCCTATCCGTTTGAGATAACCCCACCATAAGAAATGCCTTCTCGATGTCACTCACCCAGGCGAAACGATGACACCGAAAGCGCAACAATATCTGTGTGAGGTCATTAACCAAAGATGGGCCTGTGTGTAAGCAGTCATTCAGACTATGTGCCCTCTAGCTGAACAATCAAACACCACTCTAATTGGTGTTGTTAAGCTATCTTTAGTGACACCATGATGAGCTAGATAGTGTACAGGATGTCCTACCAGACTCTTGTCCTCCACCTTTTCTATGAATGCTCTTTCTAATTGATCCTGGATGACTTTACTATACTGTTTGCAATAGTTGGGGTCCTTTATGAATTTACGCTGCAAACCTCTCAATCTGCCTAAGGCTAATTTAAAATTATCAGGTAACTTATCAACGTTTTCCTTCCACGGTAATTCCACAACATATTGTTCCTGTTCTTTGCAACATTGCACTGTTTCATAGAAGTTACCTAATACCTTCTCTCCCTTCTTACCGGTCTCATTGGGACTAATACCTATGTGATCTAAGTCCCACTGAGCTGTCAGATCCTTGATTTCTGGAGTAGTATTCCTGCCATCAATATTTGCTGACTCCACTGTCGGATCTACTGCCAGTTTCAGAACAGTTACCAGCTCTACATGAGTACCTTCTTCTGACCGATAAATGCCACTCAGTGTATAACCATAAATTGTGGGTAACAAAATTATGCCTCCTTCCCTTGTATAGCCAGCGTGTATAAAGTGATAATAAAAGTCCACCCCAATCAGCAGTTCGACCAATCCCCACAAGTGACACTCGGATCTGCTAACTTGTAGCCCCGAGCCTTCAGATCCCGCACATTATGTTGCAGCCCCTTCCCTGGCTTATACTTAGGTAGTTCGTCTACAACCACCGCCCTCAACTTCCACACTTTTTTACGATGGCGGTACAACAACTCCACTACCTCATACTCATCACTACCCCTAGAGCCAGTAAATCCCTGCAGTTGTAAACGTTCCTTTCTCATCTTGTTTACCTTCAAGTTCGCTAAACTTGATCTTAGAACAAAGGTACGTTGTGAGCATTGATCTAATAAAGCCTTAACCTTGTTTTGCTGGCCCGTTTGAGTAACCAATGGAATCTGAATCGTTGGCAACAACACTGCATTACGACTTGAAGCCACAGCCATTGTCACTGTTGGTTCATGGGTTACTGTTTTTTGGGGGGTTACTGTTTGTTCATGGGGTTCAGAACGAGCAGTCGGACACAAATAGTTGTAGTGTTTCTGCTGGCAATATCGACATGGCCTTACTTTGGGATCTGTACAACCCTGACTACCATGATCTGCCGACAAACATCCGACTCACAGCTTCAATTGCTTTGCTCTCTTTAATTTGCCTTCTTTGTTTTATACTTTGTACACTTAGCCCAAAAATGTCCTGGTTTAAAACACAATTTACATCCATTACTTTGCGTAGGTTCAGCGTGTTTCATTTGCTTCACTGCATATGCTGCCGCGGCGGTCGCACCCAAATGTTCCGATGGATTCTGTCTACTTTCACACCTCCGTCTTTAGCACACGAAATCATTTACATCCAACCACTTCTCTTTAAGTTCACGTTTGATCACTTCCGAAAGTGTACTAGGGAGTTTATTATGGAGCAAAACAGCACAAATTTCACTCACGGTCACTCCCATTGCACGTAGTGATTCTAACGCACATTCAGATGATGCAGAAAAGTCTTTTAGTTCCTTCACTTCATGAGCTGGAGAAGGTAAATTACATAACTTTGCAATGTGAGCAGCCTTAATGTGATCTTCTTGACCGTATGTATTCTTTAAAATTGTGACTGCTGATTCATGACTAGCTGCTACTAAACTGAATCCACTAATAATTCGGAGCCCTTCACCAATTAATTGTCCCTTAGAATATACAAATTCCTGAATGTCTGTCAGATCTGTTCTGGAGTGCACACTACAGTCAAATAGCTCCAAAAAACCCAGCCACTGAATCGGATCACCATCAAATATTGGCAGTTTCAGAGATGGTAATTTAATTCCCGTTGCTCTCCGACTCTGCCTGTTCTTTTACTACCGAGTCCTTGGCGGGTAATTCTAGAGCACTCTCTAATTCTGTCAAGTGTCTGTTGACCTTATTAACATATTCCGTATCACTGACCACTTCTCCTTCTAGGTCTTCATCAGGATATAACTCATACAACTCCTGATTGTAAGACTCGATCTCAGCGAGGATTTTCTCAACCGTCACTTTCATTCCTTTGATATCATGAACGGTTGCGGCATGTTCTATAAATTCTGTCAAGTTAGTGGTCAGTTTAGTAATGGCTCCCTTTTTGGCTGCTCTAAGCCTGCTTAATGATTTTATTCTATCCATTTTTAATGATAGGCAATTAAGTGAAAGAAGATGACAGCAAGTGCAGATTTTAAGTTAAATGTAGTCTTTCGTGGGCAGAATCCAATGAAAATGAAATAAAATTAAGCCGAAATTTTATATTAAAATTTTGACATAATTTTGTCAAGCTCTTGTGAGGGTAGTATGTTAGGCAGTCCAGGAGATCAAACCCTAAACTCCCTCACAAGGAGCTTGTTGACCAAGAAAGCAACACGCTCTTTTCAGAAGGTCATCCAACACCCTTTTGTTGCCTGGTGTATCCAGGTGTACCCCATCCCATGACAGGTCAGACTCATTTATCCCCATGAAGATAAACCGAGCCTTTGCGAAATGAAAAGTTCTCTTCATACGCAGGTTCACTCCGTTTCTGGCTCGGATATATTCTTCATAGGTCATACCTCGGGGGTTTGTCCTTTTCTCGATGCCGACAATGAAACAGTGGCCCCCTGTCTCATTCTCGATTTCCTAAGCCAAGGCTTCTATATCGAGGGCCAACTAATTCAAGGCCATATCTCGGGATAAGTCGTTCCCCCCGACGCTCAGAAAAGTTTAGTCTGGCTTGTATGTTAGAAGGTCCTGGTATTCTTTACTATCTCTAATTGTGCTGACCTTGGCACCAGGCATGCCAAATTTGCGGACATAAAGGCTGGAGCATTGTGTGGGTACTGCACCGGACGATTTATTGGGAATCTCTGGACATAGGAATGCCCAAAGAAGGCTACTTTCTTCAAAGGGGACGGATAATCTACTGGGGAGGGTTAAAACCCTACCCCGACACCCCTCCAATCACGCGCAGCCACCCCTGATGCTCCACACAACATATGGTTGATCGCCGGCACAGCACAAACAATGTTCCCGCTCTCACATCCACAACCCCCTATTATCTATCATTAGCTATAATCTTGGTCACGGCACCAATTTATGTTAGTTATTATCACTGTAGGGGATCTTAATTATCAACTAACAAAGCAGAACAACAACTTACCATTATATACGGTGTGTGGATGGCATTTTAATCAGTACTCAGTATAAATATTTCAAGGTCTAGAATAAATATTCTGAGTACTTAGCTGTGGTGTTGGTGGTATGGTGCAGAATGATGAATGACTGCTGTTTACTATCCAGTTGCGGGAAGAGAACTAAACTGTCTGGTGGCAAAGAGAGAACCGGACTCTCTGGTAGCAGGGAGAGAGCTGAGCAACTTCGAACAGCTTCGTGCACGAAGTAAATTAAATGAAACTTATCATTACTGAATATACAGGTGTATAACTGAATATGTTATTTTCTCCATGACCAGATTTATTTCCAGTGATAAATAATATCTTACCCAGATTATTTACTACAAGAATTTATTTACAAAAATGTGCTGTCGTGGGCAGGAAATCCAAACCTGAAATCCACGACAATCATCATCATTTTTAGTAGGTATGGAGAATGGTACCTTCTGGCACTCCTTTACGGCCGATGGGTAATCCAGGAAGTCTCCAATGTTTATACCACTTTTACGCTTCAGTGGAGCGTTAGTGACATTTAATAAATACAGGTAACACAAGTTACCCTCCCATACAGCACACAATGCCGACTCTTAAGTTAAACCATTCACACAACACGTCTCAGGTAATGTTAGTACATCCACTCCTTCTTTCACACCTACAACACGAACAGAGACTTTGGGAAACTCATGCGGTAACAAAATTGTGCTCTGATTTGTTACCGCACGCCTCATCTCCGCGTGTTCTAGAACATCATTCAAATTTTGTGAGGTAGCTAACTGAGACGTGTCTGAGTCGGCTATAGTGCTGTCGTTAGAGAGGTTATCATGATCTATTATTGAGTGCTTAGAGGGAGTATCATTAGATGTTGGTGAATTTACTTCTACACTTCCAGGTAATGGTGGATTTATCTCTTTACTCTCAGATACTGGGGAGCATTCATTGTACCCTCAGGTAGTGGTGGGGACAGTGGAGATTGAATGAGTTTATTTTGGAAAGCACAGGACGTGGATAATCCATGCCATATACTGGGAACCCATGAGTATCTATACTACCAGAAGCAGGGATTAGAGCAATGTTGTTTTGTGCCATGGTGGGTAAACCAAGAGGGGCATCTGCTGGATATCTGAGGTCGTTCGTGACATAAAATGTAGTTGCAAAAGATGTCAAGGCTCTATCTAGTTGTATCTTTAAAGTGACTCGTCCCTTGACCTTAAACTCTGAGCCATCCACACCGCAGAGACGAATGTCAGGTGGCTCGAGGAATCCGACCTTTTTGCTTGTTCCTCTAATGCTGTTTAAAGAGTTATCGGAGATTAAATTTACCATAGGTCCCGTGTCCATGAAAAACGAGGTTTGTATGTCTTCACTCCGTCCTAGAATGACCAATCCTGAAGAAGTTATAGGTCCTACCAGACGTATGGGGAGTTGATCTTCTGTTGCTACGTTACGTTCGTCTGATACGGGCGTATCTTTCGATGTTATGTTATATTTTGCCGATACGGGCGGTCCCCTTCCCCCAGCTGGAGGCTGTTTAGGAAACTACACTCCTCAGTAGTGTGAGTTGTACTGCTCTTGTGATATTTGCATTTAGGGCGACCCGATCGCGAAGGTGTACATTGTCGTCCTTGTGAGTGATGTCGTCTGTGTTTACGGTCGCAACTGGATTCTCGATGCCCAGCGTTACCACAGTGCCAGCACACAATAGAGAATTGTTTGCCCCGTCGCACATTGGACTGGTCACGACCGTGGGTTGGTGATCGGTTTCTTGAAAAGGATCGGTTAGTGTAAGGTTGTCCCCTCATAGTGGAGCACGAACGCGAATAATCTGGTGTGGCGACAGAGGTATGGAAACCTGCGAGACTGAGGGGCGAGTACTGGTCTGACGAGTGAGATTCAGTCCTGTTCTTTCCTGAATGGCCTTCGAGATGTTAAGAATTTTATCTCCTGGACTGAAACCTAGGGTTACTTCTTTCTGTTTTGTGTTTAGCCAATTCATAAGTCTCAGGTAATCCAGCAAATTTCCAAAGTCGTTTAGTGAAATCAGAAGGGTTCCATTAATGTCTTACCCATTGGGTGCCACGCAACAACTGGCGCATCTCTGAACTAGTGGCCTTCATCACAGCTGCTCCCACATATAATTTTGCATCTTTAGGTGGGACATTCATATCCTCCTCCATTTGTTTTAATAAATTAGTGAAGCCAATGAGGGATGCGGCATTTGAATGCTGACAACAGAGCTGAATTAACTGTTGGCTTAATTCATCAAATGTTTGACAGTTCTCGAAATGGCCCGCACGAATCACGGCTCCTATTGGTGACTTGCCTTGGTGTAACCGACCCATAAGATAAGAGACTTTGAGGGGTTCAGTTGTGATTTGTCTATTGCGAATGTCTGTTTCGACCTCTCTGAGGAAGTCGTAGATTGACACTGAATTATCCTCGCCCGTAAATTCTGGGCGGTTAGCATCGTCCAAATATATTGACTGTGGAGGGGAGGGGGTGATTCGCCATGGTTGGAAGAGTGTGTGATTGGGTAAGTGTGGAAGTAATTGAAGAAGTTGATTGAGAGGTAGAGAAGGTAATGGTGGTTATATGTGGGTGAGTTGGGAGCTGAAGTGTCGTAGCAGAGATAGTGTGGGAAGTGGGAGGAGAAGGGGTAGAAGGAAGTTCTAGAAGGTCATTTAAAGATGAAGGTGTATCTCGATTTACTTTATCTGGAGTAAAAATATCTGGGTTCTCTAGAGCAGGAGTAGTAGCAGTGGTAGTAGTAGTGGTGGTGGTGGTAGTGAGAGTGGTATGAGGGAGTTCAGCTTTAGGAGTTGTCTGAGTAGATGAAGAATATTTTTGATACGACCGACCACTACGAAGGTAAGTGACTGAATCGTCATTATTGGGATCTACCTGCTCACTTTCAGTGTCTTGTCGCTGGCGAACAGGAGAAAGCTCGGTTTTTGCGAAATATGACATGTAGTGAAATGGGAAAAATTACAGTTATGAGAATGAAAATATTTATATACACTGTGAGAATGAGGGAATAGGAAATATTTACAATGGTAATGAGGGTGAATATGCACAATGGAGGCGAATATGAAAGAAAAATTATTCGGGTGAAAAGATTGAGGTGAGAGGTGAGCGTGGTGGGTGGGGTGGCTGAGAAGTAAGGTAAATATGGGCGATGCAAGCTAGTGAATGAAGACAGATGAATGGTAATACAAGGCACAATCTGTAGAGAAAATCCGTAGAATAATCTCTATAGAAAAGCAAAGAATGGGCTAATTAAACTACATATTTACGTATAATGAATACCGAAGCTTGGAGAATGAAGCGAAGCCCGACTTGCTGGAGAAGATTTTGAGACGCTACTTGAATTAGGTGTCCCTCTCTGGTGATGGGAGACGGTGAGGGAGAATGACGTCACACTCAAAGTCGACGAATGAGTTGCGAGCTGGAGCGGCAGATGATCACCATCAAGACGTTGATTGGAGAGTGCCGGCGATGACGTGAAGATCACTGATAGGTTGGACACATTCCCAGGGCAAGTAGGTGGAGGGTGGTATGGTTGCTGGGTGTGGTGGTGGGGGCTTGGCGGCAGTTTTTGATTGCTCAGCAATTTGCAAGGTGGGGTTGAGAGGGAGCGATTGAGGTGTGGTGGAGTGTGCTGGGGTGTTAATTTCATAATTGTCTAAAACAGGAGGAGCGTGAGAACTGTCACTTGATAGTTCCTTACTGAATGTTAGTTGTGCAGCTGTCGTGAAGAACCGATGCAGTCTGCAGGTTGGTAGAGGTAAAACTTCAGGGAAGTAAGGTAAGTTCTCACCAAGAAAGACGTAGTCGACACAAACACAAGGCAGGTGAATTACAAGGTGCGTGGCAGGTGTGTAGACTGGAACACCTACACTAGTGAGTTCGGTTGTGTCACTGAAATCACTGTGGAGGCGAAATGAGAGGGAGATCCGACACACTGCTGCTTCCAAATTGTTTCACTACCCCCTCGTTCCCCACTCAGGTTAATTCCAAAGATCTGAGGCGATGTATAACGGAGGTTTATTTGAGGGAGGAATACTATAGATGTGCTCTGAATGCTGGCTAACCCCCGACTGAATTGTGAGCGAGAAGCGGGAGTGAGAACCTTAGCTTAGCTTAACAGTTAAAGGAATTTGCTGATAAACACAAACTACTGGTTACATACATAGGTTTAGGTATTAAAAGTATGGTTATATAATTACAATAATATAGTATGGGTACATAGCTGAGGAACTGCATAGGCCAAAAGGCTTCACTTTAAACTTCAGTAAACCTTATCCATACGAAAAGGTTGTTTTCTCCTTGTCCTTCTCTGTAACCTTGACCAGGTGGTATCCTGCCTTCACGTCTAGGGTGGAAAACCACTTGGCACCTGACAGAGCATCCAGGGTGTCGTCAGTTCTTGGCATTGGGTATGCAGCTTTCACTGTCACTTCATTCAGGGCTCGATAATCTACACAGCACCTTACTGAGCCATCCTTTTTCCTTACCAGAACCACTGCTGATGCCCTAGGACTGCTGGACTTTTCTGTCACTCCTTGACTTTGGAGATTCTCCATCATCTTCTCCATTCCTTGCCGTTGAGCTGGCGCCATCCTTCGCTCTGCTGTTTAATCAGGCGGTGATCCCCAGTGTCTACACAATGCTCCACCAGATCGATGCATCCCAGGTCTAGGTCTCCAGTGAAAAAGACATTAGCAAACTTCATCTGCGGCTGCTTCAACTTCAGCACTTGTGAGCCATCCAGGCATTAGGAACTCCTTGAAAATAGGTCTTGTAAGTTGTCTGGCAGATACCCATCTTCATTGACTACACTCCTTTTACAGGCCTTTCTTTGATGCCATCCAGGGTCCACCGCCTGACACAGTCCCAGAATTTCTCCCTTGTTGATCTTCTGTGGCTCACAGGAGAAACTGACCACCACAACCAGCACTTGACCTGCACCTGTTTCCACCAATGTTCTCCCCACCATCACTCTGGCTTTCGTCTTGCACCGTACACCAGGCTCCACTACCCCTAGACATCTGTTAAAAGAGACATTCACCTTGCGCCAGAGCAATGGTTCTGATTTGGGGGGTATCACTTTACGTTCGTAGTGCAGAGCGCCCTCACCTCGACACCAGAACTGGTACGTCTCATTGCCGTGACGGGAACCGACCTTCTTCGAATCTTCAGTTTCATGGAGCACAAGTCCAGCTTACATCCCATGGACATCAGATAGTCCAGACCCAGAAGGCAAGGATCCTTCATCTCAGCTACACATGCTGGAAGCGTGGCCTCTTGCTGTGCCACTTCAATCCAGACATCCAAGGGTCCTTTCAGGTCTGTGAGGTGCCCAGTTATGCCACACAATTGTTCTGATGACTCAGGCAGATACCAGTGATGTAACACATCAGGCCTCACAAAAGCCTGCTCTGAGGCTGAATCAATCACCAGGGAACACTTCTTTCCGTCTATTCTTCCATCTACTTACACACCATCGATAGCAGTTCTCTTGCAGTTTCTTTGTGGTGGGGCTACTTGGGAAAAGCTGGCTGGTGGTTGCCTCTTAACACCAGCCTCCAATAGTTTTCTGCTCCTTTCTGGTTTTCTGCAGCCTTCTTCATATCCTCCCTTTTCTACTTTGGGCAATCAGAACCGAAGTGTCCCACCTCACTACTTGTCCAACATGCTTTTGTTACAAATGTAGATTTCCTTGCGCTGCTCTGCTCTATTCTTCATCCTTCTTTCATTTGTAACAATCGTCCTTCTTGTGTCCCAGCTTCCGGTGGAACCAGCAACCTCCTCCAGTCTTCTCCTGTTCCCTCTTCCACTTCTAGCAGTCCTCTTTCCTATGTCCTGGTTTTTCGCAGTACCAGCAACTTCCTTTAAATTTTTCCGCTTCACGTAGTTGGCCCTTTCTTGCCTTGAATCCTGCACTACGACCTGTCTGAAAAGTGGACGTACTGGACCTGATGTAGGACTCAGATTCTACAGGCCTGGCTAATGCTTGCATGCTTCTGGGTTGTGCTTGCTTCACTTACACTTTCAACTCTGCACTATCAAGAGCATCGATGAACTGGTCCCTCAGAAGAATAGCCAGCAAGTTAGGTGTTGCTCCAGGGTATGCCTTGTATGCAATACTCGTCGAAAGCTAGCTGCTGCAGATATTCGCCTCGAGCCTGTACACGGCTCCAGAATCTTGCTTTGTAAACCTCAGTCTGGTATATGGTCCCATATCTGCATTCCAGTACTTCTACAAAGGACTGATAACTGTTTCTCTCCTTTACTAACATCTGACTCAGTATTTCCATTGTGGCACCCTTGAGGCTAATAGCAAGATGAACTGCCCTCTGCCTATCGTCCCAACCATTCTGATCAGCAAGAAACCCAAACTGCACCCGGTAAGCTTCCCAAGATACTCTACCACCAAATTTCTGAGATTTCTTCTTAATTGGACCCCCATTACAGTCATGCATTTCACTGGTTTGAGGCCTAAAAACTGGGACATCATAATTAAGTCCAGGACTTGAATCACCTACATGTTGATTATTCGACCCTGTAATGTTACCTGTAAATGCTTGGGATCCGTCATGATTCACCATGCACTGTCCATTCTTTTCGTATGCTCCCTATACACTAACCTGAGGCTCAGCAGTGCAGTATTCCTCTACAATCTCAATTCTCTCACTAATTATCTTCACATTGTCGACTACATGCTTCAACTGGGTATCTACATGCTGTCTGCACTCTGTCACTATTCCTTCACTAATCTTCAGCTTGTCTACATGCTTCAGCTGGTCATTTAGGTGCAGTGTGAACTCCATCGTTGTATTGCTTACCTCACACTTCTGCTGCTGTAGCTTGGCGTATACTTCCTCCTTCAACTGTTGCTGCTCTGCTTCAGCTGGTTATCTACATGCTGTCTGCACTCCATCACTATTCCCTCACTAATTTTCAGCTGGTCGTCTACATGCCTCAGCTGGTCATCTAGATGTTGTCTGATCTCCATCATCTTGTTGCTTACCTCACACTTCTGCTGCTATAGCTCAACATATACTTTCTCCTTCAACTGTTGCTACTCCTTCGTTTCCCCCACGAAAGCATCTAGCTGTCATTGCATCCTCAGTTGTAATTCCTTCTGTTTCTTCTGCAAATACCTCTTGAAGCTGTTCACATTGTGTTTGTAATTATTCTTAGATTCCTTTCTTGAGCTCTTTTTGTTCTTCACTTTGTTCCTGTAATTGTCCTTTGAGTTCTTTCTGTCCTTCATTTTGAGCCTGTAATTGTCCTTTGAGTTCTTTCTGTCCTTCATTCTGTACTTGTAGTCGTGGTCATAATAGTTTTATAATTGCACACAGCCTTACTTCCTCCCTAGCTTGGCCTTTTGTCTGTACACATTCTGCTTCCTTGTTGAGGGTTAGACTCACTGTGGCCCTTAATGATCCACGCTCCTGACAACACTGTTACATCCTCGTACCACACTGAAATAGGCTCCAACAGCAGTAGTATAGTATAGGGAGGACGTTGTCCAGTGAGCTGCTCTTCCCATGGTCAGCCTTTCAGTGTACAGCACACAAGATCAGCTCAGGCGTCGTAAATAAACACTGGCTTCTTATGTTCACTGGCTTTATTTTCCAAGTAATTACACTTAATGCCCACCAACAACCCTTCACTATTCTCACAAGTACCGAAGATATACAAACTTCAGTAACGGCAATTACACTTAACTACACTCAAACTGAACTGAAAACTGACTGAAACTGCTTTGGTCTCTTCTCCATCCTTATATAAGCTTTCATTATACTCGAAACTTCGAGTACATTCTCAACGGAAAACAGTTCCCAACTCGGAGACATCCAACACAAGCCAGAGTTCTCTTACACTTACTTAATTATTTAGCATACAGAGTGAGACAAAATTATAAAATTTAACAATAACATAACTAAAACATTATAGAGAAAGAGCATAAAAATTAAAGCATAGCTTACAAAATACCTCCGCTTACAAATAGCAGGTTAACTGGCAACTGTGACACGTAACTTAAAAAAAAAAATAAAGGGAAAAATTGAGAAGCTTCCAGTACATCTTAACTAGCAAATCTCGCTTGTTAATATTTAAAAAGGATGTTGAAAATAATATTTTATGAAATAATACATTTTTATTCCCTGGTAACACAATACCATACAACATATCAGAGATTTTTTAGGTGTCCAGGAAAAATTTGATAAACTTCACATAAATAAGCCAAATAAAATCTCGTGGCATGTGTTAAGTATTTTACCAATGAATCTGTGACTCTTATTTACATGCAAGCAGAGAGTAGTAATAAATGGAGAATGTTCTGAGTGGCTTGAAATAAGTAGCAGAATACCCCAGGGACTAATTTTTTTTTACCACTCTCTCTCTCTCTCTCTCTATCCTTCTAACTGCCTATCATCTTACGTATCTATCTACTTTCTCCTTTTTTTTAATAATAGTTTCCATACTGAACTTTTCCTTTCCAGTTATCACGTTGTGTTTATTTTTTTTCCTCCCGATTGTTATGCCCAAGGAAGTTGTGGATGAGAGAGCCTCCCTCACATTCCTCCCCTCTATTTCACTTCACCGCTTTCTCCTTACCCCTCCATCATCTCAGATTCTTTCCATCCATCCCTGTCCATTACTCCCTTCCCTCTTTCTCTCCACCACTACTTTCCTCGTCTCCACCGTCTCACATTCTCTTCATCACTTCCCTCAATCATTCCCTCTCTGTTTCACTTCACCACTCCCTCCTGTCATTTTTTACTTCAACATCACACCCTCTGAGTGATGATGACCCTGTAGGGCTTGGGTATGTTGAAGAGGAAATCTGTAGGGTCCTTGTCCATGATGAGTTCATGCCCTGGTGGCGGTGTGAAAGAGAAGTTCTGAAGGAGCACCGTCAGGAACACAAACAATTCCACCCTGGCCAGACTCTCACCAGGACACGACCGTCGACCTGTTGATGTGGAAGTGAAAGATTCTTTTAAAATTATTATTACTTTAATGCAGCGATATGCAGTCAAAGGCAGACAGATACAAAAAGGTATCCCCTCTAAGGAGTATATAAGAAAAAAAGCCTAAACTCAAAATTCATTAATTCCAACATGTCGAGACATTTTTTTTTTTTTTAATGCATATATGGAAGCATAGCCAGAAAGACAAGAAAAAGAATCCCTTCCAAAGAGTTTAAAAGAAGAAAAAGGGAAGGGTCCAAGATAACCTACAGTAAACCAAGGGTCGAGAAACTTTTATAGGGTATTACCCAAAGTTTACTTGAGTAAACTGAAATAATCCCTAGGAAAAAAAAAAAAAAAAAAGTACTTCTATGTACACATGTGTCGATAGTACGGCAGCTAAGCAACAAATATCATGATGAATCGTACATTGTTTTACATCCTGTTCATTAAAACTTGCGTCATTTGTTTGAAAGATCAGTAACATACCGCACGCATTACCTCCCATACTGCACGCATTACCAGTAATTTTTTAAATTTACCCCCATTTGGGGAGATTTACCCCTGTCCCTCGATCCCTGAACTATACTAACCCCTTCACCATAAAAAAAAAAAAAAAAAAAGTCACGTAATGAGGAAGTATTATACCTGCCACCACATAACGATGAAATATTGTACCCACCATCGCATAACTAAGAAATATTGGATCTATTATCACTTAAGAAGGGAAAACTATACCTTCCAAGATAAAGAGAAAATATAATACTTGCCATCACATTATTGTACCTATCTATTATAACGAGCAAAAATTGTACTGCTTACCATCACATATCGAATATATGCTGTACTCCTACCAACGTGGATCATAACAAGGACTTTTACTGTACACCCACGCCCCAAAGCTTCTGTACCCCTTCGGTGGAAGGAAGTGGAAGTCAGGGTTAGAGAGAGGGCAGGCGAACGGACGACCGTGAGTGGTAGTTTGGAACTGAGCTACGAGGCGAATAGTGAGAAACTTAATGACACTGGATTCGAAACATTTCCATGCTATTCACCTGCAAAATATTATGCGTTCGTAACATACATAGCATATATTATAACTTAGACTACTATGTTATCATGGTGTCCTGTGAAACTGACTCATCTGTTTCGGATCCTCATCATACAAATAAAGCACCGAGCCATTTGTATATAAGCTGCAACTCGTCATTATCACTGCGGTGATAATTTTTGTGAATGTTATTCCTGGATTGTCTATTGCTATAATATAGAATGATTGTGACTTTAGCTGATCGCCACAGTAGCTATGCGGATGGTTATAAATGCTGCAATTATTTTATGTGGACGAATAAACCACATTGTGATGGGCAGCGGAGAGCATTCTCCAATAATTTACTATAACCAGGTGAAATTAGATGCAAACAACACAAAATATTATGAGACAACGAGGATACAGGAATGGTATCCTGCTCCGCCTTGTTATCCAGGGGTGGGATGTTCAAAAGCTCGTAACGGCCGCTAAGATCATCGTAGTGGGTACGATAATCATAGCGCGCTCGTAAACCGCTAAGGTGTATGTTCAAACAAATTTTACGATCCTCCATCCGCCATATTTGCTCGTAGCACTACGATTTCTGACAAGCACCCTTAAGCTGATCGTAGCGTCGCATAGTGGATGTTTCTGTAATAAACAAACTGAATCAAGTGATGCTGAGTTTGTTTATTTACCTTTTCTGTGAACCACGATGGAGTTACAAGTGGTTTTACAGGTAGAACTGGCATTACGAAGAGCGATGAGACTTGAGAGGAACTACAGAGACATAATGGATCCATTTGCTTACAGTGACGAACATTTGTTTAGATATTATAGGTTTCCCAGACAAGAACTTCTTCACTGGTGTGCAAGAGTTGAACCACTAGTTGGACCAGCGACAAGATCCCGTGCTGTGCTATGTCATTTGCAAGTGTTAATGACATTCAGATTTTATGCAAGAGGCTCGTTTCAGAGCGTGTTGGCAGACACATTCGGCTTAACACAGGGACGTGTGAGCAGAATAATTAAGAGTGGCACACGTGTTGTACAGAAAATCTCTTAGGGAAGTTAAGAAGCCAAGAGGTAAGCAATGAGGGGGAATTTTTCGTTTCTACTGCTTACATCTGTAAATGGAGAAATGGCGTTCCTCTGAGCTAGACCCTGTATTGGATCATATAGCCCCGCTAGGTTACAGGAGCACGCTACCACTCCCGGCACGACAGTCCCGGGCCAGGCTCGAACTCACAATCCCTCGCTTACGAGCTTGATGCTCTACTACTGAGCCATCGTGCCCCCTTACAGCTGTAAAAATACAGACCGATGCACTGTTCATTAAAACATGGTTTAAGTCTGTGGGAGTTGTAATGATACAGTCTGAAGCCAATGATATATTGTTTATTCAGGTAAAAGGGTCTCGATTTGGATCTCGATATTTTCAAAATTATCACTATGTTTTATTATGATGTGGATCTTTCACCTACACTATAGTTATATCCAAGGTGATGTGATTGTTCTTCAGCAATGTCTGTCTGTCGAGCCAACCCTGTATGAACGCCATCATCTCATCTGTAAAATTTGCTCGACGAATTCGTATGATAGGGAACTCGTCACTTGTCATGTCTGATATGTCTTGGGATGAATATCGTAGTTGTTTGAGTTATGTAATGGATAAGTGTATTTGTTTACATTTTGAAACTCCATTTTGATTGGCTCATAATCTTTCAAGGATTATGAAATCTCTCTTCTGATTGGCACAGCGACTATCAGTTGGGTTGCATTATGAACGAAAGGAACGGAACGGAACGGATTTTACAATCGCATCATCGTGAGCTACAAGCGTTGTCGCGAGCGTTAGAAGATACACTTTAGTGGTTGTCGTCGCTCACGATCAAAGATGGCCGCTATGAGCGCGTTACGATGATCATAGCCACGTCTCGCACCGATCTTTTGAACATCCCAGCCCAGGCCTTAACCGTTGCTTCACCTCATACGTGCATTATTTTCCTTCAGTCTCTGCCACTTTTATTATTCTTACTTCCCGGTATCCTCGTACTGCGAGTCGTCATATTCCTTAGGGGGTTTCTAGTCGTCCGGTCCTATAACCCC
Organism: Coenobita brevimanus; assembly: GCF_032717465.1. Lineage (NCBI taxonomy): Eukaryota > Metazoa > Arthropoda > Malacostraca > Decapoda > Coenobitidae > Coenobita > Coenobita brevimanus. The sequence continues at coordinate 14,015,521 of NC_137007.1, forward strand.
TACTGTATTACATTATTCCTCACATCATCACTCCCATACAACGTTAGCACAAGACCACTGAATCTGTTACTACCATTATTGGCACTACCACTACTAATCCCCTTTTTCTCATTGTGTCAAATTCCCCTCATAGTACTACTATTACTACTTCTCCTACAACTACTCCACTATAAATCTGTATAATAATACATATGATTGTCCTTAGGTCTGTGTATCTGCTAACCATATTGTCCCTGTCTCACCGTCGACAACTCGTCACTTACCCCGCACCGCTACCCCAGTTGTACCACCCTTTCTCCCACCCACCATGGACTACTTCTCCCGCACTCCAACACCACTCTACCCCTCACCTCATCCTTGGACCACCAGGCCTGTTGTTCACCCTTTACCGACGAATATGCACGATATGCATTAACAATAAGAGAAAGGCGTTTGGGAGCCGAATGCTAATCGCCCGCCAGAATGTTCTTTGCCACATCTAAAATTTAGGCAATATTTTTATACCATGAAGGTTTTATGTTGATAGCTCAAGCCGTTCATGAGATATAATGGTGCTAATGGCAGGCGATAAAAACTAGTTGACCTTTGGCAGTTATTTTGGTGACCTTGACCCTGACCTCGAGTGGCCATTTTCGAATTCGTCCAAGATTTTGGTCATATCTTGATACGTTGACGGTTTCATGTTGATAGCTCAAGCCGTTCATGAGATATAATAGGAACACACACACACACACACACACACACACACACACACACACACACACAGATGCAGACAAAAACATTATCGCTCCGCCTTCTAAAGGTGGGCGATTATAAAATATTACTAATAACAACTAGAACATAGATGTGTACTATAGCGTTCCCAACATTACACTTAAAAATTGCAGACCCAAACGTGACTATCTTACGGAGCACTGATATATTAACCACAGAACCGACAACAGACTGTACTTATCATTACCACTGGATATTCCTTATAACACTTCACCATGGTAATGCAACCCACTGTAGTCCTTTGTGGGATCACTACACATGTTTGGGAAAAATAACAGTGCACAACATGCCTACACCTCACTAAAATACGCATGTGACGTTTCACGGACATCCTTCAAATAGCCTAGAAGTTATTGGACAAACAAACATACGATTGGACATAGAGGCAGAATGTTTCGCATCGGTATGTGGCGACCTGGCAAAACTCTTACAATCCTGCTCTGCAAGTGTCATCATAGTTATATCAATACTACTACTACTACTACTACTAATAATAATAACAATAATAATAATAATAATCACATGTTATTAGGCAAAGCTACAAAGGAGGACAAACACTGAAATAGCATGTGTCGACGCAATGCAGAATCTGTTTGCCATGACAGAAGGTTGAGTTGCTGTCAAATATTAATTTAGTATTAGTATAACCCTACCATTACAGCATATTATGGCACTGGTTGGTTTCATATGTCACAGCTGTTTTCACGTGTTTTATCAGGGAGATTATGGTGTTTGTCCTCCTGTGTATCATGCATATTAACATGTGATTACTACTACTACTGCTACTACTACTACTACTACTATGATAATGATGATGATGATGATTTTTATTAATATTATTATCATTATTATTATTATTATTATTATAACTATGATGACACCTGCAAAGCAGGAAGGTAACAGTTTTGTCAGGTTGTCATATACCGATGCGAGACATTCGGCCTCAGTCTGTCTATGTCCACTCGTTTGTTTGTTTGTCCTCTAACTTCTCCTAGGCTATTTTATGGATGTCTGTGAAACGTCACAGGAGTATTTTAGTGGGCTGTAGGCATGTCATGCACTATGTTATTTTTCCCAGACAGCTGTAGTGATCCCACAAAGGACTACAATGGGTTGTATTACCATGGTGAAGTGCTATAGGGAATGTCCAGTGGTAATGGTAAGAACGGTCTGTGGTCAGTTCTTTGGTTAATATATTAAAGCTCCGTAATATAGGCACGTTTGGGTCTGTGGCTTTTTTTTATGTAATAGTTGAAATACTGCAGATTTATATTGTTGTTTTCATTTTTATAATTATTATTGTTAATGCATGCCACGTATATTCACCGGTAAAGGGTGAACAACAGGCCTGGTGGTCCAAGGATGAGGTGAGGGGTAGTGTGGTGTTGGAGTGCGGGAGAAGTAGTCCATGGTGGGTGGGAGAAAGGGTGGTACAACTGGGGTAGCGGTGCGGGGTAAGTGACGAGTTGTCGACGGTGAGACAGGGACAATATGGTTAGCAGATACACAGACCTAAGGACAATCATATGTATTATTATACAGATTTATAGTGGAGTAATTGTAGGAGAAGTAGTAATAGTAGTACTGTGAGGGGAATTTGACACAATGAGAAAAAGGGGATTAGTAGTGGCAGTGCCAATAATGGTAGTAACAGATTCAAAGGTCTTGTGCTAACGTTGCATGGGAGTGATGATGTGAGGAATAATGTAATACAGTAGGGGTTATAGGGCCGGACGACTAGAAACCCCCTAAGGAATATGACGGCTCGCAGTACGAGGATACCGGGAAGTAAGAATAATAAAAGTGGCAGAGACTGAAGGAAAATAATGCATGAATGAGGTGAAACAACGGTTAAGGCCTGGATAACAAGGCGGAGCAGGATATCATACCTGATCTTCGTTGCCTCATAATATTTTGTGTTGTTTGCATCTAATTTCATCTGGTTATAGTAAATTATTGGAGAATGCTCTCCGCTGCCCATCACAATGTGGTTTATTCGTCCACATAAAATAATTGCAACATTTAAAACCATCTGCATAGCTACTGTGGGGATCAGCTAAAGTCACAATCATTCTATATTATAGTAATAGACAATCCAGGAATAACATTCACAAAAATTATCACTGCAGTGATATATATATATATATATATATATATATATATATATATATATATATATATATATATATATATATATACATATATACTGTATATTTTTCCTGGCCTATCAACCATTGGGGCCGAAGCCCCTGGTTATTAAGGCCGGATATATATATGTATATACATTTAAACATATATACATATATATACAAACATATATATATACATACATACATACACACACACACACACACACACACACACACACACACACACACATACACACACACACTTCCATGCATACATACAGACACACTTTCATGCAAACTTACATATATATATATATATATATATATATATATATATATATATATATATATATATATATATATATATATAATTTTAATTTTATTGATTTTTTTTGTATTTTATTTTTTTTTAAATTTTTTCTTGTTTTATATTTTTTATACCTTATATTATAAAGAAAAACTAATCTAAAGACCCTAAAACTAATCACCTAACAGACAAATCGCTAACCTATACTAAATCCTACAGACAAATAGCTAGGCTTAAACTAATGATAAAAATACCTCGACTAACAGAGCACCATCGACTGCAGATATGTTATGCCTTTCTACATGACATACCTGCACTCATCACCTGGTGACTGTCAGTCGAGGCACAACCTAATATAGGGGACATCAATATATGAAAGGGAACCAGACGAGTCAGGAACATTTCCATATACGTCAGCTGTCGGCCCTAATTAGAATAACTTAAGCAGAATAGTATAATGTATTTACATAATTTATACAATAAGTGAAGAACCTCTCCCAGCAGACCACCATCGACTGCAAGTACCCAATACCTTCCTATATTGCACACTTGCACTCATCAGCTGGTGGCTGTCAGGCGAGGAACTTGGCTTAATGTAGGGGACATCTATATTAGAAATAGATCAGTGGGAGGAGGATCTATTTAAAATATGTCAACTGTCAACCCTAATTAATACTACAATATATACATATTTACCGTTGATAAAAACATAACCACACAGTAAAAAAGCCACATCACTCTGATCAGTCCGGTCTCTCTCAAGAAAGCCATCAATTTATCAGTCATAACAATGTCCCCATCACCCAGGATGGTGGACAGGGTGAAGGGGACGTCTGCTGCACCACAGTACATTATAAGTGAAGCACGTTCACGAATAAATCGCCGACAGTGCAGGATGATATGACTGATAGATAACACCGCATCACAGATGTCACAGTGCGGTGGGAAGCGTCTTTCCATATAAGGTTTCATATGTGTTAAAATGGTGGCATTGAGCCGTAACCGTACCAACACTTTTTCTTCCAGGCGACTGGGACGGTTGGCGGTGTCCCAGTAGCCCAGGTACGGCTTACAGGTCGGAATATTTAGTATGGTCCACTGACCTTGCCACAGAAGATTTATTGATTTCTTTCCGAGAGAGAGACTCGACCGTAGATCACGAGGAACGTCCCAAGTCTCCTTGAGCTCTACAGCCGACTTTGCAAGTAAGTCAGCCTGCTCATTGCCGTAGATACGACAATGACCAGGCACCCAGATCAGCGTGAATGACTTGTTGCATGAATGCAACTTATTAACGATGCGGCCCTGGATCTCGTGAGAGTCCGTAGTACAAGATGCAATTGCCTGAAGGGCTGATTTTGAATCTGAAAATATGACAAATGAGTCATGCCTAGAATTGAGAGCATAGTCTATGGCTTTGTCAATAGCAAAAAGTTCGGAGGTAAACACAGATGTATGAGTCGGCAACTGATACCTAAGTGCACATTCAGTCGACCACACACTTGCACACACACATTCACTCGACTTGGAGCCGTCGGTGTACAATTGATGGGACCCCAAGTGACGAACAATGATGTTACGAAACAAATGGTGGACTCCACCTCCGGCGCCTTGGCCTTTGGTGCTGGGAGCCATGATACATCCACTGTAAAGCCGGGTGGCTCCCAAGGCGCTATCTTTTTAAACACCAACTTGTCACAGTCACTGTGGTCCACACCAAGCTCCTGAGTCAGTAAGTGGAGGCGAACGTCAAGTGGCCGACGCACCCCCCACAGAAGGGGGTGGTATTGATGCAGGGGGGTACAGGCCACATTGCCGATATTACTTTTCCTTAATGTCCTTACGCCGTAGGACAAGGCCAGGTGGTCACGGCGAATACGGAGGGGAGGCACATTCGCCTCCACTTCCATACGAGTCACACGGGTACACCGGACGGCTCCAAGACACATTCGCAAACATTTATTCTGTAACACATCCAATCCTTTCAGCGTGGCATCGGATGCCGAGCCAAACACCTGTGCACCATAGTCTAGCTTCAATCGAATAAGGGACTTTTACACCATTAATAAAGATTTTCTGTCGGCACCCCATGTAGTACCCGCTAGATACTTGAGGACATTTAACGGTTTATCACAACGAGCAAGCAAAGTATTAACGTGAAGTTTAAAATTCATTCTATGATCAAAATGTATTCCTAAAAATTTGACAGAATTTTGAAAAGGTACCGCCTGATTATCCAAAGTTAAGCACAAATTAGGTACGTTACGATTAGTGAAGACTATAGCGGCACACTTATGTACGGAAAACTTAAATCCCCACTGCAAGGCCCATTGGTGGACGGAGTCAAGGGCTGCTTGAATCCGCCCAGCCGAAAATCGTGCATTACGGGAAGAGTGCCATATTGCACAATCGTCAGTGTAGAGCGAGTATTTAAGATTCCTCGGGATGGGAGCTGATGACAGAATATCATTGATCATAATACTAAATAAAGTAGGACTAAGCACACTTCCCTGTGGCACCCCGTTTTCCTGGATAAATATATCCGATGTTACGTTACGGGGCAATTTGACAGAGAAAGTTCTGTCCCTTAAGAAATTTGAAATAAAATCAGGCAAATTTCCTCTTAAACCATAAGCATAGAGCTTCATTAGTATACTGTGTCGCCAGGTCATGTCATAGGCTTTGTGGATGTCCAAGAACACCCCTATCATGAATTATTTATTGGCAAATGCCTCTGCAATACAATGCTCCAAATTCATTAAGTGATCTAGTGAACTTCTGTATTTACGGAAGCCACATTGTTGATCATTTAACAAATTCTTCGACTCTAAAACAAAAAGAAGCCTATTGTTAACCATGCGTTCCATGACCTTACATAAACAAGAAGTCAACACAATAGGACGAAATGAAGTGGGATTCATAAGACGACCAGCCTCTTTGGGTATTGGTATGACGTGCGCAAAGTGCTATGAGTTTGGGAACGTTCGAGACGCCCAAAATCCCATTGTACAATGCTAACATCTTAATCAGGTTGTCCTGATTAAGATGCTGGATCATACCGTACGTGATGGTGTCTGGTCCAGGGCTGGTGTCTTTACAGGATTTAAGGGCAAGGAGCAGTTCATCTAGCGTAAACTCTTGGTTGTACGGGGAGTCTACGTCTTCTGTGGCAAAGTCTAATATCTGTAGCTCAGCCATGCGTTTATGATGTTGAAAACGTGGGTCATAATTGGCTGGGCTACTTACATGAGAAAAACTCCTGGCGAGGATGTTAGCAACGTCCATGGGCTCGTCATAGATGTTATTATTAACCTGAAGGGTGGTGATTGGAAAATATGGGCCTTTATTATTTAATACTCTTATAGTGGACCAGACTTTACGGAATGGTGTTGTACGAGTCACCATGGACACAAAGGACCGCCAGGAGTCACGTTTGGCCCTTCTTATTTTTCTCCTTGCCTCAGCCCGTGCCTGTTTGTATGCAATAAAGTTTTCCTCAGTGGGCTGACTATCAAAAATCCTGTATCTCCTATTGCGTTTTCTTAATGCTTGTCGGCAATCCGGCGTCCACCAATGAGCTCTATGCTTCGCATGAACTGTAGAAGTCTTGGGAATAGCAGCCTCAGCTGTGTGTAATATGGAAGTAGTTATATTTTCGACCTTAACATCTATGGACTCCCCAGATATATCTAAATATGCGATCCTTGAGAAGGATCCCCAATCTGCTTTCTTATAGTTAAATTTTAGAGGTGGAGGGTCCAAAACGATGTCGCATGTATAAGAAAGACAGATGGGTAAATGATCACTTCCCAAGGAGTCGTCGTAAGGGTCCCATGAGAGATCTTGATGTATACCAAGGGAGGCCAAAGATAAGTCAATGGCCGAAAAGTTACCAGTACGATCATCTAAACGAGTCGCTCTACCATCGTTCAGAAGACAGAGGTTGGACTGTAGTATTAGGTCGGCTACTTGCTTCCCACGACCATCAACCCTCAAGCTACCCCATTGATAGTGATGGGCGTTAAAATCGCCCAGCACTAAGTTATTCCCAGGCAGATGTTCAAATAGTGAATATAAAGCATCACTATCAATGAGGCCATGTGGAGGACAGTACAGAGAGCAAATAGACAGATACGTGTTATTACATTTTACTCTGCACGCGACCGCTTCCAGAGTAGAATTTAGAATCACTTCCGTTTGTGGGTGTGATTTGTTTGTGTAAATGGCTACTCCGTGACCTTCATATCTTCTATACGAGTGATAGTGTTTTAACTGCGGAGGATCAGGATGATCCTCCAGGCGCGTCTCCTGTAAACAAACAACGTCTGGCCTGTGTATTGACAGCAAGATTGCTATATCTTGTAACTTATTCCCAATACCTCTACAATTCCACTGTAATAGAGTGAATGCTGCGGTTTAAGATTTTCGTTGGGGGCCAGTGTGCTTCGTCTTTTTTTGTTGCCCGCCAGTAGGCGAGCGACTACCGGGGGACCTATCCCGGTGCTTGTTGATGGAAACCTCCATATTTTCATCAATAACTAGGTTCCCAACCTCCCTCGAGGAAGAGCTAACCTTTCTCTCCCACGCTGGAGTAGGAACCGGAAGGACATGAGGACGTGACTGTTTCGTGAGGGTGGTCATGTTATTCTTAGTAGGCTTGTCAGGCTTCGCTTTAGGCCGTACTGATGGAGAGGTAGCAGCAGCCTGAGAGTAAGTTGAAGCTTTAGGGATGTCAGTGAGAGAGTTGGAACGGACAGGAGATCGAGATGGAGATGTACTGTGAGTGGCAGGAGGGAGAAGGACAGGGTCTGTCTGCGTCTCGACAGAGCACATCACAGGACGGGATATTACCGCCGAAGCATAGGACCTATTCGGTGTGGGAGTTGCATGCAACTCCTTAACCTTTTTCCTAGCTTTGTAGTAGGAAATACCCTCAGTTGCCTTCACTGTGCAGACTTCCTTCTCCTCTTTCCACTTGGGACAATCCCTAGAGGAAGTGGAGTGAGTACCCTTGCAGTGAAAGCAACGTACTGTCTCTGATGTGCAATGTTCCGCATCATGACCCTGGCTTGCACACTTGCCGCACACTGGCTGGGAAGACCGACAAGTCTTTGTACCATGCCCATACAGCTGGCATTTCAGGCAACGCAAAGGGTTAGGGATGTACGGCCGAACGTGAATAATTTCGTAACCAACTTTGATATCATTAGGAAGAGAAGATTTGGCAAACGTCAAGATGATAGTTGCTGTCTTCGTCCTTATGCCTTCCGAGTAGTGAGTTATGAATTTAGCCTCTATGACATCTTGCTGCGCCAATTCACTTATGATCTCGTCCTCGCTCATCACCATGAGATCCCAGCAAGTGACAACACCCTTGCAAGAATTCATGGAGACTGGGATTTTGGCTTCAACATCGTAACAATGGAATTTGCTCAGTTTCAACAAATCCTTTACCTGTGCCGAGTTTACAGTTTTGACCAGGAGATCTCCATTAGCAAGTTTTTTAACTTGTTCGACTTCTCCTGCACAGTGGTCAATCACCTTCTTGATAAAGAAGGGATTGAGACCGGACAGGGGAGTGGAACCTAGCGCATGGATGGTGACGTTGGTCGCATTTGCTACTGGGATGTCAAGTGGAGCTCGAGTCTGGCGTCCGTCAGTCTGGGGGTGGTCAGTCCGGTTGTTCCTACTTTCGTCAGGACCACCTCCCCCCCTGAAGGGGGGAGAGGCAGCAGGGGCATCCATCATAGTAACCATTCCTCCCGTGAGGGGGATGTGGGAAGAAAGAGAAAAACAACCAAGGGGCAAAGTACCTGGGGAAGACCCACCTAGACTGAGATTACCCTCTCAAACCACTCTCGGGAGGACGCACCTGTGTATGACTCACACCCCAGAGCGATCAGTGGGGGGTACACTCCAGAGGTGAGTAAGCAAAGGCAATCTCAGGAAACAGATATAGACACTTACTATATCTACTAAGGCCAGGGAGGAAAATGAGATCTAGCTAACCTAACGTTTATTCCCCTATTTACAAAACTATTGCCGGTGAGGCAGCCCTATATCGCTAGAGGAGAGAGCAACGAATACACAACTGCACTCTCCGCAACCATTCATCAAAGTCCCTGCAGTGATAATGACGAGTTGCAGCTTATATACAACTGGCTCAGTGCTTTATTTGTATGATGAGGATCCGAAACAGATGGGTCAGTTTCACAGGACACCATGATAACATAGTAGTCTAAGTTATAATATATGCTATGTATGTTACGAACGCATAATATTTTGCAGGTGAATAGCATGGAAATGTTTCGAATCCAGTGTCATTAAGTTTCTCGCTATTCGCCTCGTAGCTCAGTTCCAAACTACCACTGACGGTCGTCCGTTCGCCTGCCCTCTCTCTAACCCTGACTTCCACTTCCTTCCACCGGGACTTTTGATGCATGGTCGTGGGGAGTACGGACGTGTTTTGCTGGCTCTCCTCTAACTTTCAGGGCTGCCTCACCGGCATTAGTTTTGTAATCAGTGGAATAAAAGTTAGGTTATCTTGTTTTAATATTCCTCCTTGTCCTTAATAGATATAGTAGGTGTCTATATCTACTTACTGAAATTGCCTTTGATGACTCACCTCTTGAATGTACCCCCTACTGATCGCTCTGGGGTGTGAGTTATACACAGGTGCGTCCTCTCGAGAGTGGTTTGAGAGGGGAATCTCAGACTAGGTGTGTCTTCCCTGGGTGCTTTGTCCCTTGCACGTTTTTCTCTCTCTTCCCACTTCCCCTTCACGGGGGAAGTGGTTACTATGGCGGACGCCCCTGGGGGGGAGGTGGTCCTGCCAACAATAGGTTTGACGTGACTGACCACCCCCAGACTGATGGACGCCAGACTTGAGCCCCACTTGAAGTTCCTGTAGGGAATGCGACCTACGTAACGCTTCATGCTCTAGGTTCCAATCCCCTGTCCAGACTCAATCCCTTCATTGTCAAGAAAGTGATTGACCACTGTGCGGATAGGTGGAACAAGTAAAAAAACTTGGAAATAGAGACCTCCTTGTAAAGACTTTCAACTCCTCTCAGATAAAGGACTTGTTAAAGCTGCGTATGTTTCATTGTCATGACGTCGAGTCAAAGATCCCGGTTTCCATGAATTCCTGCAAGGGAGTTATCACTTGCAGAGATTTCATGGTTATGGGGGAGAACGATATTATACGTGACCTAGCTACGCAAGATGACACTGAAGCACGGTTTATCACCAGATTCACGGAAGGCTTAAGGAAGACTGCAACAATTGTACTGACTTTTGGCAAGGTTGTACTCCCTTCACGGATCACAGTCGGTTACGAAATACTTAACGTAAGACCATATATCTCTAACCCTACTTAGATGTTTGAATTGTCAGCTCTATGGACACACAGATAAGACTTGTCAGGCTTCGCAACCAGTGTGTAGCAAATGTGCAACACAGGGTCACGATGCAGGACACAGCACATCCGAGACTGTCTGTTGCTTCCATTGCAAGGGTGCTCACTCCACTTCCTCTAGGGATTGTCCCAAGTGGAAGGAGGAGAAAGAGGTCTGTACGGTGAAGGCGACAGAAGGTATCTCCTACTACGAAGCATGGAAAAAGGTGAAGGAGTTGCATGCAACTCCCACGCCAAATAGGTCCTATGCTTCGGCGGTGATGTCCCGTCCCGTGATGTGCTCTGTTGAAACACAGACTGATCCTGAACCGGTTCCTCTTGCCACACACTCTACCTCTCCATCTCAGCCTCATGTCCAATCCACCTTTCAGACTGACATCCCCACTGCAACTTCTTACTCTCAGGCTGCTGCTGCCTTTCAGTCAGTCAAACCTAAACAGAAGCCTGACAACTCTAGTAAGAGTAATATGACCACCCTCACCAAGTCACGACCTCATGTCTCACCTGCTCCTGGCCCAGCACGGGAGAGAAAAGGTAGGTCTTCCTCGGTGGAATCTGGGACCCTCGTTATTGACGAAAAAATGGAGGTTTCCATCTGCAAGCACCGGGATAGGTCCCCCAGTAGTCGCTCGCCTACTGGTGGGCAACAAAAAAAAGACTAAGAGCACTGGCCACTCTTGTAAATCTTAAACCACCACATTCACTATATTGCAGTGGAATTGTAGAGGTGTTGGGAATAAGTTACAAAATATAGCAATCTTGCTTTCAATACACAGGCCAGACTTTGTTTGTTTACAGAAGACGTGCCTGGAGGATCATCCTGATCCTCCACAGTTCAAACACTACCATTTGTGTAGAAGATATGAAGGTCACGGAGTTGCCATATACACACACAAATCACACCCACAAACGGAAGTGATTCTAAATTCTACTCTGGAAACTGTCGCGTGCAGAGTAAAATTTAATAACACGTATCTGTCTATTTGCCCTCTGTACTCTCCTCCACATGGCCTCATTGATAGTGATGCTGTAAATTCACTATCTGAATATCTTCCTGGAAATAAGTTAGTGTTAGGCGACTTCAGCGCCCATCACTATCAGTGGGGTAGTTTGAGGATCGATGGTCGTGGGGAGCAAGTAGCCGACCTAATACTACAGTCCAACATCCATCTTCTGAACGATGGTAGAGCGACTCGTGTAGATGTTCGTACTGGTAACTTTTCGGCCATTGATTTATCTTTGGCCTCCCCTGCTATACATCAAGATTTCTCATGGTACCCATATGACGACTCCTTGGGAAGTGATCATTTACCCATCTGTCTTTCTTATACACGTGACATCGTTTCGGACCCTCCACCTCCAAAATTTAACTATAAGAAAGCAGATTGAGGATCCTTCTCAAGGATCACAAATTTAGATATATCAGGGGAGACCATAGATGTTAAGGTCGAAAATATAACTACTTCCACATTACACGCAGCTGAGGCTGCTATTCCCAAGACTTCTACAGTTCATGCGACGCATAGAGCTCATTGGTGGACACCGGATTGCCGACAAGCATTAAGGAAATGCAATGGGAGATAAAGGATTCTTGATAGTCAGCCCACTGAGGCAAATTTTATTGCACACAAACAGGCACGGGCTCAGGCAAGGAAAATACTAAGAAGGGCCAAACATGACTCCTGGAGGTCCTTCTTGTCCATGGTGACTCGTACTACACCATCAAGAAAAGTCTGGTCCAACATTAGAATATTAAATAATAAAGGCCCATACTTCCCTGTAACCACCCTGCAGCTGAACAACACCATCAATGATGGGCCCATGGACGTTGCTAATATCCTCGCCAGGAGTTTTTCTTATGTAAGTAGCTCAGCCAATTATGATCCGCATTTTCAACATCATAAACGCACAGCTGGGCTACAGTTAATAGACTTTGCCACAGAAGACGTAGACTCCCCGTACAACCAAGAGTTTACGCTAGATGAACTGCTCCTTGCCCTTAAATCCTGTAAAGACACCAGCCCTGGACCAGACACCATCACGTACGGTATGATCCAGCATCTTAATCAGGACAACATAAGATGTTACCATTGTAAAATGAGATTTGGGCATCTCGAACGTTCCCAAACTCATGGCACTTTGCGCACGTCATATCGATACCCAAAGAAGCTGGTCATCTTATGAATCCCACTTCATTTCGTCCTATTGTGTTGACTTCTTGTCTATGTAAGGTCATGGAACGAATGGTTAATAATAGGCTTCTTTTTGTTTTAGAGTCAAAGAACTTGTTAACTGATCAATAATGTGGCTTCCGTAAATACAGAAGTTCACTAGATTATTTAATGAATTTGGAGCATTGTATTGCAGAGGCATTTGCCAATAAAGAATTCATGATAGGGGTGTTCTTGGACATCCATAATGCCTGTGACATGATATGGCGACACGGTATACTAATGAAGCTCTATGCTTATGGTTTAAGAGGTAATTTGCCAATTTTTATTTCGAATTTCTTAAGAGACAGAACTTTCTCTGTCAAATTGCCCCATAACATAACATCGGATATATTTGTCCAGGAAAACGGGGTGCTGCAGGGAAGTGTTCTTAGTCCCACTTTATTTAGTATTATGATCAATGATATTCTGTCATCACCTCCCATCCTGAGGAATCTTAAATACTCGCTCTACGCTGATGATTGTGCAATATGGCACTCTTCCCATAACGCACAATTTTCGGCTGGGCGGATTCAAGTAGCCCTTGATTCCGTCCACCAATGGGCCTTGCAGTGGGGATTTAAGTTTTCCATCCCTAAGTGTGCCACTGTAGTCTTCACTAATCGTAACGTACCTAATTTGTGCTTAACTTTGGATAATCAGGTGGCACCTTTTCAAAATTCTGTAAAGTTTTTGGAAATACATTTTGATCGTCGGTTGAACTTCAAAATTCATGTTAATAATTTGCTTGCTCGTTGTGATAAACCAGTAAATGTCTTCAAGTACCTAGCGGGTGCTACATGGGGTGCCGACAGAAAATCTTTGTTAATGGTGTATAAGTCCCTTATTCAATCGAAGCTAGACTATGGCGCACAGGTGTATGGCTCAGCATCCGATGCCACGCTGAAAGGATTGGATGTGTTGCAGAATAAATGTTTGCGAATGTGTCTTGACGCCATCCGGTGTACCCGTGTAACTCATACGGAAGTGGAGGCGAATATGCCTCTCCTCTGTATTTGCCGTGACCACCTGGCCTTATCATATGGCATACGAACAGCAAGGAAAAGTAATATCGGCAATGTGGCCAGTAACCCCCTGCGTCAATACCACCACCTTATGCGGGGGGTGCATCGGCCACTTGCCGTTCGCCTCCACTTACTAACTCAGGAGCTTGGTGTGGACCTCAGTGACTGTGACAAGTTTGTGTTTGAAAATATAGCACCTTGGGAGCCACCTGGCTTTACTGTTGATGTATCATGGCTCCCAGCACCAAAGGCCAAGGCACCGGAGGCGGAGGTCCACCACTTGTTTTGTAACATCATTCGTCACTTGGGGTCCCACCAATTGTACACCGATGGCTCCAAGTTGAGTGAATGTGTGGGTGCAAGTGTATGGTTGACTGAATGTGCCTTCAGGTATCAGTTGCTGACTCATACATCTGAGTTTACCTCCGAAATTTTTGCTATTGACAAAGCCATAGATTATGCTCTAAATTCACAGCATGACTCATTTTTCATATTTTCAGACTCGAAGTCAGCCCTTCAGGCAATCGCTCTTGCACTACGGACTCGAACGAGATCCGGGGCCGCATTGTAAATAAGTTGCATTCATGCAACAAGTCATTCATGCTGATCTGGGTGCCTGGTCATTGTCGCATCTACGGCAATGAGCAGGCTGACTTACTTGCAAAGTCGGCTGTAGAGCTTGAGGAGACTTGGGAAGTTCTTCATGATCTACTGTCGAGTCTCTCTCTCAGAAAGAAATCAATAAATCTTCTGTGGCAAGGTCAGTGGACCAGACTAAATATTCGAACGTGTAAGCCGTACCTGGGCGACTGGGCCACTGCCAACCGTCCCAGTCGCCTGGAAAAAAAAGTGTTGGCGTGATTACGGCTTAATGCCACCATGCTTACGCACATGAAACCGTATATGGAAAAACGATTCTCACTGCACTGTGACATCTGTGATGCGGTGTTATCTATCAGTCATATCATCCTGCGCTGTCGGCGATTTATTCATGAACGCGCTTCACTTATAAATTACTGTAGCGCAGCAGACGTCCCCCTTACCCTTTCCACCATCCTGAGTGATGGGGACATTGTTATGACTGATAAATTGATGGGTTTCTTGAGAAAGACCGGACTTATCAGAGTGATGTGACTTTTTTACTATATGGTTTTGTTTTTTATCGACTGTTATTATGTATATATTGTACTATTAATTAGGGTTGACAGTTGACATATTTGAAATAGTTCCTCCTCTCACTGACCTATTTCTAATATTGATGTCCCCTACATTATACCCCGTTCCTCGACTGACAGTCACCAGCTGATGAGTGCAAGTGTGCAATATAGAAAGGTATTGGGCACTTGCAGTCGATGATGGTCTGTTGGGTGAGGTTCTTCACTTTTTGTACATATTATGTAAATATACAGGGTGTAACGCGACGTATGACAAAAACTTACACCAATGATCTATCATGTAATTTTGAGTATATTTTGTTCTATAAACATATGCTCTCTGTGACCCCAGTTTAGGACCCAGCATTCGGCTGTTTTGTGTAAAAGCTTCGTGCCTTGCATGCGCCATTCGGTGAGAGCTTCGCAGGGCGACGGGAGACGAGTATTATTAGCTTATACTGTACTGTACATGAATATCCCATATCCTATCGGTACACACGAGTTTTAAGAAGAAATTTTACGTAGTCTATTGATTCTTTAACATTAAGTCATGCATTCATGCAATTCTTTTGCACGAATCGACTATAATAAATGATTAAATTCAAATTTTACGGCTTGCAAGGGAGTAGGGAGGGAGGGAGGACAGGTTGGTGTGTTGTTGCCAGTTCGTAATATTCGGTTTCTAGGATGATGCTACCAGCATTATCATAACACCCACAGCACATTCAGTGAAAGAACATTACTGTACTGGGTGACTAGCATCACTTTAAGTCAGGAGTAATATTATTATTCATTACAATTTTTTTCGCTGCAAGTAAACGTGGCACCATTTTTTTCATATGATGTTGACGCGAGAACAGTGATACAGGATTGCCAATGTGACGGCTATGCAACTAGACCTATTTTTTGCTTCTACTTGCGGCACTAACATCTGGCAACATGATATCTAGCTACATTCTGGATATTTTTGCCATTTTGAGGTACTATTCTAGAGATTTTATCGTATTTTCTAGCAATGTTTTGCAGTGTTTGTTATCTAGCGACATTCTAGCAAGTTTTCTGGACTAAATTAGCGAGATTGATGATAAGGGCTTGGCAACCCTGCGTCCACTGTCATTTTTGAACGGGAACATTTGCAGGGGAGGCACACACTGCAAATACTGTTCTCCGCGTTCTGTTGTTCACCGGGTTCAGCTTCACATGTTCATGAAACAGCATGCCACGTACGTACAGCAATGAAGAATATGCAGATATCGTGTATTTATGGATTCTGACATGGTAATGCCAGTGCTCCAGAGAGGAATACAGCTGAAGTTACCCAAGGGCGCCACGTTTACTTGCAGCAGAATAATTGTGATAAATAAAATTCTTCCTGACTTAAAGTGAGGCTAATCTCCCTTTAGAATAACATTTTTTCACTGAATGAGCTGTGGGTGTTATGATAATGCTGGTAGCATCATCCTACAATCCAAATATTACGAACTGGCAACAACACACCAGCCTGTCCTCCCTCCCTTCCTACTCCCTTGCAAGACATAAAATTTGAATTTAATCCTTAATTACAGTCGATTTGTGCAAAAGAATTGCATGAATGCATGACGATGTTAAAGAATCAATAGACTACGTAAAGTTTCATTTTAAAACTCGCGTGTACTGATAGGATATGGGATATTCATGTACAGTACAGTATAAGCTAATAATACTCGTCTCCCGTCGCCCTGCGAAGCTCTCACCGAATGGCGCATGCAAGGCACGAAGCTTTTACACAAAACAGCCGAATGCTGGGTACTAAACTGGGGTCACAGAGAGCATATGTTTATAGAACAAAATATACTCAAAATTACATGATAGATCATTGGTGTAAGTTTTTGTCAAACGTCGCGTTACACCCTGTATTATACCATCATGATTAAGTTATTCTAATTAGGGCCGACAGCTGACGTATATGGAACTGTTCCTGACTCGTCTGGTTCCCTTTCATATATTAATGTCCCCTATACAGTATTAGGTTGTGCCTCGACTGACAGTCAGCAGGTGATGAGTGCAGGTATGTAACGTAGAAAGGCATTACATATCTGCAGTCGATGGGGTTCTGTTAGCCAAGGTATTTTTACCACTAGTGTAGGCGTAGCTTTTTGTCTCTGTGGGATTTAGTATAGGTTAGCGATTTGTCTGTCAGGTGATTAGTTTTAGGGTCTCTAGATTAGGTTTTTCTTTATAAGGTCTTAAAAGTATAAAACCAAGAAAAAATTAAAAAATAAAAAATACAAAAAAGAAATAATATAAAAATTGTTATATATATATATATATATATATATATATATATATATATATATATATATATATATATATATATATATATATGTACGGCCTTAACGACCAGGGGCTTTGGCCCCAATGGTCGATAGGCCAGAAAAAAAAAAAAAAATCCACCGAGGGGGTACAGAAACTTTTGTGCCTGGGTGTACGTACCGACAGAAAAGGGGACAAATCCTTCCTTCCTGGCGTTGAAGGATCCGTCTGGGTTGATGAAGTGGTCGGGGTGGAAGAGGTGTGGTTGGGCCCAGTTCTTAGGGTCTTTGTGACAGCACTCTAGGTGGGGAACTACCACTGTGCCCTGGAGAGGTGGGAGGATTAGGTAGGTAGGTAGGCAGAAAGGTAGATAGGCTCACAGGTATTGAGAGAGAGACAGACAGACAGGCAGACAGACAGACAGACAGAGAGGGGGAGGAGGCAAAGCACTAACCTTGGGGATGGCGTAGCCGTCGATCTCTGTGTCCTCCGAGGCGGAGCGTGCGACGGCCATTGGAATAAGAGAAACGCAGCGATGGACCTCGTGGATAACGGCCTCCAGGTAGGGAAGTCTGGGGGATGGGCAGGATTTAGAGAAAGAGAAAGAGAGAGACTGTGTGTGTGTGTGTGTGTGTGTGTGTGTGTGTGTGTGTGCAAGTTTTACTTCATTGTCATCACCGCCATCGTCATAGTCACGGCCATCATCAGCATCATTTTTATCATTATCATCATCATCATCATCATCAGTTTCATCATGAACAGCATTTCCATCATTAACATCATCATCGTAATAAAGAACTGGAAAACTTCCTAAAACTGCATAACCTCCTCTAATGCCAATAAAATTTATGGTCTATTACAGACAGACAGCAAACAATATCACATACTGAGAGGCAGGAGGAAAAGCAGAGAGTTAAGAAGTTAACCTGACACGCTACGAAAAAATGCAGTAAAAATATCAAGGTTACAAAATAGAAAACATACACACAGACACAGACAAAACAGCATTGAAAATATAAAGAATTTAGAAGATGAACAAATATAAACACCTAACATATTGCCAATATACAGGGAATCAAACCCGGGACTCTCAGGTGTGAGCCAGTCAGCATACCACTGCACCACGACCAAGTAAAAGTTGACTCACACTGTCACAGTCTTGTAACCAATGTTCCTCGGACTTCCAGTTGTGTGCCCGAGAGGATTAGACAACCTCCTGGCAGTCGGGCTAGTATATGCATTTAATCTATCCCAAGCACTTAAGGCAAGTCAGAATGAAGAGAGAAACCTGAACTGTACACAGGAAAAATCATCTAACATACTGCCAATATGCTGGGAATCGAACAATGTGAGATAACTTTTACCTGTAGTGGTATGCTGCCTGGCTCACATGAGAGTCCCGGGTTCGATTCCTGGCATATTGGCAACATGTTACATGATTTTTCCTGTGTATATTACAGATATAAACAAAAAAGCAGAAACATAAACACAAATAATTAAGAACACAAACAGAGAGCGAGCAAAAACTTCATCCCCACTTGCTCCTCTCGTGGTAGTAGAGGAAGCCGCCCTTAGGAACCACGGCGTCAATGTCCCGCTGTAACCTGGCCTGCACCTGCGGGTACTTGGCCAGGTATTTGATCGACCAGCTTAGGGTCGACGTCGTGGTTTCAACGCCGCCCAAAAACAATTCGGTCATCAACTGGGTCAAGTCCTTCTCTGAAAAATGAATACATTCTTTTCAACTTTTAAGTGTAAAGGTAGGTCAGAGATCATCGCTTTCAAATCATTCTCTAAAATATAAAGAGACATTTATTATTTGTTTTTTACTGCCTCAAAAAGACCAATGCAAGTCCCTGGTCATCACCTTCAATCCTTCTCTGAAAAAACATGCATAGTTTTTTTTCGAATTATTGAAGACTAATGAAAATCACTGATCACTATCTTATCCAAGTCTGGTCCTTAAAAAAATTTTATTTTGACTTTTTACTGCCTCGTGACGAGTACAAGTGAAAAATCCACCTTCAAATCCATTTATTATAATCATCATTCCCTCTTCCCCATTTTTTTTATAATTTTCAAGAACTCATATACCAGCCATCATCTTCATATCTTTTTCGTACTTTTTTTTTTTTTTTACTACCCTGAAAGGACTCATGCAAATCACTAATCATTACTTTTAAATTCGTCCCTAAAATATGAACTACCTTTACTTTTCTTCTTTTTTCTAAGATTTTTTCATAATTTAGAAAAGATCAATAAAAGTCACTGATCATCACCTTAAAATCCGCCTCTGAGAACTTATTTCCAGGTTTATCATCATCATCATCATTATTATTATTATTATTATTATTATTCATCCATCCATCATCCAATCCCATGTCGCCCGACAGAGGTGCGTAGGAACCCGGGGCTAAGCAAGTTGGTCCTGACATTCAAGATGAGAGCCACCAGCCTCACTCATCCCTGAGTGGTATTACGTGAGCAATAAACCCAAACCACCCTATGGATATAACCTACACAGGCTCAATCCGATCGGACTACCTTTAGTTATCTACTAAACCACCAGGCACCATAATTTGGTTATATGGACACCACCCAGAGTAGTAAATGGTTTCCTAGTGTACAGGAAACCATTTGGCTTATCACTCAGTATAGTCACCCATAGGCAGAAGGAAAAGGAAAGAAAGACAGAAGAGGGAGTGTAAAGTCACCCGTAGGCAGAAGAAAGAGAAAAGAATGAAGGAAAGAATGATAGAAGAGGGAGGAAGGAAGAAAGGAAAGGGCAGACACCCAAAGCAGCATTGCATCGAATGAGTGGATGGTAAGCGCCCCCACCCACAACAATTACTATTATTATTATCATTTTCCCTAGTCCGATTTCGTCTTTTTATACGTTATTCTGGCTACTTCAAAAGATCTTATTCAGCTTCGGAGATTTTTTTTTTTTTTTTTTTTTTTTCGGACTGTAGGGGTAAACTTATGCTAGCATTCCCGTCAGTTAGGGAAGGTCCTTAACACCTCCTCCTAAGCTAGTTATTTTGCTTCTTACACCTTGCTATCGTCTTCTGTGTTACATAAAGGATTTTATCATCACATTTCTCTGTATACATAACGTGCAAGTTTATATTAACCAGCCGCATCCAAAAATAAATCACTAAGGAAGAAGTGTTAGGGAACCACCTTAAATGGAGATAATAAGACCAGCATCATATTCTCATTTTAGTATATTTTTACAGTTCAGTATTCAAAGTAGAGAGAAGGCGATTTTAGGTCAAATTAAAGTGAAATGAGTAGAGTATACTGTCAATATTACCCGTCTAAACTTCTTTAACTTTTACTTGGCGGAAATTTTCGTCCTTTTGTAGCTTATTTCCGCAGCTAAGTGCCAGAAAAAGACAGTGCTACAGTTCTAAATCCTTTCCGCAGCACTTCCCCATGACAATTACGTGTACCATAATATTCGTTTAATCTCTTCTTACAGATAAGCATTCAAGATGGAGAGATGTCCATTTTATACCAACTGAAAGTGATGAGAGTAGACAGAGAGAGAGCGAGAGAGAGAGAGATTGATAGATAGATAGATATAGATCGATCGATCGATCGATTGATAAATAGATTTTATATATAATATATATATATATATATATATATATATATATATATATATATATATATATATATATATTTTTTTTTTTTTCATAATGATTATGCCATTAGGGATACAGTACCCTACCTAGAGGCCCCAGTGGTGCTTCTTTTGGGAAATATATCTTCATGTCACTCCCACCTATATCGCATACCCTGGTCGCCTCCCATCTATAAACATTGTCTTTTCCATCGTGGCCTCACCTGAAAAAGCATCGTCTTGAGGGGAATCACTATTCTGCTGCAGCTCAGTTAGATAGAAGTCGACGAGGTCCCTGGGATGAGACGGATCCAGTGTTGCTTTGTGTTGCTTGATGAACTCCTGCAACACGGGGTTTCGCTTATATTTTCAGGGTGACATGAAAAGACTTTATTCAGTTTGTTCATATATATATATATATATATATATATATATATATATATATATATATATATATATATATATATATACACACACACACACACAACTAAATCTTTCTTTGCTCTTAGTACACTTAGGGAATTTATTCCGACAAACATTGGAGAGACAGGATGGCTCAGTCGTAGTGAGCCTGACTCGCGACCAAAGGGTCGCGAGTTCGCAGCGTGCCCGAGCCACCATGCTGGGAGAGGTAGCACTCTCCCGTCACCACAAGGATGTAGAACCCCTAGCTCAGTGGGTTAGAGCGCTCCGCTTTGGCCGAAGGGTCGGAGGTTCGAGTTCACCCAAGGGTCACTGATAGACAATATGAAGGATATCCTGTCATACAATGCTCCACGCTCCAAACCTAAGTTCTCTTCTCAGGGGCAACGCCTTGGCCCTTATGGAAAAATGGGGAGACGGCGTAAAACTCATAAAAAATAAATACATAAAAGAGATAGAGAGAGACAGAGAGAGAGAGAGATCAGAAACATCGTTCGTCCTTTTATAGTTTAACAAAAGCTTGATCTGTCCTAATCTCTAACCTACCTTAACCTAACCAAAGCTATGCTATTGTAACCTAGCATAATCAAGTCCATTCTAGCCTAATCTAACCTAACCGAGACTCATCTAACTTAACCTAGCTTGACCTAACCTAACCTAGCCTAACCTAACATAACCTAGCCTCGCCTAACGTATCCTAGCCTCGCTTAACTTAACCAGACGAAGCCTAATTTAACCTTTGCTTATTACATACCCTCATCGTGTCCTGGATGCTCTTCAAGTCGTTCTTGAGAGCATAATAACCAAGCCTCTTCTTGAGAGACTTTGGAGCCAACGTTACAAGCCACGGGAAGATATTGAATAGGTAAACGGGGCCTTGTTGATCGTTGAAGGTCTTGTGGATGAGTCTTATGAAGTCGTGGGCTTTCGGGTCGTCCAGTTCATGGCGCGTGTCTGGTAGAGTCGTCAGCAGGTTGTAGAACAGAAAGAAAATAATTATATTCTCGAAGGAAACACTTTGGAGATCGTAGAGCAGAAAGAAGATAACTATAAGATCGAAGTAAGCTCACTGAAAACATGGTACAATCGCGGGCACATGGTCATGGTCACAGACTGTCCCCAGCCAGCACTGTCATGCCTTCCATTATTCTGATCCCTTCACATCCTTCCTTCTCGTAGTCTTTGTGTGTGTGTGTGTGTGTGTGTGTGTGTGTGTGTGTGTGTGTGTGTGTGTGTGTGTGTGTGTGTGTGTGTGTGTTTTAATACTGTCTCAAAATAGTTTCCTCTAACGTCTTCCATCGCCGCAGCCGCCTGGGAAGCGTACGTGATTTTCCTTTTTTTATTTTATTTTTTTGTTTTCATTTTATAAAGAATGGTTAATAGGGGGAAGTTGAGAGAGAAAATAATTATTAGAGCAAGGGAAACTGTCTCCAATCGCTTAGAAGATAGGAAATTTGAGGGAAAGTTTGTTTAATTATCATCCCATTTAACAATAATAACAAGAAGGACTCAGTAAGTACAACACCCTCGCTCACCAACTAGTTTAAGGGCCCAATATCTGACTTTGCCCTGTGACCTTAACTTTGAAAGATTACTTTTGAAAATAAATTACACCATTCTTCCCTAAAGCTTTCCCTTTCCACGAACATTAGCTCAAGCACATCAACGCTCCTGTTTCCCTCTCAAACCACCTGTCACATCAACCCGCCTGACTCACCACCACAACCCACCTGCCACCATTACAACCAACCTGCCCCCACCCCAACCCACCTGCCACCATTACAACCAACCTGCCCCCACCCCAACCCACCTGCCACCATCGTCCATATAATGTTAAGAACAGCCACACCCAGGGACATAGGCAGTGGCTGGTCCTTGTCCGTGTGTTTCCTGAAGTCCTGCACAAGTTGTCGCGCCTCCTCCTGCATCGCCTCCTCCAGCGCCGTTCTGCCCATGCCGAGGTCCCGCAGCTGACGGTGGGTGAAGCGGCGGTTTTTCTGCCACTGGAGCCCGTTGCTGAATACCAAGCCTCGGGTGGAAATAGTAAAGAAAATATTAGGAGAAAGTTTCAGTCCATTCTTCAGTATAATGGCTTGAGCTGAATGTAGTCAGAGAATATTATCGTTCAGTCTCACCAAATTGGCTAATCATTGTTTTCTTTTTCCCCCTTTTTTTTTTTATGAACCACGTTACAGAATTTAGTTTTGGAATACCAAGTGTAATTTTCTGGTTAATATTCGTAGACGTCTGTTTATGTGTGTATCTGTTTATTTATTCTTACACATCATGGACAGATTATGTCTGTCTATCTGTTCCTTTGTCTATCTGCCCTTACCTAACGTGCCATCATGGCTAAACACAGAGTAAGTGTAGACGTTGGGCCTGTCTGAGAGTTCCAATTTTTTCAGAGCAGTTTTCATCGTGTCGTAATTGCAGAGGAAGACGGTGGTTAAACATCCCGTACGCCACCTGTAAGAAAGTAATCCAAATTCATAACGTCACGAGTCACACAGTAATCTATCCACCTATCTATGTATCTATCAGCCTGGCTGTTTATCTGTCCATATACCTATCTGTCTATCTACCTATCTGTCTAGCTATCTCTTGTCAGACGCTTTAATCCCGTAAGCTATGGCAACAAACAATTCGCCTCCACGTCACACCATCCTTTGTCATTTGGCTGCCCTCCCTCCTGCTCACACTCTCTCTATCATCCATCTCTCCATTTGATCTCTCCCTTCATCTCTTCCTTGGTCTCTCCCTCTCTTCTCCACTTCACCTCACTTACATATGTTCTTCTAGTCATTCTCATTCTCCATCCTCTCCACATTGCCAGACCATCTCAAAAAGTATTTCTCTAAACACATTTAATCACATCACAATCGCAAAGTAATCATCTACAGAAATGACAAAAGGTCTCAAATTATACAGGGTGGTCCACGAAGAGCTCTCACTTTAAAACTTGCCTGATTGTACCTTATGGGATGAGGTCGGCTCAGTCTGCGGTGTGGGCGGGTGTGTGGCTTTGGGAGTTGGAAACAAATACATGATGCGGGGTAGACACTGATAATGCTGAATGAGCTGTTCTTGCGACACATAAGAAATCTCCCGGAAGGGTGAAAGAGAAGGGCAATTGGACTATCCTGTTATAACACCTCAGAAGAAAAGTCTTTCTAGTAATAATATTATAAAGAAGAATCCATTAAAACTATGCTCTGTTCCTTTTAATTAGGAGTTTAATTGCCATCTGTCCATCTTGAATGCTGTACTTTAACCCGCCGACTCCTGTTGACGTATATATACGTCCACACGTTTTGCCACTGTGACTCCCGTTGACGTATATAAACACGCAGCAATTGGAAGGTCCCTAATTTGCACAACTTTCAAATTTCGCCCGTGATTTTTGGTACATATACACGGGACATCTTCCTCTACAAGATGCCAGGCAGGGTTAGTTCCTTACCCGGCAAGACCTCCCCCCCCTCACATGCCATTGTCTCATCAATTCACCTGTTACTAGTTACCTGGCCAGTAAAGACATGTCACGCCATGGTACGAAATTCAAGGCCAGAGTGACTCCCCAATCGATGACAATGTGGAGGACAGAGTTTACGTAGCATTAGAGAGAGAAAGAAACAGTCAGAAATGATGATCAGGTAATGTCGCCAAAAAAGGTCAGGTATGTTGATGTGTTTGGTGAGTGAAACAATGCTTATCTTGCCTATATTACTGTGTGAAAACCATTATACTCTTGTAATACATATAAATTCGTACCACATAAATAAAAAAAAAAAAAAAAAAAACGTTTATAAGTAGTATGGAATAGTTACCCTCCTATAGAACTCGTTTTCTTTGGAGCCAGCCTGATAGAAAACACAGTAAGGTATCCAGTATTTTAAACCTCAAATGAGTGATTTCTCTATGAGTTTTCGATGTTTCTCACCAAAAGCGGAGGTTTGAGCCACAAAATTTTTTTTCCAAAATTGGTTGGGATTCCGGGGGGGGGGGGTTATGGTGGACAGTCGGTCGGGACGAGGCGGGTTAACAAAGGATTAACACAAGCACATGGTACCATACTCTTTTCTTTCCAACTTGGCCTAAAATTACTATCTCGCCATCTTGAATGCTGAGCTGTAACAAGAGATTAACACTAGATTACAGTATGATGCTTGTCGTGAAGAAATGCAATGTGTGTGTGTGTGCGCGCGTGTGTGTGTGTGTGTGTGTGTGTGCACTCACATAATAATGTCGCCATACACCTTCCTGAGTTTCATCACTTGGTCGCTGAAACTGACTGACACTGACGGCAACCAGCCAACCACCGGCAGCCCCCATATCCCTGCAGGCAAACAAGGTAAAATTATTAGCACCTATCGACAACACGAGCGTCATTAAAGCACTTGACCCACCAACAGTATCCCTCACATACCTGCTGACAAATGCAATGCCCCATAAACATCCTAGTACTGTTGTGGAAAAATATCGTGGCGCCTTTTCTGCTAACTGCGAAATTCCCCAACAGGCAATATCAATGCCATTGACTTAATTTGACATTCTCTCCACAGATGGTGCCATAGGAGGTAAAGATGGTGGATAGGGGAGGGGTAAGAGAGGTAGCTGAGAAAAAATACTCAACCCAAACACTAATAACATGTAATCTACAGTGTACACCTGTATTCTAATGTCATTTCCTGTATCATCCACTGTTTTCTTTTGACCAAACCCCTGCTCGTCCCACTAACCCCTCCATAAGAGAGAGAGAGAGAGAGAGAGAGAGAGAGAGAGAGACTTATAGGCACTGCCCCAGACCTCTAAATCGTCCTTTGACTGACCATTTCTTGTTTATTGTAGGGAAGGTTCTGCCTGCTGATTTGGGCACTGGTGTGGCAGTAGCAGTAGGAAATGAAGAAATGATGCAGGGTTAGACACTGATAACGCTGACTGAGCCGTTCCCACAACACGAATGAATTCACCTGGAGTAGGTGTAAACATCCACAAGGCTGAATTCGCCACCCCCTTGGAAATCCGTTATCTACATCACTGAAATCTCCATTATCTCTGCTATCTGATGGTTGGGTCACCCTTGTGGTATAGTCTGCCAAAAAAGTCGTGTCTTCGTTCTGAACCCCGTAAATATTCGAACAGATCAGTCGAAGCAGCAGGGATAGCTTCACAAGTCTGGCAACTGTGTCAGACCAAACCGTGGTGGGATTGAGTGGTTTGGGATGCCATGTATTACTGTCGGATGGAAATTGTTGGGAATAACATACTTGGTAATAGGGTTATAGTAAACTTTTATCACTATTACTTCACTAAATGTCTACATAATTATGCATATTTACATGTAATCAAAATATACTGCAGATTCATACACATGGTTTGTCATGTTTAATTCAAATTTGATTTTTGGAATACTTCAGAGGACGGAAAAACGGTGGAATAAGTTTCATAACGAGTGTTTAGAAATTAACCCGCTCAATCCCGAAATTTTCTGAGCTTTGGTCCGCCCCAGTCCCAGCTTTTTTGGACCTTTTTTTTCTTTTTTGCTCAAACATTCGCTTTTGGTCAGAAACTAAGGAAAATCACAAAGAAAGGTGTCCCTTGGGTCCAGAAATGGCTTACCTGGAGCACGTAAGTTTGACAGGTACTGCCATGCTCTATGAGTAGTCTTTTCACCGTACGTTTTCTATGGTGGCACGGGTACTCTGAACTGATGCAGTATACGTTTATTATCATGTATTCATATGTTGGAAATATGTATACCACAAGTATATTGGGTTTTATGCAGAAAAAAACTGAGAAATAAGGTATGTACCATTGTGCGACCCTAGTGAAATCGGTCGATTATGTCACTGATGGTAGCAAACATCGTTATTTCATCACCTATTGTATTTTTTCATGTTCCATATTACTTCCACAATTACATCATACCTTTTTCAACTTTACATAATTGTCTGTACATATTTTGAGGCATTAGGACAAGAATTAGCATAACAGTAGCGCTTATTTACTAAGTGAGATCATTTTATGTCATGTTTTTCCAACTCAGATTCTATTTTTTCACCTTTTAGATTATTTATAACATAATATATAACCCACTTACATGTTATACAATTAGTTTTATAGATGTACTTGCTGTACGAAAAAAATTAGCATAAGAATAGCGCTTATTTACCAAGTGACAACTTGGTCTTTCATGCTTTTTTCAACTCAGATTCTATTTTTTCACCTTTTTGATTACTTATAACATAACATATTACCCATTTACATGTTAGACAACTGCTTTTACAGAAGTACATGCTTTATGAAAAGAATTAGCATAGAAGTAGCGCTAATTTACGTAGGTAAATCATGTCATGTCATTATTTTTTCACCTCTGAATTTATTTTCTCCCCCTTTATAGTACTTCTCACATTACATTCTGGCCTTTTCCATGTCAGACATTTGCTTTCACAGTAGTACACGATTTACAGTAAGCCTTATCCTAAGAGAGAGAGAGAGAGAGAGAGAGAGGTGGGATGGTGGTAAACTGGGAGACAGCTTATCCCATAATTGGGGGCTGAAGAGTCACACTATCGTGACAATGAAATAGGATACAAAAAACCCACACTGGCAGACGAAAAAAAGATGTATTCCAAACAGTTTCGGCGACAGCTGTCGCCCTCTTCAGTGGATCTACAGACCAAGAGTGGTACATACAAATGCCGAGAAGCTGCTTATATGCAGGGTGAGGACGCGTTTTCCCAACCACACCTGATGTGACCTCACCTGACTCTCCCTCTACTCTGTCCACGACCTGAGTGAGGGATTACAAGGGGCAGCAAGGACCTTGCCACTAATCCTCTCATCACTGGATCTGAAGAGAGAAGGTCGGAAAGATCTAGGCACCACTTGTTCATGGAGGCAATCGGTGAGGAAATGTTGCTGTAGTTTCTTGTGTTTGACGGAGATAAGCAGCTTCTCATAACGACGAAAGCAGGCCACAAGATGGGGGAAAGTGACCAAAAAGAAGTGGAAGAATGTGTGTCTTATCGTGGGATCCATGACGATAGTGTGACTCTTCAGCCGTCATGGATCCCACGATAAGACACACATTCTTCCACTTCTTTTTGGTCACTTTCCCCCATCTTGTGGCCTGCTTTCGTCGTTATGAGAAGCTGCTTATCTCCGTCAAACACAAGAAACTACAGCAACATTTCCTCACCGATTGCCTCCATGAACAAGTGGTGCCTAGATCTTTCCGACCTTCTCTCTTCAGATCCAGTGATGAGAGGATTAGTGGCAAGGTCCTTGCCGCCCCTTGTAATCCCTCACTCAGGTCGTGGACAGAGTAGAGGGAGAGTCAGGTGAGGTCACATCAGGTGTGGTTGGGAAAACGTGTCCTCACCCTGCATATAAGCAGCTTCTCGGCATTTGTATGTACCACTCTTGGTCTGTAGATCCACTGAAGAGGGCGACAGCTGTCGCCGAAACTGTTTGGAATACATCTTTTTTTCGTCTGCCAGTGTGGGTTTTTTGTATCCTATTTCATTGTCACGATAGTGTGACTCTTCAGCCGTCATGGATCCCACGATAAGACACACATTCTTCCACTTCTTTTTGGTCACTTTCCCCCATCTTGTGGCCTGCTTTCGTCGTTATGAGAAGCTGCTTATCTCCGTCAAACACAAGAAACTACAGCAACATTTCCTCACCGATTGCCTCCATGAACAAGTGGTGCCTAGATCTTTCCGACCTTCTCTCTTCAGATCCAGTGATGAGAGGATTAGTGGCAAGGTCCTTGCCGCCCCTTGTAATCCCTCACTCAGGTCGTGGACAGAGTAGAGGGAGAGTCAGGTGAGGTCACATCAGGTGTGGTTGGGAAAACGTGTCCTCACCCTGCATATAAGCAGCTTCTCGGCATTTGTATGTACCACTCTTAGTCTGTAGATCCACTGAAGAGGGCGACAGCTGTCGCCGAAACTGTTTGGAATACATCTTTTTTTTCGTCTGCCAGTGTGGGTTTTTTGTATCCTATCTTATCCCATAATTGATGGCTAAATTTAGAGCCCTTGGGGAATTTCCCACTCCTCTTACACCGTGAACAAAATTCTTCCTAGCGCTTATTTACCTACTGACTATGTTCTGTGACTTTCAACTTAGACTATTTTTCAACTTACATACTAACTTTACAGTAACTATACAATTGCTTTTATAGATGTACATGCTTTATGAAAAGAATGAGCATAGCAATAGCATAACCACGTGAGTTCAGGTCACTCGAAATCTAATTATTCACCTTTTATAATACTTTCAATATAACATATTACCTCTTTACATGTTATACAATTGCTTTTATAGATGTACATGCTTTACGAAAAGAATGAGCATAGCAATAGCGCTACCACGTGACTTCAGGTACCGTCATTATTTTTTCAACTCAAAATCTAATTATTCACCTTTTATAATACTTCGAATATAACATATTACCCATTTACATGTTAGACAAGTGCTTTCACCTTCTGCTAACTCACACTACGCCTAACATGAACACCACGTTGACGTGTTGCCTCCCCCACACCACTCTCGCTTTCACGAATCTGTCTGAGCTCTCCCACCCCAACACTTTCACTTTCTACTGCCCTAACCATCCCCACGCCACTACTTCCTGCCACAGAACACATAGAAGGAACATACCTGTGGAACAGTCGCGATGTGCCGTCTGTCCCAGTCCCATGTGGTGATATCTTTTCCTTCCCCAGCCAGGAAAATACGCCACCATGTACTGCTTCCTCATCCTCATCCTCATCCTCGTCCTCATCTGATGGTAGGTGTTGCTGCCTAGATGCAGCACGTGGTGCAGGCTGGCCGTCCCCTGCCCTCCTATATGTAATATATTTGACTTTCCTTGGGGAAGGGACCTCCTCATCACTGCTGCTGGTTACCTCCTCAGGCTGCACATAATCGACATCGAGGGTGTCGTTGTCCATTGGGGAATCACTATCCCCTGTAAAGGTATCCAGGGCGACTTGTATCTCCTCCTCTGACAGCCCACGACACTCCATATCTGACCTGGGTGACTGCTGAGAGGTAAGTGGAGGATCAAAGGGTCTGGTGAGGTTAATCTGGGTCTGGGGGATTATCCGCCTGGCGGCGAGTAGGTGAGGCTTGCGTAGGCTGGCGAAACAGAAATCAGGCGCGATTTTTGAAAAATGTGAAAATTATGCAACTTGCAATGTTGCCGCATTAATTCACGTCACCGGGACATGAGTGCACATCATGTGCGGACGTTAATTCACGTCGCCGGGACGGCACGGGTTAATGAAACGTCATGATTATGATAATATAAAACAGTGTTTATTAATGATAACTAGAATCTCCCCTGTATTTCCTGTTGCTCAGTACTGATACCTGAATGTGATGATATGACTATAAACTGGTGGAAATATACAGTATCTTGGTTTTATCATCATACATAACACATTTGTCAAAAATTCTACCATAGACGACGCCAGCCAGAACGTCCCAGTACTAGAACTTGACTCTCCCGAAATTGTTCCACTTAAAATACAGACAAGATACATAAAATCCATCCTAGACAATTTACCTACAAACAAAGCTCCAGGCTCAGATGGAATTCCGCCAGTTGTTTTGAAAAAGTGTTCCCTGAATTGCCTCTGTTCTAAATACATTATTCAGACTGTACATACATACTTCATTCCCAAATTCATGGAAAGAAGCCAATATCCAAGAAAGTTCCTCTGACCCCTCTGATTACAGACCAATAGCAGTCACATCTCTTGGTAAGGTATTTGAAACTTTAATTAATAAGCACATTATTAAACATCTTGAATCCTACAACTTAGTGATAGTCAATATGGTTTTCACCACGAAAGATCCACCATTGACATACTCAGTCTCCTAACTCATACCATCCATCAATCAATTGACCTACATGGAGAAACTCATGCAGCAGCCCTTGATATTTCTAAAGCTTTTGACAGAGTATGGCACCGTTCCCTGCTATCCAAACTGCCTTGCAATGGACTAACGTCTTTTGTTCCATTGATTTCCTCAGATCTCAGTGACAGGAAAATAAGAGTAAAAGTAGATGATGTATATTCCAATTGCCACTCAATTAACGCTGGTGTGCCGCAGGGATCGGTTCTAGCGCCAACCCTGTTCCTGGTTCATATTAATGATCTCTTATCTGTCACCCACAATCCCATCCACTCATATGCAGATGACTCAACACTACATAGTTCATTCACACTCAGACACCCGTTTACAAAGTCAAATATCTCTACCTCTCAACTCAGTACAGCCATCCCCATAAATCAAGACCTATCTACGATCAGTGAATAGGGATAAAACAACCTTGTCTCATTTAATGCTAGTAAAACTAAATACAGTATATACAATTTACTAATAGACAGATATTGCCTGATTCGTATATTATATACCTTCAGTACTACTAACATTTCCATCTCCAAAAGTATTGAAATTCTCGGCGTCTCACTTAACAATGCCCTCAGCTGGACCTCTCATGTTAGATCACTTGCTAAAACCGCCTCAAAGAAACTTGGACTTATGTACTGAGTCCGTAACTTCCTCACTGATGAGCAGTTAGCTGTAATTTATAAGAGACGTGCGCTCTCAGCTTGAATATTGCTCACCCTTGTGGAATGGATGTGGAGTGGTTGCATTAAAACAATTAGACAAAATACAGAACAAGGGTGTTAGAATTATTAACAACCCTGCTATTACTAATAAACTAGCTCCCCTACAAGTAAGAAGGAATGTTGCCTCCCTTGCATTATTTTACAGATATTTTTATGGTAAATGCTCAGACGAAGTTGCATCCATGGTGCCACCTCTCCATGCCTTCCATCATGCTACATGGGCATCTGGTAGCTTTCATGACTGGAATGTCATTCAGCCATATTGCAGAACTTCTGCCTATCAGAATTCTTTCATTCCCCGTACTGCATCTCTTTGGAACTCGCTTCCCCAGAGTTGTTTCCATCCAAACTTCAAACTACAGCTGTTCAAGTCCAACTGTTACAGATATTTTATGAACAGAGGACACCAGTAATCTGGTGTATGGATTATTTTTTTTATTCATTTATCATTCCTTCCTCTGTTCTGTTATAAAATAAAAAAAAACTGTGGCTAAGTTTCCCTCACCCCTTTACCAAAACACTAACCTATTGTGGAATGCTTTTCTCGTTATTACTGTGTAAGCACCGCATGCCTCTGCCACACCACACATAGTATATAACATATCCTGTCATGTTCAGAAGATAAACATACAGTAAAAACACAATTATCTGTCCTTTATTCCTATGTCATGTGGCTAGTTGATAGGCTACCCGGCGGAGGGGGTGTGGCAGGAAAGTGGGGAGGGTGTGGGGTTGCACCTTGTCATTTCATCTAACGCTTGATTGGCTACACGTTCTAGGCATTATCTCAGGTTGACGATATATTACATTATTTACAGGTATTAAATCAGGTGTAATATCACATTTAGCACCTTTACTCTGCGGTGTAATGATAGACTACATTGCCAACAACAACTACAGCACATGCATCCTCCATTACCACCCCCAAACCACTCACCCCCACCATGGTCTGGTCTGACACAGTTGCCAGACTTGTGAAGGTGTCTCTGCTGCTTCGACCAATCTGTTCAAATATTTGCTGGCTAAGTCTACTAATACCAAATCGATTCACTTCCTTGTAAAACGGCTCCAAGCTCGCGCAGGGGGTGGAGCATCGGAGTGACGTCGACTGGCTCTGGCACGAAACACCACTACACCAGCTCAGTTGACTCCTGACCATGATGGGGGATGGATGTTTGCTCCACTACTCAGACTATGACATTTTTTTCGGTTCGGTGAAGTGAGGGAAGGGACTGAAATGTGTGAGGGAAGGTGTGGGGGTGTGATGGAAGGTGTAGGGGGGTGAGAGAAGCACTTCTTCCCCTGCTTCGTTTTCCCTTGTTATAGATGTTTAATTTGAGTCTGCGGTTTTATACATTTTCTGTTACTTAAGCCAACTGACGTCACACACAAGCAACGCCTCCCTCTGCCCTGATGGAAAGTGAACTGACTTGGTATTAGTAGACTTAGAGTTGCTGGATTCGGAAAGAAGACACAACTACTTTGGCTGACTATACCCAATATTTTTACCCAATATCTGTGGATAAGTCTATGGTGTAAAAACCGCCGGAATAGCCGCAGCCTGTGATAAATCTTGGGGTCCCATGTTGCACCACAACAGTGAATTCGCTTCCAGCCTGGTGACCAATCCAGTAGCTTACACACATCCTCCAGTTAATCAGCAACCGTGGAAGGCTGTAGCAGCCAATGAGCACCTCGCCTACAAACCATCTTGGCAGTGTGTTTACATTACCCTCGTGTGACAGAAAGTGCTCTGTTTTTGGATCAGTTTTTTGAAAAATACTTTGAGTAATGAGTAGCAATGCTATTCAGACAGAGTCTAGTACCACACGGTACATGCGGAAAAGGGTATGAAATGTAGGCAAGAGGAAAAAAGACCAAGGCAAAGAGAAGAAATCTTGACGAATCCTACACCAGGGGCTGCATACCCAAACCATTTAACAGCAACCTTTGTGCCAAAGGCACCTTTATGCATCACCTTTTCGTGAAAGATTAATAATCAGTGCGGCCATATTGGAAAACATTCCTCAATAGCATCTTAAGGCGGATTCACACCGGATGCTATGCGAGCTATCTATGGATGCACACTAGCTATGCTTGCTATTTGACTGTTTACATTGTAAGCCATGCCGGCTGGCTACGTCGCAAAGTTACGAAAGATACTGGTCACGGTCAGTTGATTTTGACATTTGGTTCACTGCAGCTATGGAGGAGAGTACGAAGTGGTTCTGTGAGGAGGAGGAGGAGGAGGAGCTATTATTGCTTACTTTAGCCCTTTCTATAAAAAGGAAAAGGAAATGGGTACACGAGACTAATGTGAAGAGAGAGAGAGAGAGAGAGAGAGAGAGAGAGAGAGAGCATACATAAAGGTAAACCTAGTGAGTTGATAGAATCATTTACATTACCTTGTATTTATATTCATGTATGGAATGTGCCAGTGAATGTGGTTTATGTTATACAACATAACTTATTATATACGCTACATCATTTGTATGCCACATGATATGTATTTTGTCAACAGCTTTAACACTCTCCTGCCAAGAGCAGTCCTTCTTTACCACATCCCGATAATCTTCGGAAGTCATGTCATATAATCACGGTTATTTCCGTACCTCTTCAATAAGTTGCTCCATTGCGTCCTGCAGCAGCCGTCTGTCCATACTGTACGTGTCTGAAGGGCAGGCAGACTGAGTGGCGTGAGACTGACGTGGGGGGCTGGGCTGGCGTCGGCATGGCCACTAGTGTGCATGCGCGATGTTAACTATGGCAAGGAAAATCGCCAGAGGAGCGATCTTCAGAGGTATGCCTGCAATATCGCAAGCATCGCTTACATAGCATTGCATCCGGTCTAGGCAATCCTGATGAAAATAACACAAGCAAATTCACAGCCATGTGGCTAGCGTAGTTAGCATAGCTCGCATAGCATCCAGTGTGAATTCGCCTTTATAATAAATGGTCGGACACATGCACTTGAGGGGTGGGGGGAGATACAGACGTCAAGTAACATGGCATTAACGCTAACACAGAAAATGGATCCCACGATATTTGAACTGGAACTGTAATTAACCCAAGGCGTCCTGTCGATGTATGGGTACATTGCAACATTTTACATTTGCCAGTCCCGACGACGTACTGGTACGTTGCGCAATTGCAAGGTTCATAATTTGCACAATTTTCATTTTTCGCATGTGATTTTTCGTACGTATACACGGGACACCTTCCTCTATTCCTCTACAAGATGCCAAGCAGGGACAATGCCTTACACCACATAACCTCCCGCACCCCCGCACACCATTGTCTCAGCAATTCACCTGTTACCAGTGACCTGGCCAATAAAGACATTCAGGGCCAGAGTGATTCCCCAATCAATGACAATGTGGAGGACAAAGTTTACATAGCATTAGAGGAAGAAACAGTCCGAAATGATGATCAGGTAATGCGGCAAAAGAAGGTCAGGTATGGTGATGAGTTAGTGAGTGAAACAATGCTTATAATGCCTATATTACTGTTTGAAAACCAATATACTCTCGTACTACATATAAATTCGTACCAAGTAAATAAGTAAATACCATTTATGAGTGGTGTGAAATAGTTACCCTCCCATAGAACTCGTTTTCTTTGGTGCCAGCCTATTAGAAAACCCAGTCAGGTAAGTAGGTACTGCTACCTGGATCGAGTATTTTAAACCTCAGGTGAGCGATTTCTCTATGAAATTTCGATGTTTCTCACCAAAAGCGGAGGTTTTAGCCAACAGAAAAAAAAAAATCGAAAATACCTCAGGATTGGGGGGTGTCGGAGGTGCGAAATAGCTGGGGACGTGACGGGTTAATTACCGTGCAAGCATATAAATATAAATTTTCTATTTCTTTTTCTTTTTCATCACTATTTCTAATAATCTGATGGGTAGATAATATGCTGGTGAAAGCCTGATAAAAGGTTGATAGTCATGAGATGAGGAGTTGACAAGTTTATGAAGGGTTGACGAGGAGTTGGTTTAAAGTAGGAAAGAGGTTGATGATTTTTTTCCTAACAGCGGCACGAGTTACATTATTCAGTAAATATGAAGAAAAAGGAAGGAATTAAAGAATAAATTTTTTACATCCAATCGTTTATTGCAAAATGAGATATTATTAACTGCATTATCAGACTTATATACTGAGTGCATGTAAGTATTATATGTGCATGTGAGTATTATATATATATATATATATATATATATATATATATATATATATCACGACGTCAGTTCATGCCCACCCATCCTTCACAGTGGCACGTGAGCTACTAGTTTAAAAACCGCCACATGACGTCATAACACATGATGTGCAGCACGGACGCGTTCTTATCAGCAAGTGTCCCGGCAGCGAAATTTTTTTTCCTGCCCAGTTCCGTCACTTTGCACATATGGCACCGTTGCCCTGTGTTTAGTTTGGCAACGCCGCGCAGCAGTGAGCCATATCGGATGCTAGGTTTAGTATTCATCACAATTATTTGCCTTTTTTTATGCTTGACTATACATATAATACCTATCTATATTTTACATGGATTGAAAGAATAATAGAGACATAGAGGTCATATAGTTTTCGCTGCCTTAGCTTAAATAAATATAAAAAGGGGCCATACCACTGTCTTTACTTCGTCACTCGTCTGCTGAGAGAGAGAGAGAGAGAGAGAGATTGAAACAGTATATAATAATAACATGCAGGGTCATCAATAAAAAGTGAGCATGCAAGGAAGTTACTCTCTACACTTTGCTAAAATTAGTTATATGTTGATTTAATGAAAATGCGGTACGTCTAAGGGGTGGTACATGACTGTTCGTTGAGAACACTAATCAGTAACATCTGTTGTAGGCCTATACTACTTTACCTGTCATTTCTTGTCATTGCTCCCAGACGTACGATACAATCAGCTGTGTTTACAGGAGAGAGAGGTTAATGACCCATAATATTTTATCACCTAAAACGCTTTTCATGATCATTCTTAAGGGTTAACCTTGGCAATTTCTGCTGCAAGCTGGGAAATATTGGTATCAATGATGCCTGAATATCAATGTTTCATTAGACATTTTCTTAGGTATATATGTCAGGTTAGATTTCAGATTATTTTCTTGTTTTTCTTAGGTATATTAGTAAAATCATATGTCAGGTTACATTTCAGATTATTTTCATGTTCTCATGTCCTTTATTTCATGTTAAGTATGCTTGAAGGGTTTTTGTATTTGATGAAATGCAAAGCTTTATTTGTTACGGTATAATCTTTATTAAATATTACACAGCACCAGGCTCCATATGCTATTTCCCATGTGCTGATGACAGGCATTGGGTCAGACATGAGACATTATAGACCATTGTGTGCAAAATAAGTAAATCAAGAGAAACAAGGAATTAAAAAAATAAACTCAATATATTCTATTTGGTAATAGCATTGGGCTGGGAACACATTTGCTGATCTTCAGTGAGGGACTGAATGTAAAATAATGATTGGAAAATACGCAATTATTGTTGTCATATTAAGGGTCTACTTTGTTGTTCGTGAATAATCTCAGACAGTCTGTGCAACTGACCCATCTACCATAGGCAAGCAATCGTCCCTGCAAGTTTATCCTCTGGTTATATATAATAGGCAGGCCTACGCATGATGCTCACTCTAAAAACTAACCAAGTTACTGTTATTAACAACCCCGTTACGCCATAGCTTACCTTGAAGTTGATTCATGACCAGCAGATCCAGTGATGCGCCATTGCCGATTGTAAACACAGCTGATTGAATCGTACGTCTGGGAGCAATGACAAGAAATGACAGGGAAAGTAGTATAGGCCTACAACATATGTTACTGATAAGTGTTCTCAACGAGCAGTCATGTACCACCCCTAAGACGTACCGCATTTTCATTAAATCAACATATAACTAATTTTAGCAAAGTGTAGAGAGTATCTTCTCTCTCTCTCTCTCTCTCTCAGCAGACGAGTGACGAAGTAAAGACAGTGGTATGGCCCCTTTTTATATTTATTTAAGCTAAGGCAGCGATAACTATATGACCTCTATGTCTCTATTATTCTTTCAATCCATGTAAAATATATATAGTCAGGTATTATATTTATAGTCAAGCATAAAAAAAGTAAATAATTGTGATGAATACTAAACCTGGCACCCGATATGGCTCACTGCTGCGCGGCGTTGCCAAACTAAACACAGGGCAACGGTGCCATATGTGCAAAGTGACGGAACTGGGCAGGAAAAAAAAATTCGCGTCCCGGCATGTTATTATACTGTCTTTGGAGTTGGAGGAGCCCTTGTGATCAAAAGGCGCCTTTGATGAACAACAACAGCAACTCGTGGATTATGTGTGTGGTGCTGATCGCTCCTATTTATATGAATTACAACCTCATTTGAAACAGGGATGTGTCATGTCTCCATGGTTGTTCAATCTGTACATGGATGGGGTAATAAAAGAGGTACAAGGTAGGGTAGTGGATGTTGGAGTGGCCCTGGGGAGAGAGGATAGTGTTTGGAAACTCCCTGTACTGTTGTTTGCAGATGATACCGTGTTGTTGAGTGAAGACGAAGGAGAGCTGCAAGGCTTGGTGGATGAGTTTGAGAGAGTATGTAGGAAACGGAATCTAAAGGTGAATGTAGGGAAGAGTAAAGTGATGGTCTTTGAGAGAGGTGAAGTCAGTGAATGTACAGCGAGGTTGGATGGTGAGGAATTGGAAAATGTGAGTACGTTTAAGTACTTGGGTAGTGTGATGAGTAAGGATGGAGGTTTGGAGGGTGAAGTGCTTGAAAGGGTACAGCAGGGAAGAAAGGTTGCTGGTTCTTTGAAAGCAGTGATAAGAAACAGGGAAGTGAGCATGGAAGTGAAAAAGTTACTACATGACAGTATTGTGATACCAACTCTAACGTACGGAAGTGAAGCGTGGACGTTGTTGGAAGGACACAAGTCAAGAGTGAGAGCCGTGGAAATGAGTTATTTAAGAGGAGCCTGTGGAGTCACATGGAGAGACAGGCTGACGAATGAGGATATAAAGGAGCGTTGTGGTGTTGATGTGGATGTGATAGGAAGCGTTATGAGGAACACACTGAGGTGGTTTGGCCATGTGGAGAGGATGGAGGGTGAAAGACTGACGAAGAGAGTGTATGTGAGTGAGGTGGAGGGGGAAAGAGGGAGGGGGAGGCCGAGGATGAGATGGAGAGATGGGGTGGAGAGGTATATGAGAGAGGGGGGTGCGAGTTGGGAGCAGGGGAGTGAAATGGCGGGGGACAGGGCGACTTGGAGGCGATTTGTTTGTGGCCACCCCAAACGGGATTGAGGCGTCTGGCAATAGATAGATAGATAGACAACCTCATTTCCTTGTTTTGAGTGGAATGGTTTGCATGAAAATTAGTTAATGGGTAGCAAGATCTCATATTCCAGTACCAATGACGTCAATGGGGAATATGCGTGACAACTCAGCGATAGAGGCACTTACTGTTGAAAGCTGTTTCTTCAATACGTTTAGCCATAATATGGCAATTCATACTGCACCAGTATGTGTCTAATGTTTCATTTGTTTGTTCAATACATACAGGAATTATATTCAGTGATATATGAACAAATCAGTGTGTTTTCTGTAGGTCCAGTCATTCCTAGTGTAAGCCTAACCCATCAGCTTCAGCTAGAGATATTGTACTTCATTTACTAGTTAGTGGGTATATTCAGATTTAACTCTTATACTTGCTGATCTCCTGAAGTAAGTCAGGTTGCCCATTCACAGGTAAATTTTATATTCCAGACAACGTGTGGAAAGTGTTATTTAATGAAACCCTAGTCAACTGTGAAGTGGGTTTTATTCAACGTACGTTGGGTTGATCTCGGTTATAGTAGTAAAAATGAATGTTGTAGTTAGGTGAGGTTAATATACAATATCACTTATTATGGAAGTGTTAGGTTAGGTTAGGTAATATTAGAATGATATTAGGTCTAGCTAGTATAGGTTTATTTAATTAAAGTTATGACTAGCTTATGGTAACAAAGGCAGAGCATAATCTGAATTAATCTAATTAAACAAACCTAGCCAGATTTAAACCAAACCTAACGAGTTTAATTGGAATCTAGCCAAAACCATCCTGATCTAAAAATCCATTTCACAGATTAACTAGTGATTTCACAAAACGACTATTTTCATAGATTTCCCTTAACATTATAGGCTATAACCTACTGTTTCTTGTTGCTCTGGTTGTTAAATAAGTACTGTAATGTATGTGGTTAGGAATAAAGATTATGGCAGTCCAACTTTGGTTTGTCTAGCTCAGGTCATTTTTATTTGGTCAGCCACTTCTCCCCGTTTATATCCCTTGAGCATTAAACCAAATCCTCATTGTGTTCAGGGCACAGCACCTAAACTGGAGGTGCAATGGCCCTTACACTAATATGCAGCAGTGGAAAATCCGTCCATTGCGGGTTGCCCCATTATTACGCTTTGAATACTGTAGATTAGATTTGGATAGCCAAGGTTATGATAGGTTAGACCATTTTAGGATACTAGAAGGTTATGTCAAGGTTTGTTGTCCAAAACT
>NC_137007.1:14058599-14118614 GCF_032717465.1 Coenobita brevimanus
GCAACTATTGTGATAAAGTGAAGGCCGAATTAAGTGGTTTAGACTGTGAAATGGACAGTGAATAATTACGGAAACTAGAGACTGAGAGGGTGGCATGTAAGGCGTCCAAAAGCAGCTTATGATATGTTAAAAAAAAAAAATCCACAAAGAAGAAAATGACCCAAAGACACTTGCAGTGATTGCTATGGACCTACAACAGGCTCTGCCCACACCCAAACTTCTTGCAGGTGTGCAATACTACCGCCGTTAGTTTTAGACGTACAGCCTTGGTATTCAAAATGTACTTTCAAGAAAAGCTTCGATGTATGTCTGGAATGAAACTATTGCAAAACATGGGTCTATAGAGATCGCAAGTTGTCTAAACCTTTAATCTGAATGAAACTGATACCAATATGAAAAAACTTGTTAATTTAAAGTAATAACTGTGGTGGACAAAACTAAAACAATGTTGTCTAGGCTTGCTTTCGGCAAAACCATGCTTGTAGGTTTAACCGTATTGAACACATACTTATGATTCCTGGACATTCTTACCTTCCTTGTGACCGTGATTTTGATTACACAGAGAAGGGCATTGACGTGTTCTTCCCAGGAAAACCATTTGCAAATAATCAAGACGTCAAGAACAACACAACCTTTCATTGTGGTTTTGAAGGATGCTTATCAGGTCCTTGATTTTAGTGTACTACAGAACATGGTTAAAAAAAAAAAAATTGAGTGGTGCAAACTTCAAAGATGGGAAAATATGTACGATGCTACCTACAAGCAAGGCTTCACCATCTCCTCGTCTTATTCGTTTATGGCTGTCAAGGAACTTCGGTTACAAAAGGGCAGGTCTACTGTGTACAACCAGCCCTTTAATCTCGTCCTAATATCCCTTCCCCTAAAGTACAGTGAACCAGTAAAGTTGTGGCACGAGAAGCTCAGCGACATGAAAGTCCATCGTGAGTATGTTGCACAGCACCAACTCACATTCCTCAATGAAATTATCAACAACCTGGCATCATCTGTAGAAGAAGTTGATGAATCCGAAGACGATCAAATGACTGTTAGCGTTACCTCGGACCCTTCATCTCCAGACCATCAACTTCTTTTTCAGAGTCTACCCACTACACAGAGTGAATGTTACCGTTGTCTTACCACATATTATTTAGTTTTCAATCATTCTTTATATATTTGTGTTTTAATCACACGTATCCCAATTTGCTTATAAAAAATCATACCCAATTAAATTTTCATTATGTCGGCATCATGATCGCGATTACGAAAAGCGTTCTTATTACCACCATCATGTACTGTACCTAGCTTGTCAATTCCTTCTCGTTTCGTGAGGGTAACACTGTAACCTTTACAACTTCAGATGATTCGAGTTGGGCTTTGAAATACAATGCATGAGTGAACCCAGACTCGAATTTAGTTTCACTTCCGGATGAACTAATGTACTTATGCCGTGTGCGAAAATGCTTTTCATAATATTGCTTTGTATACTAAATAATCGCATCATGGTGCGATTTGCAAACCCTTTGACCTCAGTAGATACTCTAATGTCGAACACTTACAATGTAGCAACTATCATTCACATTAAAACATGATGAGTGGATGCGCAAACACAATTGCGATGTCGTATCTGCTAAATGATTCACAACTATTCCCTCCACACAATTCAAAGCATTCCGTTGAAGTGATTATTATAACATTCACCTCGCACCCTAACCTGTGACATTTCGTATAAAAATTTAATGTCACATTACTGACTGGGAGTTGCCATGTCGGTACACATCCCGGAAAGACCAGTAATTAATCATGTACTCAGCAGTACATTATAAACATCTTGAGGTTAAAAATAAATTGTCATTCATATGAGGCTGCTAAATTTTAAAGCCGACATATCTTCAAGATGTGTATATTCGAGGTAGGCTACAACATCATGGTGAAATAGGAACAATTCTTAGAATTAATATGGTTTCATTGTTCTGACGAGATTTGTAAAATAACTGATCTCGATGACCTCGTCAGACAAAAAGATGCATAATCTACGTCCGATTTTATGACGTATTACTGAACAAAATATATTACAGTGGGGATGATAATGTTATACCTAAAACAGCAGTTTACTGCTAATATAAAGATGAAAGTTATACTTCTGTTAGCCTAAGAGTTGCAGATCACTGTACAATAGAAATACTGCATTACGTGCCTCGTGACATTTTCACAGAATATGAATTTATGCATTACCGTTATTTTATTGTTTCCTACGTTCATGGTTAGGTATTTCATGTTCCTCCAGAAGAGTAATAAATAATGACATATTTGAAGCTTGTAACTATATCAGTGTCATGTTTATGTGCAATAAGTCAGATAATGCATCGTCTGAATATCTTACTCAAAATTTTAGCATTTCACTGATGGCTCCATAATGATCATGAAATACAAGAAGAATTTTTTAGAGTAGCACGGTTACGCATCATTGTACGAGTTGCGTTCTAATGCAAATGCTCCCTTTATCATCTCAGTCCCCGAATTTCATACATTATGTTTGTCCTTCACCATACACTGTAATTCTAATGTCAGATAACCGTGGAGAT
Source organism: Coenobita brevimanus (assembly GCF_032717465.1). Lineage (NCBI taxonomy): Eukaryota > Metazoa > Arthropoda > Malacostraca > Decapoda > Coenobitidae > Coenobita > Coenobita brevimanus. Next base: position 14,061,182 of record NC_137007.1, read on the forward strand.
AATATCACTGAATTTGGAGGTTGCAATCTCCGTCATGGACTGTGATCCCAAAGCTTGAAGCTAAAGAGCTGAGTTTGTCTGCCCAGATAAGTATTCATATCAATAATTTCTTCTCTATAGCCTACAACATATTTGTCAGTGAGAGGATGTGTCAGTGCCAGAGCAAACGTTAGCTTGTCCACATCCCTACAACATATGCCTGGGTGAAAGCTATGTGTCACTACCAGTGCGAACGCTAGTCTGACCACATCTCTACTACATATGCGTGGGTTGGGGATATGTCTCATAGCCAGTGCGACAGCTAGCCTGGCCACATCTCTACCATAAATGCAATATGAAGGGATGTGAATCTGGTCATATCTCGGTCACATATGCATAGATGAGGGAAATTGATAATGTCTGTTTATTCCTTTACCTGGTCACATCCCTGTCACATACAAGTTCATGAGTTACGGAAGCAGTGCACGTACGAATTTCAGAAGGCTTAAGATCAAAAGGACGGATAACATATTCGTGTGCTGGTTCAGTTTGTCCTATGTCCTACTTTTGGTGGCAATAGGCCAAGTAGGTCGCCAGTGAGTGCGTTTACGCCCGCACACTTGCATGCACACACACACACACACACACACACACACACACACACACACACACACCAGACATGGAGCCTGGGTAGTGAGGGACGTGGGGGTCGAAATCCCCGGATTTTCGGCAGTCCAGTTAACATATATAATAACTGAACTACGTCAGCAAGATGTCAGTGTTAAGTATCTTACATTAATGTTTTCATATAAAAATTTCGATGAAAAGAGGGATTTGGTGATAAATTGTGGAGGTTTTGACAGTGAGTTACCTAGAGTTCAAACTTGTAAATCCACAAATAATCATCCCAACGTTTTCCAGAGTGCTGCATCCAGCTCTGACCAACCCCATTCTACATCCACTCACCCCTCCTCCGACATCCAGACTTATGCCTCCTCCCCCCCCCCACACACACACATGCAGTATCCACGCATATGTTCTTTACGGTAATATGATGCTTTTCACTGCTGCTCAGTTTTCATTGCTTTCTGCATCTAAAATTTCAGCCTCTGACTGGTGGAGGTTGGACCCATTTGTTCCCTGCACATGTATTCAGACTTAACACCCTCAAGTACGATAACGTCTAATTATTTTGTTTGCTCATTATTAGTATGCTTTTACTTGGTAGATTTATTATTGCGGTGTCCGATAATAGTACTAAAAAAAAAAAAAAACTGCTATCTTGATGTCATTCGTGTCATATTAGATTACCTGGTGGTAGTCAGATAAGTATTATGACGTAATCATGATGAAGGGAACGCTGTTATTTTGTAGAACGTTTATGCCAAAATAATTATGTTTGATGTCGGTTGCGGCAATCACTGTTTTATTATGTTCATCTACCAATTGAATCGTAGCACATATGGTAACACTTTACTATATGACGGAAAATAACTGCACGAATATTTTTTTTTTTCTTTCAGAATATTCCGACTCAGTGATGATGGAAGGTTACCTTGGTAGACTTTTATATTGTCCTGCCATTCATTATGAGACGATTCTCTGACTGTGATGCATGTAATACGCCAAGAAAACCTTCCTTTTAATTCCTAACTGCCACTTGGCATATTACATGCACCAGAGTCGGAGAATCATCTCATCATAATGGATGGTAGCAAAATACAATTGAAAAGTCTAACAAGGCAACCTTCCATTATCACTGAGTCGGAATATTTTGAGAAAAAAAAAATACTCGTCCAGTTATTTTTCGTTATATACTAAAACGTTACCACATGTTCTACAATTCGATAGTTAGATGAGAAGTTATGGGCACCAATTACTTTAAAGACGACCAGAAGTATCAATGATTTTGGTTTTTCATACAGTAATAACTATAGACAGAACAGGTCATGGGCTCAATACCCAAAGACCACCATATACTAAGACAGCGGTTGCCGTAACCGACATCCAACATAATTATTTTGGCATAAACGTTCTATAAAATAACAGCGTCTCCTTCATCATGATTACGTGATAATACTTATCTGTTTACCACCAGGCAACCTAAAATAAGTTACGAATGAACTCAAGATAGAAAGGGTTTATTCAATACTATTATCGAACACCACAATAATAAATCTACCAAGTAAAAGCGTACCAATAATGAGAAAACAAAATAATTAGACGTCATGGTACTTGAGGGTGTGAAGTCTTAATACATGTGCAGGGAACAAATGGGTCCAACCTCCACCAACCAGAGGCTGGGATTATAGATGCTGAAAGCAACTAAAACTGAGCATCAGTGAAGAACATCATATTACCGTAAAGAAACATTTGCGTAGATACTGTGTGTGTATGTGTTGGGATGAGGCCGACGTCTGGGTGTTGGAGGGGGGTGAGTGGATGTGGAATGGGGTTGGTCAGAGCTGGATGCAACAATCTGGAAAACGTTGGCATGATTGTTTGTGGATTTACAAGTATGAATTCTTGGAAATTCATTGTCAAGCCTCAACAGTGTACCACCAAATCCCTCTTTTCATCGAAATGCTTACACGAAAGCATTTATGTAAGATGCTTAATACTTATACTGTCATAATTCATTTATTATAAATATTCGGTCTGCCGAAAACACGGAGCCATACCTCCCCCACGCTCCTCCCTACCCAAAATCCGTGCCTGGAGTGTGTGTGTGTGTGTGTGTGTGTGTGTGCGTGCATAAAAAGCACACGCATGCACACTCACGGGCAACCTAATGGGCCTATTGCCACCAAAAGTAGGATATGGGACAAACTGAACCAGCACACGAAAATGTTATCCGCCCTTCTGAGTTCAAGCCTTCTGAAATTCGTAAATGCGCTACTACGGTCACCCATGAACTTGTATGTGAGAGAGATGTGACCAGCTGAAGGAGAAATCAGGCACTATCATTTTCCCTTATCCAATGTTATGTGGCAAAGATATGGCCAGATTAGCATGTGATTTAGCACTGACACGTCCTTTCACCGATGCATATGTGGTAGAGATGCGGCAAGGCTAGCCATCGCTCTGGCAGTGAGACATGCCCTCAACCCACACCAGCGTAGTAGAGATGTGGCCAGGCTAGCGTTCGCTTTGGCACTGACACATCTCAACCCACGCATATATAGCTAGTAGAGATTTTGCCCGACTACAGTTCACACTTGCAGTGACACATTCCCTTCACCCACACGTAAACTGTGGAGACGTGGACAAGTTTGCATTTACTCTGGCACTGATATATCCTCTCACTCACATATATCATATATATATATATATATATATATATATATATATATATATACACACACACACATATACTGTATATCCCTTTGTTGGCCAGGGGTCACCAAGTTACACGGAAGGCCAATGGGGTTCCGGCGGACCGCAAACCTTAATGATGTATTTCTGCCATATTCATAAAGTTATATCTACTAAACTTTGTACATATGTTGCCCAGGACACGGCATATGGGACCAAAACACCAAGTGTCTCCTTTTTTTTTTTTTTTATTATTATTATTATTATTATTATGAAAGAAAAATCTTTTTATCACAATTTTATTAAAGTTTGAGTGGGGAAGTACTGATTCTACACTTATTTGAATGTCTGATTGTCAGTATTCTTGGAACAGGTTCTCAAAATAAGAACAAGTTCATGTGTAAAGTAAATTAGCATGATCATAAAATAAAATTATCCCTATAATATTCATATTTGGTACAACAATTTCTTGTTTTATCCTCTTGATGAGCATCTTCTGCATTACTACCACCACTTGCATTTTCAGAATTGTCATCAACACTCACAGGAGACTCAGTACTACTCACACTAATTTCACTGGCCGTTCATTCAAGCACTTCATAATCATCAGCGTCGGATACAGATAAATCACTGTCTGAATAATTTTCTTCTTGGTCATCTTCTGCCACCGCCATTGAGGCATAAACCTTTGCTACTGGTATTGACATTGTCCTATTGTTTATAATCTGAAATAGATGAAAAAAATATATAAAAAAAATTAGTCACACGAAAGGCCAGGTTGGGTCCTGGCGGACCCCACTGACATTTATTGCAATGTCACGCCTTAATCGTGCGAGATTTTTTGCTCAAATTTTATGAGGACATAAAATAATCATCTACAATAAAACTCATGAGAGGCCAGGCTGTGAAAGTAAAAAATGGTTTAATGGCAACATTATAAAAACATGCTGGGGTCTGCAGGGACCCCATTTGCCCATGAAGGGTTAAACAAAAATATATATATATATATATATATATATATATATATATATATATATATATATATATATATATATATATATATATATATGGAGCCTCTGTAGTACAGTGGCAGAGTCTGCATCTCACATGCTGGTGGACATGGGTTCACCTCTCACCAGAGTTGTAAAAACTTTGGGACGCGTTCACCAAGCCACTGACCGCTTTGGCGGACATAATGGGTACTGTGGTTGAATCAGTGTCACATACTAGTATGCTTGCACCCAGTTGGCTTAAGGCGGGCCGATTACACCTGGTTCACAGAATACACACACATCCAAAGCCACTACAACACTACAGTCACATTCACAAGCACTTCTCAACCTACATACAGTCTCTACTAGACAGCCTAAGCCACTGGGTAGAGATACATTGGCTGTATCGTCCCTGCTCTGGTAGGGATAGGCCGGTCCTGCAGTGGACCTCAATGGCTGATGATGGATGGATATATATATATATATATATATATATATATATATATATATATATATATATATATATATATATATATATATATTGTTACATAGCCTATGATTTCATCATCCTCTATGTAATTCTAACGTATAGTATGCTGCATGTTTGATCACAAGCGTGTTCTGCCTCACTCCCCCTTCTACCCTTATAGTAGAGTAAGTCGTTCTTTCTGTTGTTCAGAGCAGGATTGTCAACTCTTTGTCCCCTATGGCTTCATTTGCGCGTCCTTCTTACAAGTTGTATCAAGCTCTGCCGGCCCCTATATAATGAGCTCAGTCTCTGCATTAATTGCCACTTAGATCTACTCCCCATTTTGCTCACATCTCTGTCCTCCCATGTACAGTTGTTGTTATTGTGAGTGCTCAGGAAGTCTCCAACCATCTAGCAGCTGTGTAATTTGAGTATAAGTGTTATTACATTTTTTTCCTTCTACTGTATAGCATAAGGTGTTGATTCGTAAGCCTAGTGAGGTTTTTGTGATTCATGTGTTTTTATGTCAGTCATTTTTTATAATATTTTGTATCTGTAATAATATATCTTGCATTCACTGAGCATTATCCGGTTTTCTCATTTTATCAGGGCTTAGATAAATTTACACTTGCTAATTTCGTGTTAATAGAGGCTATTGCAGTTAATATATATTTAACCTGTTTTTTGCCATTACATTATCCTTTTGAGTCCTGAATGTTTAGTTGTTAGTTTGAGCATTAAACTTTAACTTGTAATTTTACCTAACTCTTTTGTTTTGAACCTGGAACTTTGCGGGACAGTTTTCTCTGTTCCGTAACATAAATTTGGCAACCTCTTATCAGGATATTCAGGATATTATCATAAGGATATTGCTTGATATTTTGTGACTGATTTATTCATGATGTCTACTATTACTACTCTTGATGAAGCCAAAGATTTTTTGTCAAATGTGCAAACAGTGTGTGCTGTAGAAAACAGAACAAAGAATGAACTTAAGCTTGTTGCTCAACAATTGGGAATTGCTGTTCACTCTCATCATTCTAAAGATCAAATTGTTGACATGATTAATGAAGCTTGTTTAATGTAACTCCTCCAAATGAGCAAACGCAGATTGAAATAGCTAAGTTACAGCTAGCCCTGCAGGAGGCTCGTGCTAAGGAGGCTGAATTTCAGGCAAATACTAAGGAAGCTGAATCTCAGGGTCGTATTCAGGAGGCACAGGTACAGGCTCAGGCACAAATTGAACTAGCTAGGATTCAGGCAGACCATGAGTATCGCATGAAACAAGGTGGAACTGGATCATCTAGCTCTGATGATTTTGATGTGGCTAAAAATGTTAAACTTGTCCCTCCTTTTGATGAATCTGATTTAACAAAGTATTTTCAGTTGTTTGAGAGGGTAGCAACAGGTTTTAATTGGCCCAAAAAGTATTGGCCAGTACTCCTTCAAACTGTTCTCACCGGTAAAGCTCAAGTAACTTATGCATCTTTGCCTCAGGATCAATCTGATAATTATGATGTAGTTAAGAGCTTGATTCTTAAGGCCTATGAGCTTGTTCCTGAAGCCTATAGAGTAAAATTTAGGACAACTTACAAGCAAGATAAGCAATCCCATGTTGAGTATGCAAAAATCAAAGAAGATCTGTTAGAGCAGTGGTTATTCTAAGAATGTAAATTCTGATTTTGGTAAATTTAAGCAGATGATTTTGCTGGAGGACTTCAAAAGGTGTATTAATAATGACGTAAGCCTATATCTTGATGAGAAAAGAATAGATAATTTGTCTGATGCTGCAGTTTTAGCTGATGAATATGTTCTCACTCACAAGAGATATTCTAGAGAAAAAAGGAAAGCTGAAAGTAAGTACGTTGCCTCTACTCAGAGTACAGGTAACAGGAAAGAGAATAAAGATGATGTTTCTCAGGAAGTAAATACCAGCTTCACCTCTAGATTTCAGAAAAGTAAATGTACTTATTGTAGTAAGCTTGGTCATACTACGGAGAAATGTTTCAGGAGACAGCATGATGTGAACAAAAGGGAGTCTTTAAATATTCAGTCAATTGGTCTAGTGTCCACCCTTGAGAGTTCCCAGAATTCTTTAACCGAGTTAACTGAACCTGCTTTGAGGGGTAAATTAATTTCTCATGATGGAGCTCCTCTTTTGAGCAGTAACGTGGGTGACACTCTCAGGAGTTCATGTGCTAATTTCCTGTCTGATGGTTTTGTTAGTCCTCTGGACAGTAATGACAGGAAATCAGTTAAAATATATCGTGATACAGGTGCTTGCCAATCCCTTATGCTGACCAGTGTTCTAGGCTCTAATGTTAATTCCTCTGATGAACCTGTAATCTTACAAGGTGTAGGGAATAATTACTTCTCTGTCCCTCTGTGCAGAGTGAATTTAGAGTCTGGTTTTGTTAATGGTTCCGTTATGGTTGGATTGGTTGAGACACTCCCAATGTCAGGTGTAACTTTCTTACTTGGAAATGATATTGGTGGAAGTCAAGTGTGTCCAGCCCCTCAGTTGTCTAGTGAGCCAGTGGCTGCGGCCCAGGATTGTGATGTCCCTGATGTGTTCCCTGCATGTGCTCTCACTAGGGCTAAGTCTAAAGTTACTGGTGACTTAGAGGATAATGATGATGATGATGTTATCCTAGCTGACACTTTTCTTGCTAATTTGGACCACTCACCAGATGAGGCAGTACCCCGTAGTGTTGATAATTTGTCTCGTCAAGAGTTGGTTGAGTTGCAGGTTGCTGACCCTGAGTTGAAAGGTCTAGCTAACTCTGCTTGCAGTGAGGAAGAGTCAGCTGGTGCTTCTACTTGTTATTATATAAAGTCAGGAGTACTTATGAGGAAGTGGAGACCCCCAACAGCATCAGCCGACTATGAATGGAAGGTTGTACATCAAGTTGTCATCCCTCGTGCTTGTAGGCAGGATATCATTAGAGTGGCTCATGATTCCAGTTTGGCAGGACACCTTGGAGTGAGGAAGACTGGCACGCATTTTGAAACACTTCTACTGGCCAGGTATCTTCAGAGATGTTTCCTGGTATTGTAAGTCTTGTCACACCTGTCAAGTTGTGGGGAAGTGTAATCAAACCGAAAAGGTTGCACCTCTAGTTCCCATTCCTCCTTTTGAGGTGCCATTCACCCGTGTGTTGGTGGATATTTTGGGCCCTCTTCCTAAGACTTCTTCAGGATTTTCTTATGTGTTGACCCTGATTGATATGGCTACTCGTTATCCTGAAGCCATTCCACTTAGAAATATCTCAGCAAAGAACGTGGTTAAGGAAATGCTAGGGTTCTTCACAAAGTTTGGTCTGCCCAAGGAGGTACAGTCAGACTGGGGAAGTAATTTCATGTCAAATGTTTTCAAGCAGTCTCTGAAAGAGTTGGGCATCACCCAGATCACGTCTTCAGCTTACCATCCCCAGACCCAAGGAGCGTTGGAGAGATATCATCAAACACTCAAATCGATGCTCAAGAAATACTGTTTGGAACATCAGAAAGACTGGGATAAAGGTCTTCCATTCGTTGTATTTGCCGCAAGAGAATCTCCAAATGAATCACTGGGCTTCTCACCCTTTGAACTACTGTTTGGCCATGAAGTAAGAGGACCCCTTAAGCTACTCAAGGAATGCTGGCTGTCGGAGGAAGATGACGTCAACCTGCCGGAGTATGTGATGAAGTTCAAAGAACGGCTGTCCACTGCTTTACAGCTGGCGAGAGAGAATTTAGGAGCTGCTCAGGAGAAGATCAAGACTTGGTATGATAAGAAGTCCAGGTTATTCCACTTTCAGCCAGGAGATCAGGTTTTGATTCTGCTACCGGTGCATGGGCAACCTCTTCAAGCCAAGTTTAGTGGTCCTTATTTCGTGGAGAAGAAACTCAGTGATGTCAACTATGTCATCGCCACACCAGATCGTAGAAAGAACAAACAACTTTGTCACATCAACATGCTAAAGTTATATCACAGGCGGGACGAAAATAACCAAGTCTGCACTGTAGCTGTTCCACCCGAGTCTGCAAGTGAAGTTCTCCCATGCAGCATGAGCCTGAGTGATAGTTTGGGGAAGAATCCTGATATCATGAATGATCTCCGACTAAGCTTTCTCATCTAGCTCCCGAGGAAAGGCAGGAGTTTTCGGCATTACTGCAGGAGTACCCGCAAGTGTTCCGTGCTACTCCAGGAAAAACCACTGTGTTGATGCATGATGTCGATGTTGGAGACGCAAAGCCAATTAAACTGCCTCCTTACCGTGTGAACCCAGTGAAAGTTCCTCTCATCCAGAAGGAGCTTGGCTACCTGTTGGACCACAAGATGATTAAGCCCTGTCAGAGCGAGTGGAGTTCTCCTGTCACTCTAGTCCCTAAGCCAGGTGGGTCACAGCGGCTTTGCATCGACTACAGACGTGTTAATCAGATAACCAAAACAGACACTTACCCTCTCCCTCGCATGGAAGATTGTATAGACAAGCTCAGAAAGGCTAGGTACATAAGTAAGTTTGATTTGTTAAAGGGATACTGGCAAGTACCTATGACTGAACGTGCTAGGGAGATCTCATGTTTTGTAACACTAGGAAAGACTTTTGCATGTTCTGTAATGCCATATGGTATGAAGAATGCACCAGCCACTTTTCAGAGGTTCATGAATGTTGTAACAGAGGGTTTGGCAGGGTGTGTTGTTTATATTGATGATGTATTAATCTTCAGTGACAACTGGAAAGATCACTTATGCCATGTCAGTAAATTTCTTGAGCGTTTGGTTCAGGCTAATATTGTAGTTAATTTATCAAAGTGTGAGTTTGGTCAAGCTAAAGTTCAGTACCTTGGGTACGTAATTGGTGATGGACATGTTGCACCACCAGCAGCTAAGATTCAGGTTATAAGTGATCTTCCCAGACCTAAAAGTAGGAAAGAGCTACAAAGATTTTTGGGAATGGTAGGTTATTACAAGAGATTTGTTCTTAACTTTTCAATTCTTGTATCACCATTTACAGACCTACTGAAAAAGGGAGTTAAATTTGTCTGGACCGATAACTGTGAATCCTCTTTCAGCAAACTTAAAGCTGTCCTATTAAGTCAGCCAGTGCTCGCTACTCCAAATTTTGCTAAACCTTTTAAGATGGCTGTTGACGCAAGTGATACAGGAGCTGGGGCTGTTTTGCTGCAAGAGGATGATCAGGGTATTGAACACCCTGTATCTTACTACAGTAAGAAGTTCACCCCACCTCAAAAGAAGTACTCAACTATTGAGAAAGAGCTTTTGGCCTTGATTTTGGGTTTACAGCATTTTTCATTTTATTTGTGTTCTGGTTTTGACCCCATAGTCATTTATACCGATCATAACCCACTGAAATTCCTTAGTAAGTTTAAAAATAAAAATCAGAGATTGACAAGATGGAGTCTACTTCTTCAGGAGTATTCATTAGACATGCGACATGTCAAGGGGAAAGAAAATGTTATTGCAGATTGCTTATCTAGACTTTAGACAGATTGTTTTAGAGTAATAAGAAATTTCCTTTGTAAATTTCTTTTTTCTTTGTGGGGAGGTGTTACATAGCCTATGATTTCATCATCCTTTGTGTAATTCTAACGTACAGTATGCTGCATGTTTGATCACGAGCGTGTTCTGCCTCACTCCCCCTTCTACCCTTATAGTAGAGTAAGTCGTTCTTTCTGTTGTTCAGAGCAGGATTGTCAACTCTTTGTCCCCTATGGCTTCATTTGCGCGTCCTTCTTACAAGTTGTATCAAGCTCTGCTGGCCCCTATATAATGAGCTCAGTCTCTGCATTAATTGCCACTTAGATCTACTCCCCATTTTGCTCACATCTCTGTCCTCCCCTGTACAGTTGTTGTTATTGTGAGTGCTCAGGAACTCTCCAACCATCTAGCAGCTGTGTAATTTGAGTATAAGTGTTATTACATTTTTTCCTTGTACTGTATAGCATAAGATGTTGATTCGTAAGCCTAGTGAGGTTTTTGTGATTCATGTGTTTTTATGTCAGTCATTTTTTATAATATTTTGTATCTGTAATAATATATTTTGCATTCACTGAGCATTATCCGGTTTTCTCATTTTATCAGGGCTGAATTAGATAATTTTACACTTGCTAATTTCGTGTTAATAGAGGCTATTGCAGTTAACCATATATTTAACCTGTTTTTTGCCATTGTATTATCCTTATGAGTCCTGAATGTTTAGTTGTTAGATTGAGCATTAAACTTTAACTTGGAATTTTACCTAACTCTTTTGTTTTGAACTTGGAACTTTGCGGGACAGTTTTCTCTGTTCCGTAACAATATATATACTGATGCAAGAAAGATGAAACCAAAGACCAGGAGCCCGGAAATCGTTACCTTCATGAAAAAACAAAAACAATACAAAAGAGAGCCAAATTAAGGATCCGTTCATTTAGAGATGCCTGGACACACTGCGCCTGAAAGACTGGAGAGAACAGGAAGTAGGAAATACAGGCAGAGGGAGACAGTTCCAGAGATGACCTGTCACATAAATGAAGGACTGGGAGTAACGGTTAACTCTTGCATTAGGGAGTTGGACAGAAAAGGGATGAGAGTTTGTTGCTAGATGGGTGCTACGCACCCATTGTAGAGGTGGAGGGATGCAAGCAGACAGTTCAGAGGAGCAGTGTCCATGGAAGTACCGACAGAAAAGAGATATAGATGCAACAGTGCGGCGAAGAGGTTGAAGGGGGCCAGTAAGAGGAGGAGAGTTAATGAGATGAAAAGCCTTTGACTCCACCTTATTAGGAAGAGCTCTATCTGGGGAGCCTCCCCACACATGAGAGTTGTGCTCTAAACAGGGGCGAATAAAACCAGTGTATAATGTCAACAACTGTGCAGGGGTAAAGAAGGTACGGAGTTGGCTTAGCACACGTAATCTCTTGGAAGCAGATTTTACAAGAGATGGAATATGATCTTTCCAAGACAAGTCCTGAGTGAATGAAACCCCAAGCATGTTCAAGGATGATACAGGATTGAGCTGGATATTATTAAACATTACTGGGTACTCCTGTGGAAGATTGTGTCCAGTTGATAGGTGTAAAAACTGAGTTTTTGATGCATTAAAAACAACAAGATTATTTTTACCCCAGTCAGAGATACGAGCCAAGTCAGACATTAGGTGTGCCATAGCCACATCCCTTGTTTGTTGAAGTAACTGCTGAGATGGACATTGTGGGAGCTGACTGGAAAGGTGAAGGGTGGAATCATCAGCGTACGAGTGGATTGGGTTAGATGTACAGCTTAGAAGGTCATTGATGAATAAAAGGAAGAGAGTTGCTGAAAGGACAGAGCCCTGAGGAACACCACTGTTGATAGACCTAGGAGAAGAAAGATGGCCGTCTACAACAGCGGCTATAGAACGACCAAATAGGAAGCTATAGAAGGAGGCACAGATAAAAGGATAGAAACCGTAAGAGGGTAGTTTGGAAATTAAAAATTTATGCCAGACTCGATCGAAAACCTTTGAGATGTCAAGTGCAATGGCAAAGCTTTCGCCAGAGTCCCGAAAGGATGATGACCAGGAGTCTGAAAGGTAGGTGAGAAGATGGCCAGTGAAGTGCCCCTGACGGAACCCATACTGACGATCAGAGTTAATGTTATGATAGGAAAGATGCTTTAAAACTTTTCTGTTAAGAATTGACTCGAAAACTATTGAGACACAGGATGTTAAAGCAATTGGATGATAGTTAGAGGGTTGGGATGGTGACCCTTCTTTGGGACTGGCTGAATGAGAGCAAACTTCCAGCAAGAAGGAAAGGTACAAGTTGACAGACAAAGGCAAAAGAGCTTACCTAGGCAGGGTGTAAGCACTGAAGCACAGTTTTGAGAACAACAGGAGGGACTCCATCAGGCCCATATGCCTTGTTAGGATTGAGACCAGTGATGGCAGAAAATACATCAGCTGAAGAAATTTTAATGTCAGCCATGAGGAAGTCAGAGGGGGGAAGTGATGGAGGAACAGCACCGCAATCGTCTAAAGTGGAACTGGAGGAGAAAGTCTGAGCGATGAGATCTGCTTTATCAGTAAAAGAAATAGTTACAGAGCCATCAGAATAGAAAAGAGGAGGGAAGGATGATGAGGTAAAGTTGTTAGAAAGGTTTTTAGCAAGGTGCCAGAAGGAGCGGGAAGAATTCGAGTTGGAGAGTTGAGAGCATTTAGTACGGATGAAATTATTTTTAGTAGTGCGAAGAATAGCCTTAGCACGATTCTGGGCAGATACATAAACAAGATGTGATTCAGGGGTGGATTGGCTCCGGTACCTTTAATAGACCCTCTCCTTCTTGTGGACAGCATTAGAACAAGCGTGATTAAACCAAGGCTTTGTTGCATTAGTCAAAGGATATGAGAAAAGAATGTATGCTTCCATGCCTGATAGAATAACCTCCATAATGAGCAAGGCACACTCAGATGGCTCCCGGCCATGGAAGCAATAATAATTCCATGGAAAATCAAGGAAGTACTGCATAAGGGCCTCCCAATCTGCAGCTCCAAAAACCCACTGACGACGTTTCTTTGGAGGGTCCACAGGCCGTACCGGAGTGATAGGACTGGTTAAGATAATAAGGTTGTGATCGGAGGAGCACAAAGGAGGGGAAAGATTAACAGTGTAAGCAGAAGGATTAGTTCTAAGGAAGAGGTCATGTATGTTGGAGCTCTCTCCACGGCGGTCAGGGATACAGGTAGGATGCTGTACAAGCTGCTCTAGGTCATTAAGGATAGAAAAGATGTAGGCTTGTTCACCAGGTGGGTCAGTGAAAGGAAAGGAGAGCCAAAGATGGTGGTGAACATTGAAATTTCCTAGAATGGAGATTTCAGAGAAAGGAGAAATGGATAAAATGTGTTCCATCATAGAAGTAAGATAGTCGAAGAATTTTTTATTGTTAGTAGAATAAGGAGATAAGTAAACAGCGCAGACATATTTAGTCAGAGAATGACAGGAGAGCCAAAGCCAGAGAGTAGAGAATTCAGAAGAATCAAGTTCAGGAACACGAGAGCATGATAGGTCGTTTTATACATATACACAACCTGCCACCTTTGGCTTTGAAATAAGTTTAGAAATAGGAGAAAATAGAAAGGAGCTTGGTGTCAGTTCCCTCAGACACCTGAGTTTCTGTCAAGAATAGAAGGTGAGGTTTAGAGGAGGAGAGGTGGTGTTCGACAGAGAGAAAGTTAGAGGAAAGACCGTGAATGTTGCAGACATGAAGAAGAAGTGAGTCAGACAGTGGTTCCAGGTGTCAGGACTCCATATTATAACAATGCAACTCATAGCATGATGGATAGATTGATAGATAGATAATGTAATAGACAGGAGCACCAGTCAAGGTGTGGGAATGGGAAATGTATCAGCAAGAGTCGACCAAAGGAAATGTGTTTGCGATTTCAATGGGAAAGGAAATGTGTCCGCATTTCTGTAAGAAATGCCACACGTACACTATGTCACCGGAAACGCTACACATACACAGACACACAAGATTCTAGAACAATCCCACATGTAGAGTACACGTGACACTAGCCCTCGTAGAGTAGGATGGAAGAGTTAGAGAGTCAGAAGGGGACTAGCTATAGAACCGAAAGGTTGTACGAAGAGGGAGAGAGAGAAGGGGTCTAGCGAGACAAGTCTGGGAGGTAACAGCGCGACTTTACTTTATATTTCACTTGTGTGTGAGATACTTTAGTTAATCTTTTCAAGACAAATAAAATCATACGTAGTCCCATACTACCTTTATCTATCCTGTCATTGCATGACAATGGGAATTAAGATTATCTGCTTACAAACCTACTCACGTATATCTAACGCTCGTCTAAGAGTATAATATTTGTATACCTGATCTACAAAACTCACTCAAGATTTACATATTATAGGGCCAAGATACCACACAGGCATCTCTCTGAGTCGTTACCGGGAGAGGGGCGGATGGTGGGGGAATTTATGGTCCACCCCTTGGGACTCCAAGGCATTATTTATTAACGCCATTTTTTCTTTTCTTTTTTTAATTTTGAAAAGGTAATGTAGTGTGTACTGTGCATGTAGCTTGGTGCTGACAGAGAAACTTGTATTGGAGAGCATGCTGGCCTACTGTCTGTGTTAGAGAAACACTGAAAGAGTTCAGCAAAGGGGGATGGTCAGGAACTAGTCCTGAGGGCTGATGAAACGGGAGCTCCAGTTCTCCTTGTCATCAGCTTTCCATCCATCTTGTGAGTACTGCTCCGAAGATATTATTGATATGGATACTAATCTGGGCAGACAAACTCAGCTCCTGGGCTTCAAGTTTTGGGATCACAGTCCACGACGGAGAGTCCCACATGACATAAAAATTACAGGATTATCGTGAAAGACAAGCATCTATATCTATGAAATTCGTGGACTGAGATGATAGAGGGAGCATTTGCTTTAGAATTCAACCTGGACAGTATATCGTAACCTAGCTACTCCAAAAATTCTTATTTTATTGCAGGATCATTATGACACAAACAATGAAATCCTGAAATTCCGTGAAAGATATTCAGAAGATGCGTTACCTAAGACTTACTGCACAAAAACGTAACACTGATGTAGTTACACATTTCAGTGTCATATTATTTTTCCGGAGAAACATGAAATACCTCACCATGAACGTAGGAAACAATTAATAAAAGAACGATAATGCAGAAATTCATATTCTGTGAAAATGTCACGAGGCACTTAATGCAGCATTTATACAGAAGTGATCTGCAACTTAAAATTAGCCTAACAGAAGTATAACTTTCATCTTTATTTTAGCTGTAAACTGCTGTTTTAGGTAGAACAGTATCATTCCCATGGTGATATAATTTATCCAATAATACGCCATAAAACCGGATGTAGATTATGCATCGTTTGTTTTTCTGACGAGGTCATCGAGTTATTTTACAAATCTCGTCAGAACAATGAAACCATAGTAATGTCAAAAAGGTGTTCCTATTTCACCATGATGTTGTAGCCTACCTCGAAATTACATATCATGAAGACATGCCACCTTTAAAATTTAGCAGCCTCATATGAATGACACTTTTTTGTTAACCTCAAGATGTTTATAATGTGCGGGTGAGTACATGATTAATTATTGGTCTTTCCGGGACTTGTACCTACATGGCAACTCCCAATCGGTAATGTGACATTAAACTTTTATACAGAACATCACAGGTTAGGCTACTGGGTGAATGCTATAATAATCATTTCAACGGAATGCTGTGAACTGTGTCGAGGGAATGGTTGTGAATCATTGGCAGATACGACATCGCAGTTGTTTTTGCGCATCCACTCATCATGTTTTGATGGGAATGATAGATGCTACATTGTGAGTGTTCAACATTAGATTATCTACTGATGTCTACGGGTTTGCCGCTCGCACCATGATGCGATTATTTAATAGACAAAGCAATATTATGAAGAGCATTTTTGCACACGGCATAATTACATTAGTTTATCTAGTGTGAAACTAATTTCGAGTCTGGGTTCCCTCAGTCATTGTATCTCAAAGCCCAGCTCGAATTACCTGAAGTTGTAAAGGTTACAGTGCTACTTCATGAAACGTGGAGGTGTTGGCTAGCGAGGTACCACTTCATTTATGAGTGATTGTACATTACCAGCCATTTTCTTAGATACCTCATCTGTTGAAATTAATGAATATTTGGTGGAGATATGCAGTGTTTAAAGAAGGAAAACTTTAAACTCATTTTACCGAAAACTTGATATTGGTGAGTTCGGCCTTGTGATTCTATACCATGTGTTTATATATCTATGTATATCTTATCAGTACTAGCGCATTTAGGGCACAAGTTCGCCTACGTGGCTGTATGATATTTGGCCTTGGAGATATAGTAACATTTTTTCCTCAGTGATTTATTCTCCGTCTTCCATCTCAGTATACTCTTATGCGTTATTGATGTCGATTTAATGTGACACAACTTACATTCAAGAGTATTTGCAGGTGTATTATGCTAAATAAATCGCCATAGAAGAAGTGCTACGAAGCCTTTTATAACACGGATTATTATATCAGCCGTTCTGCTATACTGTTTTTACACTAACTTGGCCTAAAACTGTCAGCTCTCCTTCTTCAATGCTGAGTAGTAACAGTAGATTAACCTCTTCTTTAACTTATTTTATTTTCCGACCTACCCATTAGTATCTTCATTTCTGCTTCTGTAATCTTTCTAGTATCGATATAGATTACATGAATAACACACAAGAAACCAGTAACGGAGAAGAATCAGAAATAAACCAGTAAGGAAGAGGTGTTAGAAGCTTCCTAACCACACAAGAATACGGCATCAGCTCTCTCCATCCATAAATGGTGCGCTTCGGTTATGAAGCATCAGACAGGACGTGACGAACAGTCCATCAGAGTGCGGCCATACTTTCTCCAAATACGATCAACAAGGGGAAAGGAGGCTCAGGAGCCAGACCAACGCTCAGGCTTGGATACTGCAGCTGCTCTAACCCTGTGCATCGTGTCGTCTTAAAGATCACCTGTTGTAAGCAAGTGTGGCCGCCCCTTTAGTGTGAAGCAGACGCAGAATACAACCCCCACGGATGTGATCTGTACACTTTCTCTAATGAAGATCATGGACAATTCTGCAATCACTTCCCTCTGTTATAAATGTATTGTCTTTGCAGGTAGTTGGTGGAGACGGACACCTTCACGTGGTGGCACCAGTATAACTGGTTGTCTCTGCTGACCGGTTATACAAACGTTCCCCAGCTCTCTCTCTGTTCCCCTAAAAAGAGGATGGTGGACTGCAGAAGGAGGTCATCTCTAACCTGCGGTTCACCTCGTTCACGTTCATATGAGCCTGGGGTTGCTGCTACTACTACTACTACTACTACTACTACTACCACCACTACTACTACTACCTGTACTACTACTACTAACTGCTGGCAGGTGCACTGTAAGACTCACTTTTTCTCTCCTCGTCCCTTCTGCATGTGATAAATCACTGTCGCCAAGTAAGTTTGTGAGTCTTAGCCCTCAATCATCATGCCTGCCCATCCTGTCCTGGATGAGGACACCATTGCAAGCATCCTCCATGGACAGTGGTTATTAGTGCTAAGATGGTGACATGTAGAGGTGTGAGACACATGCGGGGGAACTCCTGACCTTAGGGAACGAGCTATTAAGTTTATGCCGAGAATCAGATACATCATAGCCCGCGCCCTTGCCTAGAGGGAAGTTGAAACTAAGGTCTTCTACCGAATACTGCCTTCGAGTGTACGGTACGCGGAGACAGAACAAATCGCTATGAAAAATGTGTTACGGACTCCCCAAAGTCACTCACTAAGCAAACTTTTTTTGTTGATTGTGCACTTACCCGGAGGCAGTCCCGGGGGCCGCCTGACACCAAGGATAAGAAGGAATGTGAGGAAACCGAGGAGAAGCACTTCCGTCACCATCTCGTCACTTGATGGAGCAAAACATCGATTGACTGTTCTTCCTGGTAAGGATGTTTGGCAGACTGCCCCTATCTTAAGCACCCCATTCCCTTGCTCCCCTCCCCTCCCCTTCTCTCCCTCCCCTGCACTCTTCCTCTGCTTTCCTCTCATCTCCCTTTCCCTCCCCCCCCCTCCTATCTTCCTCTACCTCCCCCACCCCTCCCTTCTTCTTATACTTCCCCCTGCCCTACTCTCTTCTCTCTCCTTTACTTCCTCCTCCCCTCCTCTCTCCTCTCCCCCTATTTCCACCTCCTCTTCCCTCTTCTCCTCTTTCCTCTTATTTAACTTTCCTCTTGCCTCCCCTCCCCTCTTCCTCCACTTCGCCTTCCACTCCTATTTTTCTCTGCTTCCCCGTCGCCTCCCCTCTCTTCCCCCCCTCCTTTCCTTCTCCTCCCCTTCCATCCTCTTCCTTCCCCTACCCTTACAGTTCATATGTTCAGTACATAAAATTAGGAATGACAGTCCTGTAAGGACTCGTTAGGTCTATAGCTGTTTTTATTCCTTTGTACTTCTCTACTCCCCGTCCTCTTCTCTCTTCCTCTACACCCCCTCCCTCATCCTCAACTTCCCCTTTCCTTTTCCTCCCCTCTCCTCCCCTCCACTTTCTCCTTTATTTTTTCCTCCCTTCCCTTCAAGCAAGGTAGTAGTAATAGTAGTTGAGTAACCCCGGCCTACCTGGCCGAGTAGACCCGGCAACTGTAGACAAACAAT
Organism: Coenobita brevimanus; assembly: GCF_032717465.1. Classification (NCBI taxonomy): domain Eukaryota; kingdom Metazoa; phylum Arthropoda; class Malacostraca; order Decapoda; family Coenobitidae; genus Coenobita; species Coenobita brevimanus. The sequence continues at coordinate 14,080,127 of NC_137007.1, forward strand.
CGCCACTGCAAGGCCATCCCATTAAGTGTACACCCGCGGACAGTTCCGCATGGAGACAGTCAGCATTGCCAATCATAAATTTCCGTAAAACATGAAGCCTGATACCCCAGTCGTCTATACGAAACACTGGCGAATGACAGGGAGGGGAGGTGAGCCGGCACGTAGTGTGGGTGGAGGTAGAGGGGCTAGCGGGGACTGAGAACCGAGAGAAGGTGAAGAGGACAGAGCTGTGTCGATTAGGCTGTGTACGGTTATAAATACGTAGGATTAGACAATAATGCATACAGTACAGTGTGTTACCAACATCAGTGTGGAATTTAGACCGTGTATCAAAAGTTCTCAACTAAACGTGTACAAACGTTTTTATAGGCAATACATGATGTGAGTGTTTGGCGGGGGGTAGGGTTTGGTCCTAGCCTCGCACGGGGATCAGCACTGTGCAGAGTTTCACGTGTTACCACGACACAACAGTGATGACATGTCATACTGAGTATATATCCATTAAGGTTACACAGAAACAATAACCATTTACTATATTCAGACACAACTCTGTGTCTCTGAAAAATGCCAGCAGTCACAAGACAGACCGCACGTATCATTTAGATGTGAACCATCACTTCAGTCTGCCTGTGGTAATCAGATAAAATAGCATTGTAATATCCAAAAGCTATGGAATATCCGCGTATTCAAAGTTTAACATAGAGCATTTTATGAGCGTGATGAATATATCAGTAGAAATAATACGATAATGGTATTCATTAATTCGTCTTCTTTGTCGCAATCGTACTGCACCATGATTATTGAAGCAGTGTCACATAGTTCGGCATCACCAGTACCTGTCAATCTTCTACGATGACACAATTATACTCTCACTAACTGATGCTATGGGCAGGGGATCACGTTATAAACATTAAGAGCAGGTGCCGCTGCCTCGGCCTAGCTGAGTCACGGAGGCAGTTTATCATCAGTCATTATTTACAGTTTAAGTTTATAGATATCACCATGAGAAGCAGGCCTGTATAATTACAGTATGATACAATGCATGTCTCAGCAGTTGTGTGGATATGAATACTGAATTTAAACCGACACCATGCTGAGTTTCGTGCCGTGACAGCGCTACCCTCCTTTCCTCTCTCCACACACGCACGTGCACGCACGCGCATCCACAAACACACCCATGACAACACTCACAAGTCATAACTCACAACAATTCCCCAATTCCCCGCCACACACACAACAGATGCAGTATGCACCGTAACAACACAATTTTAATGATCATGCAGTACAAGAAGAATTTTTAGAGTAGCTAGGTTAGGTTTCATTGTACGAGTTGTGTTCTAATGCAAATGCTCCCTTTGTTATCTCAGTCCCCGAATTTCATACATTTGGCTTGTCCTTCACGATACACTGCAATTTTAATGTCAGATAACTGTGCAGATAATATCACTGTATATTGAGGTTGCAATCTCCGTCATGGACTGTGATCCCAAAGCTTGAAGCTAATGAGCTGAGTTTGTCTGCCCAGATAAGTATCCATATCAATAATTTCTTCTCTATAGTCTACCACATATCCGTGAGTGAGAGGATGTGCCAGTGCCAGAGCAAACGTTAGCTTGTCCACATCTCTACAACATATACCTGGGTGAAAGCGATGTGTCACTGCCAGTGCGAACGCTAGCCTGACCACATCTCTACTACTTATGCGTGGATTGGGGTTATGTCTCACAGCCAGTGCGACAGCTAGCCTGGCCACATCTCTACCATAAATGCATGGTGAAGGCATGTGTCAGTGCTAAATCACATGCTAATCTGGTCATATCTCAGCTACATCTGCATAGATGAGGGAAATTGATAATGCTTAATTCTTCCTTTACCTGGTCACATTTCTATCATATACAAGTTCATGGGTTACCGCAGTAGTCTATCTATCTATCTATTGTCAGACGCCATAATCCCGTAAGGGGTGACCATTTGACTTTGAGTTCTTTGTTTTACGTGGAGGGGCACTAACCCTCCACCAACCCACTTGCTGACACGTGGGGAGCACGTATGGTTTGGTTATACGGTTACCACCCAGCGTTGTAAATGGTTTCTTGGCTTACATGAAACCATTTGGCTTGTCACTCAATGTAAAGCCACTTGTAAAAGAAAGAAAAGCAATAAGAAATGACAGGAAAGATGGGAGAAATAGGAAGAGCGGAGGGCTGGCACAGAAAAAGAATGATAAAGGCTAAGGAAGAAGTAGGCAGCATTACATCAAGTGAGTGGATGATGGTCGCCACCACATACCACTATGCACATACGAATTTCAAAAGGCTTAAGCTCAATAGGACAGAGGACATATTCGTGTGCTGGTTCAGTGTGTCCCACGTCCTACTTTTGGTGGCAATAGGCCAAGTAGGCCGCCCGTGAGTGCGCATTTACGCACGCACGCTTGCATGCCCCCCCCCACACACACACCAGGCGTGGATCCTGGGTAGTGAGGGGCGTGGGGGGGGCAATCCCCGGATTTTCGGCAGTCCAATGAATATTTATAATAATTGCATTATGACAGCAAGATAAAAGTATTAAGTATCTTACATTAATGTTTTCATGTAATAATTTCGATGAAAAGAGGGTTTTGGTGAAAATTATGAAGGTTTTGACAATGAGTTACCAGAAGTTCATACTTGTAAATTTACAAACAATCATGCCACCGTTTTCCAGAATGCTGAATCCAGCTCTGACCAACCCCCTTCCACATTGACTCACCCCCCTCCGACATCTAGATTCCTCCCCCCCCCCCCACACACACACAAACAGTTTCCACGCATATGTTTCTTTACGGTAATATGATGCTTTTAACTGCTGCTCAGTTTTCGTTGTTTTCTGCATCAAAAATTCCAGCCTCTGATTGGTGGAGGTTGGACCCATTTGTTCCCTGCACATGTATTATGATTTCAAATCCTCAAGTACAATGACATCTAATCATTTTGTCTTCTTATTATTAGTACTCTTTTACTTGGTAGACTTATTACTTTGGTGTTCAATAATAGTACTGAATATACCCCTGCTATCTTGAGGTCATTCGTATCGTATATTTGATTGCCTGGTGGTAGTCAGGTAAATATAATCACGTAATCATGATGAAGGGGACACTTATTTTATGGAACGTTTATGCCAAAACAATTATGTTGGATGTCGGTTAGGGCAACCATTGTTTTATTATGTTCATCCACCAATCGAATCGTAGCACATGTGGTAACAGTTTACTATATGACGAAAAATAACTGCACAAGTTTTTTTTTTCTTTCAAAATATTCCGACTCAATGATCATGGAAGGTTACCTTGGTAGACTTTTATGTTGTCCTACCATTCATTATGATGAGACGATTCTCTGACTTTGGTGCATGTAATACGCCAAGAAAACCTCTCTCTCAATTCCTAACTACCAGAGATTCTTCTCATCACAATGGATGGTAGCAAAATATAATAGAAAAGTCTAACAAGGCAACCTTCCATTATCACTGAGTCGGAATATTTTGAGGAAAAAATACTCGTCCAATTATTTTTCGTTATATACTAAATCGTTACCACATGTTCTACGATTCCATAGTTAGATGAGAAGTTATGGACACCAATTATTTTAACGACCGGAAGTATCAATGCTTGTGGTTTTTCATACAGCAAGAACTATACACAGGACAGGTCATGGGTTCAGTACCCAAAGATCACCACATACTAAAACAGTGGTTGCCGTAACCGACATCAAACATGATTATTTTGGCATAAACGTTCTATAAAATAACAGCGTCTCCTTCATCATGATTACATGATAATACTTATTTGTTTACCACCAGGCAATCTAAGTTACGAATGACCTCAAGATAGAAAGGGTTTATTCAGTACTATTATCGAACACCACAATAATAAATCTACCAAGTAAAAGCGTACCAATAATGAGAAAACAAAATAATTAGACGTCATCGTACCTGAGGGTGTGAAGTCTTATTACATGTGCAGGGAATAAATGGGTCCAACCTCCACCAACCAGAGACTGGGATTATTGATGCAGAAAGCAACGAAAACTGAGCATCAGTGAAGAGTATCATATTACCGCAAAGAAACATATGCGTATATTCTTCTTGTGCAGGGGGTGGGCGGAGACCGACGTCTGAGTCTTGGAGGGGGTGTGAGTGGATGTGGAAGGGGGTTGGTCAGAGCTGGATGCAGTACTCTGGAGAACGTTGTCATGATTGTTTGTGGATTTACAAGTATGAATTCTTGGAATTTCATTGTCAAACCCTCCACAGTGTATCACCAAATACCTCTTTTTATCGAAAAGATTACAAGAAAGCATTTCTGTAAGATACTTAATACTTATACTGTCATAATTCATTTATTATAAATATTCGGTCTGCCGAAAACACGGAGCCATACCCCCCCCCACCACGCTCCTCCATATTCAAAATCCGTGCCTGGTGTATGTGTGTTCTTACTTTACCTAATTCTTACCTAATTGTATCTTTACACGAATGAGTCAAGTTCGTACTGTCCTGTGTCTTAAACCATATTTATGGCACATACCCTTAAATTTGTGAATTGTTTTGCCACACACTATTTCATTCGGTAGTGCATTTCACTGATCAGTTGCTCTATCTGGGAAACTAAATTTCCTTACAACTTTATCATCTCTCTTTTTATGCAATTTTTTGCAGTGTCCTCTTGCTGATGCTTCCCTATACGTTAACTAATCATTTATGTCTATTTTCTCCTTCCCTGATATGCATGTTTATAGCATAATCATGTCACCTCTTTTCCTTCTCTCCTGTAGTGTTGGTAGATTCAGTTTATTTAGTCTTCATAGCTTAGATCCCTTAAGCTTGGTACCCATCTTGTAGCGGCCCTTTGAACTTTTTCAGTCTTGTCTATGTGTTTTTTGAGATGAGGACTCCAGACTACTGATGCATACTCCAGGGTTGGTCTGATGAATGATCTTATTATCTTTCTTAGCATGTCTTCGTTTACGTATGTAAACGCTATTCTCATATTGACAAGCAGTGTATACATGTTCCTTACCTTCTCACTGATGTGGTCAGCCGGAGATAGTCTGTTATTGACAATCACAACTACTGTAGGTCCTTCTCTCTTTCTGATGTGTGTAGGGTTTTATTTCCTAACATATAATCCCAATCAGGTCTTTTTCCACTTTTACCAAACTTGATTACATGACACTTGTCCACATTGAATTCCATTTGCCATGTATTACTCCATTCATGAAGTTAATTTAATTCTTCTTGTAGCTCTTTACAAGAGTCTGTATTAGTAATTCTCCTTTGTATTTTTGCATCATCTGCAAACATATTTAGATAGCTTTCATTTCCAGTGTTACTGTCTACATCATTTATATACACTAAAAACATGATTGGTGCCAGCACTGAGCCCTGTGGTACTCCTCTAGTCACTTCTTTCCATGATGAGTAATTTCCCCTTAGTACTGTTCTCATTTTTCTTTTCATGAGAAAATCTTGCATCCAACAATACAGTTTGCCTCGAATTCCTCCTTGATGGTACAGTTTCCATAAAAGTCTTTTGTGTGGTACTGTGCCAAATGCTTTCTTGAAATCTAAATAGATACTGTCCACTCATCCTTCTCTTTCCTGTAATGTGTCTGTTACTCTGTCATAGTAGCTCAACAGATTAGTAACACAGGATTTTCCTTTTCTGAAACCAAACTGTCTTTCTGTTATCATCTTGTGTTCTTCTAGATAATTTACCCAAGGTTTTCTTATCAGCTTTTCTAATACCTTACTTAGAACACTGGTTAGTGATACTGGTCGGTAGTTAAGTGGATTTTGTCTATTCCCTTTATTGAATAAGGGAACAATGTTTGCTTTCTTCCAGATATCAGTTAGTTTACCTTGACTCAAGGATTTCTTGAAAATTAAAAAAATTGGTTTACTTAACTCCTTTGCACATTCACATAGCACCCAACATGAAATTTCATCAGGACCATTTGCTTTTCCTTTGTCTAATTTACTTAGCTCCTCCTGTATTTCTTTTTCTGATGTTTGTATATCTGGTAGTATGTGTGGGCATGCATGTTCCACATAATCCCTCTCAAAATTTTTTTCCTCTGTAAAAACTGATTGGAAATTCTTATTTAGTGCTTCACAAATATCCTTCTCTTGTGTATAGGTGACTCCCTCGTCCGTAATGGATTGTATTTTATCTTTTACTTTGGTTTTGCTTCTGATGTAGCTGTAAAATAGCTTCGGTTGATCACCACTTTTATTTACGATATCCTCCTCAAACTGTTTATGGGCCTCCCCCCTTATTCTTGTATAATCGTTTCTTGCCTGTTTGTGATTATTATATCCCCTTTCACTATTGTGTCTTCTGTATCTATTCCACAAGAAATCTCTTTTTTCTTTTGATTTTTTACATTCCGTATTGAACCATTTTTTTCTTTTCTTTTCTGCTTCTTTGCGCTGTGGGATGTACTTCTGGACTCCTATTTCATAAAGTTCACAGAATTTTTCATATATAGCATTTAAATCTTGTCCTCTAAGCTCCTTTTCCCAAGCAATTTCTAAGAAGAACTTCTTTAGGTCATGATACTTTCCCTTTTTATAGTTTAGGCTCTTTTTGTAACTTTCATTGCTGTTATCTATGTCATATGCAATCCTGAAGTTGCGATTTAGTACTGCATGGTTGCTTATGCCGAATGGAGGGTGATATAGTAAATTGTCAATATCGTTTTCTTGCCTAGTAAATATGAGATCTAGCATTAAGGGTACATCGAGTCCTCTTTTTCTGGTGCTTTCCCTTACATGTTGCGTTAGGAAAAACTCTTGCACAAGATCCAGGAGCTTTTGGTCCCAACAGCTTTCTTAGCTTATTATATCTAGAGTATTCCAATTTATGTTTATATTAAATCTCCAGTTAGTATAATTCTTTTTGATTTTTCTTCCATTTTATGTAGTAATGCTCTTAAACTCTGAATTGCACTCTCCGCCAGCTCCTCATATTCGTCTCTTTCCCATGTGTTTGATCTGGGTGGCATGTACAAATTGGCTACAATTACTTTCCCTTCAGATGTATTTATCTCTACTGCAATCAGTTCTACTTGTGAGGGTATATCTAATTCTATTTTTTTTACTTTTAGATTTTTCTTAGTTAATATTATAATTCCTCCTCCTTTTTTTAAGTTCCTATCTCTTCTCCATATGTTATATTCCTCTAAGTTTAGGATGTCATTCGATATCCTTGGTGTTAACTTTGTTTCAGTTAAGTATATTATATGTGGATCATTTTCTCTGACATAATCATTCATCTCTAATAATTTAGGTACCATTCCATCCACATTTGAGTACATCATCTTAATCATCTTGTTTATATACTTGTCATGATTTGGTTCTACTACTTTCCTCCTTTTTATTCCCTCCTGTTTATGTACCACTTTCGTACCTGCAATCCAATTACTTAGTATAAAAAATGTGTTCTTCTCCTTCTTTGATCTTTCCTCATTTTTTTTTTTTTTTTGCTTCCTCCCTCTTCTCTTTCAGTAATTCCAGTTCCTCTTGTGTTAGGCATCTTTTTATCCATACATTTTCGAACTCCTCTTTTTCCATAAGATTCTTTGCATTTTTTAGTATCTCCTCCACGGTGTCTACACTCTGGAAGGTTACCTTTAGGGGTCTTGATTTACATCTCTCGTATTTCCCTAACCTTTTGTGCTCCTCTATGTCTTTACTGCAGATTTCCTCTGATACTTTTTTCAATATGCCCATTACATTTGCCATCTCCTTTTTGTCTCTTGAGATCTTGTTTTTTACTTCTTCCTCTTCTATACCAGTGATTACTATAGATTTGTTAATATCTACTGAATCTCTGACTAACTTAGGATTGTTTTGGATTATTCTTTTCACTTCCTTTTTAATGCTTTTTTCTTCCACCCTTGTTTCTAAGTCTTTCTTTACTTTCACCATTTCAGCATATGTGGTTTCCACATCATTTGCACAGCTATATTCACCTGTGTTATCTTCTCCTCAATATCACTGCTCTGATCTACCAGACTGCTTACTTGCCTAATTGTCTCTGTATCACTTTTAAACTCTTCCATAATACTCTCGTGGTTGACTACTGTACTTGCCATTTCACTAATTTTTCTCCTAAGTGTACCCACTTCAGCTGTTAGCTCTCCTATGGTTATGTCTTTCTTGTTGACTTCCTTTCCCAATTTTTCTATTTCTTCCTTTTGCAAGTGCATCTGTTTCTTAATTTCATCAATTTCATTTTGAAAAGTAGTCTCAAGCCTGTGTACTCGCTCAACCAGTTTGTTATGAGTCTCCATTTCAACCAGTTCTTGGTAGAAAGCATCGTCCTACTTTCTACCTTTATCCCTTTTCTTTTCCAAATTTGCTTTACTAAAGTATGTGTTCATGCTGCAGTACTAAAAACGCAAGTGGTACTTACATTCCCTGGGGCAGATTGTAGACTAAACAACGATCAGCTGACTGTGCGCATTCTTACTCTAATTTGCTCTCTTTTCTGTGTGTGTGTGTGTGTGTGTGTGTGTGTGTGTGTGTGTGTGTGTGTGTGTGTGCGCGCACGTAGAGGCACACTTACGGGCAACCTAATGATCCTATTTCCACGAAAAGTAGGATGTGGGACAAACTGAACCAGCACACGAATATGTTATCCATCCTTTTGAGTTTAAGCCTTCTGAAATTCGTAAAGGCGCTACTACGGTAAGCCATGAACTTGTATATGACAGAAATATGGCCAGGTAAAGGAGAAATCAGGCACTATCATTTTCCCTCATCTATGCTTATGTGGTAGAAATATGGCCAGATTAGCATGTGATTTAGCACTGACATGTCCCTTCACCCATGGATATGTGGTAGAGACGTGGCCAGGCTAACTATCGCTCTGGCAGTGAGACATGCCCTCAACCCACACAAATGTAGTAGAGTTGTGGCCAGGCTAGCGTTCGCTTTGGCACTGACACATCTCAACCCACGCATATGTAGCTAGTAGTTTTGTCTGGCTACAGTTCGCACGGGCAGTGACACATCCCCATACACCCACACATAAATTGTGGAGATGTGGAAAAGCTTGCATTTCCTCTGGCACTCACAAATCCTCTCACTCAGAGAGATATGGTAGGCTCCAGATAAGAAACTATTGATATGGATACGTATCTTGGCAGACAATCTCAGCTCTAGCTTCAAGCTTTGAGATCACAGTCCACAACGGAGATTGCCACTGGACAAAAAAAATTACAGGATTATTGTGAAAGATATGAATAATCAATGAAAATCGGGGACTGAGATGATAGAGGGAGCATTTTTTCTTTTTCAATAAGAGAATAGAGGAAGGAAAAACAATTGAATAAAAAAAATCCATGCACCAGATTACTGGTGTCCTCTGTTCATAAAATATCTGTAACAGTTAGACTTGAACAGCAGTAGGTTGAAGTTGGAGGGAAACAACTCTGGGGAAGCGAGTTCCAGAGAGATGCAGTTCGGAGAATGAAAGAATTCTGATAGGCAGAAGTTCTGCAGTATGGCTGAGTAACATTCCAGTCATGAGCGCTGCCAGCTGCCCGTGTAGCGCGAGGGAAGGCATGAAGAGGTGGCACAATGGATGCAACTTCGTTTGAGCATTTGCTATAGAAATATCTGTAAAATAATGCAAGGGAGTCAACATTCCTTCTTACTTGTAGGGGAGGTAGTTTATTAGTAATAGCAGGGTTATTAATAATTCTAATAGCTTTGTTCTGAATTTTGCCTAGTTGTTTTAATGCAACCTCTCCACATCCACTCCACAAGGGTGAGCAGTATTAAAGCTGAAAGCACACATGGCACTTATAAATTATAACTAACTGTTCGTCAGTGAAGAAGTTACGGACTAATTCAACTCGGATAGTTATACATAACCTAGCTACTCTAAAAATTCTTCTTGTATTGCAGGATCATTATGACACAAAAACTGAAATGTTAAAATTCAGTGAAAGATATTCAGAGGATGCATTATCTAAGACTTACTGCACAAAAACTTAACACTTGTGTAGTTACACATTTCAGTGTCATATTATTTTTCCGGAGAAACATGAAATACCTAACCGTGAACGTAAGAAACAATAAAAGAACGATAATGAAGAAATTCATATTCTGTGAAAATTTCATGAGGCACGAAATGCAGTGTTCCTACAGAAGTGATATGCAACTCTTAGCCTAACAGAAGTATAACTTCCATCTTTATTTTAGCTGTAAACTGCTGTCTTAGGTATAATAGTATCATTCCCACGGTAATATAATTTAACCAGTAATACGTCATAAAACCGGATGTACATTATGCATCATTTTTGTTTTCAGATGAGGTCCTCGAGTTATTTTACAAATCTCGTCAGAACAATGAAACCACAATAATGTCAAAGAGGTGTCCCTATTTTACCATGATGTTGTAGCCTACCTCGAAAGTACACATCATGAAGACATGCTGCCTTTAAAATTTAGCAGCCTCATGTGAATGACACTTTTTTGTTAACCTCAAAATGTTTATAATGTGCGGGTGAGTACATGATTAATTATTGGTATTTCCGGGACTTATACCGACATGGCAACTCCCAGTCGGTAATGTGACATTAAATTTTTATACATAACATCACAGGTTAGGCTACAGGGTGAATGTTATAGTAGTCATTTCAAAAGAATGCTTTGAATTGTGTGCTTTGAATTGTTGTGAAACATTGGCAGATATGATAACGCAATTGTTTTTGCGCACCCACTCATCATGTTTTAATGTGAAAGATAGATGCTACAGTATGAGTGTTCAGCATTAGATTATCTACTAAGGTCATAGGGTTTGCTGCTCGCACTATAATGCGATTATTTAATATACAAATCAATATTATGAAGAGCATTTTTTCACACTGTATTACTACATTGGTTCATCTGGGAGTAAAACTAAATTCGTGTCTGGCTTCACTCAGGCATTGTATCTCAAAGCCCTACTCGAATCACCTGAAGTTGTAAAGGTTACGGTGCTAACAGCTGTCATCCACCCGATTCCCAAACCTCATGGTCCAGGCGCCATGCGCCCTATCTCGCTGCTTAGCTGTGTGGCTAAGACAGCAGAGAGGGTTGTGCGTGCTTGCCTTGCCTGGCATCTGGGACTGTTGCACCCGAGGAGTTTTGCTTACCATCCTGGCAGGAGTGCATCTCACTGCCGCGCTTCCTTCCTTGGGGAGCTTCGAGGTGGACGGGGGATGACTGTCTTCCTTGATCTCGAAAAGGCCTTCGAGCTGGCGAGCCCTCTTGTCATCATGGCAGCCTTGCCGACAGGGGAGTCGGAGGTAGACTCTTGTCGTGTGTGGGGGACTTCTTTCTTCACTGGACAGCAGGGGTTAGATTCCAGGGGCAACTCTCTCCCTTCTATCATCATCCCAGTGGCACTCCCCAGGGGAGCGTTCATAGCCCCCTATTATTCAACATGTTGGTCAAGAGACTAACTGTTGATTATGGACCCGGCGTGACACTGCTTGTTTACGCAGACGACCTGGCACTGGTCTTCTCGAGGAAGGACTGCTTCACCCAGGCACCCACCTCTCTTTCTACATTGCACAATAAGTGTAATGAACTCGGGCTGAAAGTCAACCTCAAGAAGACCAAGTGCCTACCTTTCGGTCTCCACCTTCCCAAACGTCCCCTCTCATTGGGTGGCCACTGCATCGAGCCTGTCAAGCTGCATAGCTATCTGGGGGTCTACTTTGACTCATGGCTAAGTTTCGCCTGACACGTGAAATGCTTACTCCAAAATGACGCCGTTTGGGTTATGCTGGGCGGTCCACACTGGACCCAACTGGTCAATTTATGGATGGAGAGTGGGTTTCCATCACTCGCTCACTGGATTGCACTGCGTGCGCTGGCAGAAACGCTTCGTTTAGTGAATCTTCACCTGACGCTACATGTCTCCATTCTGCTCAAACGCCTGGCTAGCAGGCCCCCAGATCCGTCCCCCTCTCGGGATTGGGATCTAGCCATGCCGGTTCTCTTTCACAAGTTACGTGTGGCGCCAGAGGTGTGCCAAGAGCCAGAGCTGGTATGTCCAGGCTACGAACCTCCTGCACCCTGGGTGCCTCCCCCTTTCACCGTTATCAGTCCCACCGACATGAAGCCTCGCCACTCGATCCCGGCCATCCTTCGGCAGAAGAGTCTCAGTAGACACCTCCTCTGATAGGGCAGTCTACTACACGGATGGCTCTGTTTCGTCCTATGGTTCAGCGAGAGCTGCTTTTGCTTATGTGGACCATACTGAATCCTGGCGCATCACCACAGGTGTCTCCGCCTTTCAGGCGGAGCTAGTGGCTCTTCCCGGTGCGCTACGCCATGCCTATAGCCATCGACATAGACATGTCATTCTCCATACTGACTCCCTATCCTCCCTTCAATGCCTGGCATCTCTCTCTCTAGTTGCCCACCAGTTCTTACTTACTGCCATACTTACAGTGTCCTCCCTCATCCAGCAGCGGGGTGTCTCTGTGATTTTTCACTGGGTACCTGGGCATCTTGGGATGCGGGGTAATGAACTAGCTGCTGCTGCTGCACGTGCAGCTACATCACTCTCTGATGTTACGTTTCCGCTTTGCCCCAGTGCTTCCAGAGTTCTCTCCGCTGTGCCTGGCACTATTACAGAACTTACAAGGGACGACCATCGCCTATGTGTCGCTGATGGCTCACGCTCAGCCACTTGGTATGCTGCGGCCACATCATATTCCCCCATCTCGATCCCTCCAGGCCTACCCAATTATCTCTTAGTCAGGCTCCAGCGTTTATGCATGGGATACCTATGCTTCTGTCAGATTGTCAGCTTGGACCCTGAACTGTGCCCCAACTGCTATGAGCAGTCTGCTGAACCCCTCTGCCATTACACTCTCGACTGCCCTGCAACTGCTTTTGTTCGAGAGCCCCCTAGAGAGGGCTTTGTCGCTCCAGCGATGATGTGTACGATGCTACTAGGGCCATTGGCAATGCAACCTTTCAAAGGCTTCTCCAAACTTTACGGGATTATCCTCCTCCTCGTTGACTGCTACATCCACCCCCCGTCATTATTCTAGGCCCAACTCACCCCCCCCTTTTTTTTTTCTCTCTCTCTCTCTCTTGTTTACTCTCTGCTTATCACTGACGGGCTCTTAGTTTGCCCGTGTCCCACAAGAGGTGGCCAAATATCCAACACCAACAACAATACAGTGCTACCTCAAGAAACTCGGAGGTGTTGGTTAGCGAGGTACCGGTACCACTTCATTTATGAGTGACTGTACATTACCACCCATTTTCATAGATACCTCATCTGTTGAAATTAATGAATATTTGTTGGAGATATGCAGTGTTTAAATAAGGGAAATTTTAAACTCATTTTACCAAAAAGATTATATTGGTGACTTCGGCCTTGTGATTCTATACTGTGTCTGCATATCACTACTGTAGGTTATCTTATCAGTACGAGCATATTTAGGGCACAAGTTCGCATACGTGGCCGTATGATATTTGGCCTTGGAGATTTCGTAACACTTTTTTCTCAGTAATGTATTCTCCATCTTACATCTCAGTATACTCTTATGCGTTATTGATGTCGATTTAATGTGACAACTAATATTCAATAGAATTTGTAGGTGTAATATACTAAATAAATCGTCAAAGAAGAGGTGCAACGAAGCCTCTTAGAACACGGGTTATTATATCAGCCGTTCTGCTATATTGTTTTTACACTAACTTGGCATAAAACAGTCAGCTTTCCTTCTTCAGTGCTGAGTAGTACCAGTAGGTTAACCTCTTCCCTAATTTATATTCCGAACTACCCATTAATATCCTTATTTCTGCTTCTGTAATCTTTCTAATATCGACATAGATTACATGAATAACACACAAGAAAGCAATAACGGAGAAGAATCAGAAATAAACCAGTAAGGAAGAGGTGTTAGAAGCTTCCTAACCACACAAGAATACCGCGTCACCTCTCTCCATCCATAAATAATGCGCTCCGGTTATGAAGCATCAGACAGGACGTGACGAACATTCTATCGGAGTGCGGCCATATTTTCTCCAAACACGATCAACAAGGGGATGTGGGACAAACTGAACCAGCACACGAATATGTTATCCATCCTTTTGAGTTTAAGCCTTCTGAAATTTGTAAAGGCGCTACTACGCTAAGCCATGAACTTGTATATGACAGAGATATGGCCAGGTAAAGGAGAAATCAGGCACTATCATTTTCCCTCATCTATGCTTATGTGGCAGAAATATGGCCAGATTAGCATGTGATTTAGCACTGACATGTCCCTTCACCCATGGATATGTGGTAGAGACGTGGCCAGGCTAACTATCGCTCTGGCAGTGAGACATGCCCTCAACCCACACAAATGTAGTAGAGTTGTGGCCAGGCTAGCGTTCGCTTTGGCACTGACACATCTCAACCCACGCATATGTAGCTAGTAGTTTTGTCTGGCTACAGTTCGCACGGGCAGTGACACATCCCCATACACCCTCACATAAATTGTGGAGATGTGGAAAAGCTTGCATTTACTCTGGCACTCACAAATCCTCTCACTCAGAGAGATATGGTAGGCTCCAGATAAGAAACTATTGATATGGATACTTATCTTGGCAGACAAATTCAGCTCTAGCTTCAAGCTTTGAGATCACAGTCCACAACGGAGATTGCCACCGGACAAAAAAAAAATTACAGGATTATTGTGAAAGATATGAATAATCAATGAAAATCGGGGACTGAGATGATAGAGGGAGCATTTTTTTCTTTTTCAATAAGAGAATAGAGGAAGGAAAAACAAATGAATAAAAAAAATCCATGCACCAGATTACTGGTGTCCTCTGTTCATAAAATATCTGTAACAGTTAGACTTGAACAGCAGTAGGTTGAAGTTGGAGGGAAACAACTCTGGGGAAGCGAGTTCCAGAGAGATGCAGTTCGGAGAATGAAAGAATTCTGATAGGCAGAAGTTCTGCAGTATGGCTGAGTAACATTCCAGTGATGAGCGCTGCCAGCTGCCCGTGTAGCGCGAAGGAAGGCATGAAGAGGTGGCACAATGGATGCAACTTCGTTTGAGCATTTGCTATAGAAATATCTGCAAAATAATGCAAGGGAGTCAACATTCCTTCTTACTTGTAGGGGAGGTAGTTTATTAGTACTAGCAGGGTTATTAATAATTCTAATAGCTTTGTTCTGAATTTTGCCTAGTTGTTTTAATGCAACCTCTCCACATCCACTCCACAAGAGTGAGCAGTATTAAAGCTGAAAGCACACATGGCTCTTATAAATTATAACTAACTGGTCGTCAGTGAAGAAGTTACGGACTAATTCAACTCGGATAGTTATACATAACCTAGCTACTCTAAAAATTCTTCCTATATTGCAGGATCATTATGACACAAAAACTGAAATGCTAAAATTCAGTGAAAGATATTCAGAGGATGCATTATCTAAGACTTACTGCACAAAAACTTAACACTTGTGTAGTTACACATTTCAGTGTCATATTATTTTTCCAGAGAAACATAAAATACCTAACCGTGAACGTAAGAAACAATAAAAGAACGATAACGAAGAAATTCATATTCTGTGAAAATTTCATGAGGCACGAAATGCAGTGTTCCTACAGAAGTGATATGCAAACTCTAGCCGAACAGAAGTATAACTTCCATCTTTATTTTAGCTGTAAACTGCTGTCTTAGGTATAATAGTATCATTCCCACGGTAATATAATTTAACCAGTAATACGTCATAAAACCGGATGTAGATTATGCATCATTTTTGTTTTCAGATGAGGTCCTCGAGTTATTTTACAAATCTCGTCAGAACAATGAAACCACAATAATGTCAAACAGGTGTCCCTATTTTACCATGATGTTGTAGCCTACCTCGAAAGTACACATCATGAAGACATGCTGCCTTTAAAATTTAGCAGCCTCATGTGAATGACACTTTTTTGTTAACCTCAAAATGTTTATAATGTGCGGGTGAGTACATGATTAATTATTGGTATTTCCGGGACTTATACCGACATGGCAACTCCCAGTCGGTAATGTGACATTAAATTTTTATACATAACATCACAGGTTAGGCTACAGGGTGAATGTTATAGTAGTCATTTCAAAAGAATGCTTTGAATTGTGTGCTTTGAATTGTTGTGAAACATTGGCAGATATGATAACGCAATTGTTTTTGCGCACCCACTCATCATGTTTTAATGTGAAAGATAGATGCTACAGTATGAGTGTTCAGCATTAGATTATCTACTAAGGTCATAGAGTTTGCTGCTCGCACTGATGCGATTATTTAATATACAAATCAATATTATGAAGAGGATTTTTTCACACTGTATTACTACATTGGTTCATCTGGGAGTAAAACTAAATTCGTGTCTGGCTTCACTCAGGCATTGTATCTCAAAGCCCAACTCGAATCACCTGAAGTTGTAAAGGTTACGGTGCTAACAGCTGTCATCCACCCGATTCCCAAACCTCATGATCCAGGCGCCATGCGCCCTATCTCGCTGCTTAGCTGTGTGGCTAAGACAGCGGAGAGGGTTATGCGTGCTTGCCTTGCCTGGCATCTGGGACTGTTGCACCCGAGGAGTTTTGCATACCATCCTGGCAGGAGTGCATCTCACTGCCTCGCTTCCTTCCTAGGGGAGCTTCGAGGTGGACGGGGGATGACTGTCTTCCTTGATCTCGAAAAGGCCTTCGAGCTGGCGAGCCCTCTTGTCATCATGGCAGCCCTTGCCGACAGAGGAGTCGGAGGTAGACTCTTGTCGTGTGTGGGGGACTTCTTTCTTCACTGGACAGCAGGGGTTAGATTCCAGGGGCAACTCTCTCCCTTCTATCATCATCCCAGTGGCACTCCCCAGGGGAGCGTTCATAGCCCCCTATTATTCAACATGTTAGTTAAGAGACTAACTGTTGATTATGGACCCGGCGTGACACTGCTTGTTTACGCAGACGACCTGGCACTGGTCTTCTCGAGGAAGGACTGCTTCACCCAGGCACCCACCTCTCTTTCTACATTGCACAATAAGTGTAATGAACTCGGGCTGAAAGTCAACCTCAAGAAGACCAAGTGCCTACCTTTCGGTCTCCACCTTCCCAAACGTCCCCTCTCATTGGGTGGCCACTGCATCGAGCCTGTCAAGCTGCACAGCTATCTAGGGGTCTACTTTGATTCAAGGCTAACTTTCGCCTGACACGTGAAATGCTTACTCCAAAATGACGCCGTTTGGGTTATGCTGGGCGCTCCACACTGGACCCGACTGGTCAATTTATGGATGGAGAGTGGGTTTCCATCACTCGCTCACTGGATTGCACTGCGTGCGCTGGCAGAAACGCTTCGTTTAGTGAATCTTCACCTGACGCTACATGTCTCCATTCTGCTCAAACGCCTGGCTAGCAGGCCCCCAGACCCGTCCCCCTATCGGGATTGGGCTTTAGCCATGCCGGTTCTCTTTCACAAGTTAGGTGTGGCGCCAGAGGTGTGCCAAGATCCAGAGCTGGTATGTCCAGGCTATGAACCTCCTGCACCCTGGGTGCCTCCCCCTTTCACCGTTATCAGTCCCACCGACATGAAGCCTCGCCACTCGATCCCGGCCATCCTTCGGCAGAAGTGTCTCAGTAGAAACCTCCTCTGATAGGGCAGTCTACTACACGGATGGCTCTGTTTCGTCCTATGGTTCAGCAAGAGCTGCTTTTGCTTATGGAGACCATACTGAATCCTGGCGCATCACCACAGGTGTCTCCGCTTTTCAGGCGGAGCTAGTGGCTCTTCTCGGTGCCCTACGCCATGCCTATAGCCATCGACATAGACATGTCATTCTCCATACTGACTCCCTATCCTACCTTCAATGCCTGGCATCTCTCTCTCTAGTTGCCCACCAGTTCTTACTTACTGCCATATTTACAGTGTCCTCCTTCATCCAGCAGCGGGGTGTCTCTGTGATTTTTCACTGGGTACCTGGGCATCTTGGGATGCGGGGTAATGAACTAGCTGCTGCTGCTGCACGTGCAGCTACATCACTCTCTGATGTTACGTTTCCGCTTCGCCCCAGTGCTTCCAGAGTTCTCTCCGCTGTGGCTGGCACTATTACAGAACTTACAAGGGACGACCATCGCCTATGTGTCGCTGATGGCTCACGCTCAGCCACTTGGTATGCTGCGGCCACATCATATTCCCCCATCTCGATCCCTCCATGCCTACCCAATTATCTCTTAGTCAGGCTCTAGCGTTTATGCATGGGATACCTATGCTTCTGTCAGATTGCCAGCTTGGACCCTGAACTGTGCCCCAACTGCTATGAGCAGTCTGCTGAACCCCTCTGCCATTACACTCTCGACTGCCCTGCAACTGCTTTTGTTCGAGAGCCCCCTAGAGAGGGCTTTGTCGCTCCGGCGATGATGTGTACGATGCTACTAGGGCCATTGGCAATGCAACCTTTCAAAGGCTCCTCCAAACTTTACGGGATTGTACACCTCCTTGTTGACTGCTACATCCACCCCCCGTCATTATTCTAGGTCCAACTCACCCCCCCCCCCTTTTTTTTTCTCTCTCTCTTTCTCTCTTGTTTACTCTCTGCTTATCACTGACGGGCTCTTAGTTTCCCGTGTCCCACAAGAGGTGGCCAAATATCCTACACCAACAATACAGTGCTACCTCAAGAAACTCGGAGGTGTTGGTTAGCGAGGTACCGGTACCACTTCATTTATGAGTGACTGTACATTACCACCCATTTTCATAGATACCTCATCTGTTGAAATTAGTAAATATTTGTTGGAGATATGTAGTGTTTAAATAAGGGAAATTTTAAACTCGTTTTACCCAAAAGATTATATTGGTGACTTCGGCCTTGTGATTCTATACTGTGTCTGCATATATCTACTGTAGGTTATCTTATCAGTACGAGCATATTTAGGGCACAAGTTCGCATACGTGGCCGTATGATATTTGGCCCTGGAGATTTCGTAACACTTTTTTCTCAGTAATGTATTCTCCGTCTTACATCTCAGTATACTCTTATGCGTTATTGATATCGATTTAATGTGACAACTAATATTCAATAGAATTTGTAGGTGCAATATGCTAAATAAATCGTCAAAGAAGAGGTGCAACGAAGCCTCTTAGAACACGGGTTATTATATCAGCCGTTCTGCTATATTCTTTTTACACTAACTTGGCTTAAAACAGTCAGCTTTCCTTCTTCAGTGCTGAGTAGTAACAGTTCCTTAATTTATATTCCGAACTACCCATTAATATCCTTATTTCTGCTTCTGTAATCTTTCTAATATCGACATAGATTACATGAATAACACACAAGAAAGCAATAACGGAGAAGAATCAGAAATAAACCATAAGGAAGAGGTGTTAGAAGCTTCCTAACCACACAAGAATACCGCGTCACCTCTCTCCATCCATAAATAATGCGCTCCGGTTATGAAGCATCAGAGAGGACGTGACGAACATTCTGTCGGAGTGCGGCCATATTTTCTCCAAACACGATCAACAAGGGGATGTGGGACAAACTGAACCAGCACACGAATATGTTATCCATCCTTTTGAGTTTAAGCCTTCTGAAATTTGTAAAGGCGCTAATACGGTAAGCCATGTACTTGTATATGACAGAGATATGGCCAGGTAAATGAGAAATCAGGCACTATCATTTTCCCTCATCTATGCTTATGTGGCAGAAATATGGCCAGATTAGCATGTGATTTAGCACTGACATTTCCCTTCACCCATGGATATGTGGTAGAGACGTGGCCAGGCTAACTATCGCTCTGGCAGTGAGACATGCCCTCAACCCACACAAATGTAGTAGAGTTGTGGCCAGGCTAGCGTTCGCTTTGGCACTGACACATCTCAACCCACGCATATGTAGCTAGTAGTTTTGTCTGGCTACAGTTCGCACGGGCAGTGACACATCCCCATACACCCTCACATAAATTGTGGAGATGTGGAAAAGCTTGCATTTACTCTGGCACTCACAAATCCTCTCACTCAGAGAGATATGGTAGGCTCCAGATAAGAAACTATTGATATGGATACATATCTTGGCAGACAAATTCAGCTCTAACTTCAAGCTTTGAGATCACAGTCCACAACGGAGATTGCCACCGGACAAAAAAAAAATTACAGGATTATTGTGAAAGATATGAATAATCAATGAAAATCGGGGACTGAGATGATAGAGGGAGCATTTTTTTCTTTTTCAATAAGAGAATAGAGGAAGGAAAAACAAATGAATAAAAAAAATCCATGCACCAGATTACTGGTGTCCTCTGTTCATAAAATATCTGTAACAGTTAGACTTGAACAGCAGTAGGTTGAAGTTGGAGGGAAACAACTCTGGGGAAGCGAGTTCCAGAGAGATGCAGTTCGGAGAATGAAAGAATTCTGATAGGCAGAAGTTCTGCAGTATGGCTGAGTAACATTCCAGTCATGAGCGCTGCCAGCTGCCCGTGTAGCGCGAGGGAAGGCATGAAGAGGTGGCACAATGGATGCAACTTCGTTTGAGCATTTGCTATAGAAATATCTGTAAAATAATGCAAGGGAGTCAACATTCCTTCTTACTTGTAGGGGAGGTAGTTTATTAGTACTAGCAGGGTTATTAATAATTCTAATAGCTTTGTTCTGAATTTTGCCTAGTTGTTTTAATGCAACCTCTCCACATCCACTCCACAAGGGTGAGCAGTATTAAAGCTGAAAGCACACATGGCTCTTATAAATTATAACTAACTGGTCGTCAGTGAAGAAGTTACGGACTAATTCAACTCGGATAGTTATACATAACCTAGCTACTCTAAAAATTCTTCTTGTATTGCAGGATCATTATGACACAAAAACTGAAATGCTAAAATTCAGTGAAAGATATTCAGAGGATGCATTATCTAAGACTTACTGCACAAAAACTTAACACTTGTGTAGTTACACATTTCAGTGTCATATTATTTTTCCGGAGAAACATGAAATACCTAACCGTGAACGTAAGAAACAATAAAAGAACGATAATGAAGAAATTCATATTCTGTGAAAATTTCATGAGGCACGAAATGCAGTGTTCCTACAGAAGTGATATGCAACTCTTAGCCTAACAGAAGTATAACTTCCATCTTTATTTTAGCTGTAAACTGCTGTCTTAGGTATAATAGTATCATTCCCACGGTAATATAATTTAACCAGTAATACGTCATAAAACCGGATGTAGATTATGCATCATTTTTGTTTTCAGATGAGGTCCTCGAGTTATTTTACAAATCTCGTCAGAACAATGAAACCACAATAATGTCAAAGAGGTGTCCCTATTTTACCATGATGTTGTAGCCTACCTCGAAAGTACACATCATGAAGACATGCTGCCTTTAAAATTTAGCAGCCTCATGTGAATGACACTTTTTTGTTAACCTCAAAATGTTTATAATGTGCGGGTGAGTACATGATTAATTATTGGTATTTCGGGACTTATACCGACATGGCAACTCCCAGTCGGTAATGTGACATTAAATTTTTATACATAACATCACAGGTTAGGCTACAGGGTGAATGTTATAGTAGTCATTTCAAAAGAATGCTTTGAATTGTGTGCTTTGAATTGTTGTGAATCATTGGCAGATATGATAACGCAATTGTTTTTGCGCACCCACTCATCATGTTTTAATGTGAAAGATAGATGCTACAGTATGAGTGTTCAGCATTAGATTATCTACTAAGGTCATAGAGTTTGCTGCTCGCACTGATGCGATTATTTAATATACAAATCAATATTATGAAGAGGATTTTTTCACACTGTATTACTACATTGGTTCATCTGGGAGTAAAACTAAATTCGTGTCTGGCTTCACTCAGGCATTGTATCTCAAAGCCCAACTCGAATCACCTGAAGTTGTAAAGGTTACGGTGCTAACAGCTGTCATCCACCCGATTCCCAAACCTCATGATCCAGGCGCCATGCGCCCTATCTCGCTGCTTAGCTGTGTGGCTAAGACAGCGGAGAGGGTTATGCGTGCTTGCCTTGCCTGGCATCTGGGACTGTTGCACCCGAGGAGTTTTGCATACCATCCTGGCAGGAGTGCATCTCACTGCCTCGCTTCCTTCCTAGGGGAGCTTCGAGGTGGACGGGGGATGACTGTCTTCCTTGATCTCGAAAAGGCCTTCGAGCTGGCGAGCCCTCTTGTCATCATGGCAGCCCTTGCCGACAGGGGAGTCGGAGGTAGACTCTTGTCGTGTGTGGGGGACTTCTTTCTTCACTGGACAGCAGGGGTTAGATTCCAGGGGCAACTCTCTCCCTTCTATCATCATCCCAGTGGCACTCCCCAGGGGAGCGTTCATAGCCCCCTATTATTCAACATGTTAGTTAAGAGACTAACTGTTGATTATGGACCCGGCGTGACACTGCTTGTTTACGCAGACGACCTGGCACTGGTCTTCTCGAGGAAGGACTGCTTCACCCAGGCACCCACCTCTCTTTCTACATTGCACAATAAGTGTAATGAACTCGGGCTGAAAGTCAACCTCAAGAAGACCAAGTGCCTACCTTTCGGTCTCCACCTTCCCAAACGTCCCCTCTCATTGGGTGGCCACTGCATCGAGCCTGTCAAGCTGCACAGCTATCTAGGGG
The DNA here is from genome assembly GCF_032717465.1 of Coenobita brevimanus. NCBI lineage: Eukaryota > Metazoa > Arthropoda > Malacostraca > Decapoda > Coenobitidae > Coenobita > Coenobita brevimanus. Next base: position 14,102,791 of record NC_137007.1, read on the forward strand.
TCTACTTTGATTCAAGGCTAACTTTCGCCTGACACGTGAAATGCTTACTCCAAAATGACGCCGTTTGGGTTATGCTGGGCGCTCCACACTGGACCCGACTGGTCAATTTATGGATGGAGAGTGGGTTTCCATCACTCGCTCACTGGATTGCACTGCGTGCGCTGGCAGAAACGCTTCGTTTAGTGAATCTTCACCTGACGCTACATGTCTCCATTCTGCTCAAACGCCTGGCTAGCAGGCCCCCAGACCCGTCCCCCTATCGGGATTGGGCTTTAGCCATGCCGGTTCTCTTTCACAAGTTAGGTGTGGCGCCAGAGGTGTGCCAAGATCCAGAGCTGGTATGTCCAGGCTATGAACCTCCTGCACCCTGGGTGCCTCCCCCTTTCACCGTTATCAGTCCCACCGACATGAAGCCTCGCCACTCGATCCCGGCCATCCTTCGGCAGAAGTGTCTCAGTAGAAACCTCCTCAGATAGGGTCAGTCTACTACACGGATGGCTCTGTTTCGTCCTATGGTTCAGCAAGAGCTGCTTTTGCTTATGGAGACCATACTGAATCCTGGCGCATCACCACAGGTGTCTCCGCTTTTCAGGCGGAGCTAGTGGCTCTTCTCGGTGCCCTACGCCATGCCTATAGCCATCGACATAGACATGTCATTCTCCATACTGACTCCCTATCCTACCTTCAATGCCTGGCATCTCTCTCTCTAGTTGCCCACCAGTTCTTACTTACTGCCATATTTACAGTGTCCTCCTTCATCCAGCAGCGGGGTGTCTCTGTGATTTTTCACTGGGTACCTGGGCATCTTGGGATGCGGGGTAATGAACTAGCTGCTGCTGCTGCACGTGCAGCTACATCACTCTCTGATGTTACGTTTCCGCTTCGCCCCAGTGCTTCCAGAGTTCTCTCCGCTGTGGCTGGCACTATTACAGAACTTACAAGGGACGACCATCGCCTATGTGTCGCTGATGGCTCACGCTCAGCCACTTGGTATGCTGCGGCCACATCATATTCCCCCATCTCGATCCCTCCATGCCTACCCAATTATCTCTTAGTCAGGCTCTAGCGTTTATGCATGGGATACCTATGCTTCTGTCAGATTGCCAGCTTGGACCCTGAACTGTGCCCCAACTGCTATGAGCAGTCTGCTGAACCCCTCTGCCATTACATTCTCGACTGCCCTGCAACTGCTTTTGTTCGAGAGCCCCCTAGAGAGGGCTTTGTCGCTCCGGCGATGATGTGTACGATGCTACTAGGGCCATTGGCAATGCAACCTTTCAAAGGCTCCTCCAAACTTTACGGGATTGTACACCTCCTTGTTGACTGCTACATCCACCCCCCGTCATTATTCTAGGTCCAACTCACCCCCCCCCTTTTTTTTTTCTCTCTCTCTTTCTCTCTTGTTTACTCTCTGCTTATCACTGACGGGCTCTTAGTTTGCCCGTGTCCCACAAGAGGTGGCCAAATATCCTACAACAACAACAATACAGTGCTACCTCAAGAAACTCGGAGGTGTTGGTTAGCGAGGTACCGGTACCACTTCATTTATGAGTGACTGTACATTACCACCCATTTTCATAGATACCTCATCTGTTGAAATTAGTAAATATTTGTTGGAGATATGTAGTGTTTAAATAAGGGAAATTTTAAACTCATTTTACCAAAAAGATTATATTGGTGACTTCGGCCTTGTGATTCTATACTGTTTCTGCATATATCTACTGTAGGTTATCTTATCAGTACGAGCATATTTAGGGCACAAGTTCGCATACGTGGCCGTATGATATTTGGCCCTGGAGATTTCGTAACACTTTTTTCTCAGTAATGTATTGTCCGTCTTACATCTCAGTATACTCTTATGCGTTATTGATATCGATTTAATGTGACAACTAATATTCAATAGAATTTGTAGGTGCAATATGCTAAATAAATCGTCAAAGAAGAGGTGCAACGAAGCCTCTTAGAACACGGGTTATTATATCAGCCGTTCTGCTATATTCTTTTTACACTAACTTGGCTTAAAACAGTCAGCTTTCCTTCTTCAGTGCTGAGTAGTAACAGTTCCTTAATTTATATTCCGAACTACCCATTAATATCCTTATTTCTGCTTCTGTAATCTTTCTAATATCGACATAAATTACATGAATAACACACAAGAAAGCAATAACGGAGAAGAATCAGAAATAAACCATAAGGAAGAGGTGTTAGAAGCTTCCTAACCACACAAGAATACCGCGTCACCTCTCTCCATCCATAAATAATGCGCTCCGGTTATGAAGCATCAGAGAGGACGTGACGAACATTCTGTCGGAGTGCGGCCATATTTTCTCCAAACACGATCAACAAGGGGATGTGGGACAAACTGAACCAGCACACGAATATGTTATCCATCCTTTTGAGTTTAAGCCTTCTGAAATTTGTAAAGGCGCTAATACGGTAAGCCATGTACTTGTATATGACAGAGATATGGCCAGGTAAATGAGAAATCAGGCACTATCATTTTCCCTCATCTATGCTTATGTGGCAGAAATATGGCCAGATTAGCATGTGATTTAGCACTGACATTTCCCTTCACCCATGGATATGTGGTAGAGACGTGGCCAGGCTAACTATCGCTCTGGCAGTGAGACATGCCCTCAACCCACACAAATGTAGTAGAGTTGTGGCCAGGCTAGCGTTCGCTTTGGCACTGACACATCTCAACCCACGCATATGTAGCTAGTAGTTTTGTCTGGCTACAGTTCGCACGGGCAGTGACACATCCCCATACACCCTCACATAAATTGTGGAGATGTGGAAAAGCTTGCATTTACTCTGGCACTCACAAATCCTCTCACTCAGAGAGATATGGTAGGCTCCAGATAAGAAACTATTGATATGGATACATATCTTGGCAGACAAATTCAGCTCTAACTTCAAGCTTTGAGATCACAGTCCACAACGGAGATTGCCACCGGACAAAAAAAAAATTACAGGATTATTGTGAAAGATATGAATAATCAATGAAAATCGGGGACTGAGATGATAGAGGGAGCATTTTTTTTCTTTTTCAATAAGAGAATAGAGGAAGGAAAAACAAATGAATAAAAAAAAAATCCATGCACCAGATTACTGGTGTCCTCTGTTCATAAAATATCTGTAACAGTTAGACTTGAACAGCAGTAGGTTGAAGTTGGAGGGAAACAACTCTGGGGAAGCGAGTTCCAGAGAGATGCAGTTCGGAGAATGAAAGAATTCTGATAGGCAGAAGTTCTGCAGTATGGCTGAGTAACATTCCAGTCATGAGCGCTGCCAGCTGCCCGTGTAGCGCGAGGGAAGGCATGAAGAGGTGGCACAATGGATGCAACTTCGTTTGAGCATTTGCTATAGAAATATCTGTAAAATAATGCAAGGGAGTCAACATTCCTTCTTACTTGTAGGGGAGGTAGTTTATTAGTAATAGCAGGGTTATTAATCATTCTAATAGCTTTGTTCTGAATTTTGCCTAGTTGTTTTAATGCAACCTCTCCACATCCACTCCACAAGGGTGAGCAGTATTAAAGCTGAAAGCACACATGGCTCTTATAAATTATAACTAACTGGTCGTCAGTGAAGAAGTTACGGACTAATTCAACTCGGATAGTTATACATAACCTAGCTACTCTAAAAATTCTTCTTGTATTGCAGGATCATTATGACACAAAAACTGAAATGCTAAAATTCAGTGAAAGATATTCAGAGGATGCATTATCTAAGACTTACTGCACAAAAACTTAACACTTGTGTAGTTACACATTTCAGTGTCATATTATTTTTCCGGAGAAACATGAAATACCTAACCGTGAACGTAAGAAACAATAAAAGAACGATAATGAAGAAATTCATATTCTGTGAAAATTTCATGAGGCACGAAATGCAGTGTTCCTACAGAAGTGATATGCAAACTCTAGCCTAACAGAAGTATAACTTCCATCTTTATTTTAGCTGTAAACTGCTGTCTTAGGTATAATAGTATCATTCCCACGGTAATATAATTTAACCAGTAATACGTCATAAAACCGGATGTAGAGTATACATCATTTTTGTTTTCAGATGAGGTCCTCGAGTTATTTTACAAATCTCGTCAGAACAATGAAACCACAATAATGTCAAAGAGGTGTCCCTATTTTACCATGATGTTGTAGCCTACCTCGAAAGTACACATCATGAAGACATGCTGCCTTTAAAATTTAGCAGCCTCATGTGAATGACATTTTTTTGTTAACCTCAAAATGTTTATAATGTGCGGGTGAGTACATGATTAATTATTGGTATTTCCGGGACTTATACCGACATGGCAACTCCCAGTCGGTAATGTGACATTAAATTTTTATACATAACATCACAGGTTAGGCTACAGGGTGAATGTTATAGTAGTCATTTTAAAAGAATGCTTTGAATTGTGTGCTTTGAATTGTTGTGAATCATTGGCAGATATGATAACGCAATTGTTTTTGCGCACCCACTCATCATGTTTTAATGTGAAAGATAGATGCTACAGTATGAGTGTTCAGCATTAGATTATCTACTAAGGTCATAGGGTTTGCTGCTCGCACTATGATGCGATTATTTAATATACAAATCAATATTATGAAGAGGATTTTTTCACACTGTATTACTACATTGGTTCATCTGGGAGTAAAACTAAATTCGTGTCTGGTTTCACTCAGGCATTGTATCTCAAAGCCCAACTCGAATCACCTGAAGTTGTAAAGGTTACGGTGCTAACAGCTGTCATCCACCCGATTCCCAAACCTCATGATCCAAGCGCCATGCGCCCTATCTCGCTGCTTAGCTGTGTGGCTAAGACAGCGGAGAGGGTTGTGCGTGCTTGCCTTGCCTGGCATCTGGGACTGTTGCACCCGAGGAGTTTTGCATACCATCCTGGCAGGAGTGCATCTCACTGCCTCGCTTCCTTCCTTGGGGAGCTTCGAGGTGGACGGGGGATGACTGTCTTCCTTGATCTCGAAAAGGCCTTCGAGCTGGCGAGCCCTCTTGTCATCATGGCAGCCCTTGCCGACAGGGGAGTCGGAGGTAGACTCTTGTCGTGGGTGGGGGACTTCTTTCTTCACTGGACAGCAGGGGTTAGATTCCAGGGGCAACTCTATCCCTTCTATCATCATCCCAGTGGCACTCCCCAGGGGAGCGTTCATAGCCCCCTATTATTCAACATGTTGGTTAAGAGACTAACTGTTGATTATGGACCCGGCGTGACACTGCTTGTTTACGCAGACGACCTGGCACTGGTCTTCTCGAGGAAGGACTGCTTCACCCAGGCACCCACCTCTCTTTCTACATTGCACAATAAGTGTAATGAACTCGGGCTGAAAGTCAACCTCAAGAAGACCAAGTGCCTACCTTTCGGTCTCCACCTTCCCGAACGTCCCCTCTCATTGGGTGGCCACTGCATCGAGCCTGTCAAGCTGCACAGCTATCTAGGGGTCTACTTTGACTCAGGGCTAAGTTTCGCCTGACACGTGAAATGCTTGCTCCAAAATGACGCTGTTCGGGTTATACTGGGCACTCCACGCTGGACCCGACTGATCAATTTATGAATGGAGAGTGGGTTTCCATCACTCGTTCACTGGATCGCACTGCGTGCGCTGGCAGAAACGCTTCGTTTAGTGAATCTTCACCTGACGCTACATGTCTCCATTCTGCTCAAACGCCTGGCTAGCAGGCCCCCAGATCCGTCCCCCTTTCGGGATTGGGATCTAGCCATGCCGGTTCTCTTTCACAAGTTACGTGTGGCGCCAGAGGTGTGCCAAGAGCCAGAGCTGGTATGTCCAGGCTACGAACCTCCTGCACCCTGGGTGCCTCCCCCTTTCACCGTTATCAGTCCCACCGACATGAAGCCTCGCCACTCGATCCCGGCCATCCTTCGGCAGAAGAGTCTCAGTAGACACCTCCTCTGATAGGTCAGTCTACTACACGGATGGCTCTGTTTCGTCCTATGGTTCAGCGAGAGCTGCTTTTGCTTATGGGGACCATACTGAATCCTGGCGCATCACCACAGGTGTCTCCGCTTTTCAGGCGGAGCTAGTGGCTCTTCTCGGTGCCCTACGCCATGCCTATAGCCATCGACATAGACATGTCATTCTCCATACTGACTCCCTATCCTCCCTTCAATGCCTGGCATCTCTCTCTCTATTGCCCACCAGTTCTTACTTACTGCCATATTTACAGTGTCCTCCCTCATCCAGCAGCGGGGTGTCTCTGTGATTTTTCACTGGGTACCTGGGCATGTTGGGATGCGGGGTAATGAACTAGCTGCTGCTGCTGCACGTGCAGCTACATCACTCTCTGATGTTACGTTTCTGCTTCGCCCCAGTGCTTCCAGAGTTCTCTCCGCTGTGGCTGGCACTATTACAGAACTTACAAGGGACGACCATCGCCTATGTGTCGCTGATGGCTCACGCTCAGCCACTTGGTATGCTGCGGCCACATCATATTCCCCCATCTCGATCCCTCCATGCCTACCCAATTATCTCTTAGTCAGGCTCCAGCGTTTATGCATGGGATACCTATGCTTCTGTCAGATTGCCAGCTTGGACCCTGAACTGTGCCCCAACTGCTATGAGCAGTCTCCTGAACCCCTCTGCCATTACATTCTCGACTGCCCTGCAACTGCTTTTGTTCGAGAGCCCCCTAGAGAGGGCTTTGGTTGCTCCGGCGATGATGTGTACGATGCTACTAGGGCCATTGGCAATGCAACCTTTCAAAGGCTCCTCCAAACTTTACGGGATTATCCTCCTCCTCGTTGACTGCTACTTCCACCCCCCGTCATTATTCTAGGTCCAACTCACCCCCCCCTTTTTTTTTTTCTCTCTCTCTCTCTCTTGTTTATTCTCTGCTTATCACTGACGGGCTCTTAGTTTGCCCATGTCCCGCAAGAGGTGGCCAAATATCCAACAACAACAACAATACAGTGCTACCTCAAGAAACTCGGAGGTGTTAGTTAGCGAGGTACCGGTACCACTTCATTTATGAGTGACTGTACATTACCACCCATTTTCATAGATACCTCATCTGTTGAAATTAATGAATATTTGTTGGAGATATGCAGTGTTTAAATAAGGGAAATTTTAAACTCATTTTACCAAAAAGATTATATTGGTGACTTCGGCCTTGTGATTCTATACTGTGTCTGCATATATCTACTGTAGGTTATCTTATCAGTACAAGCATATTTAGGGCACAAGTTCGCCTACGTGGCCGTATGATATTTGGCCTTGGAGATTTCGTAACACTTTTTCTCAGTAATGTATTCTCCGTCTTACATCTCAGTATACTCTTATGCGTTATTGATGTCGATTTAATGTGACAACTAATATTCAACAGAATTTGTAGGTGTAATATGCTAAATAAATCGTCAAAGAAGAGGTGCAACGAAGCCTCTTAGAACAGGGGTTATTATATCAGCCGTTCTGCTATATTCTTTTTACACTAACTTGGCATAAAACAGTCAGCTTTCCTTCTTCAGTGCTGAGTAGTAACAGTTCCTTAATTTATATTCCGAACTACCCATTAATATCCTTATTTCTGCTTCTGTAATCTTTCTAATATCGACATAGATTACATGAATAACACACAAGAAAGCAATAACGGAGAAGAATCAGAAATAAACCAGTAAGGAGGAGGTGTTAGAAGCTTCCTAACCACACAAGAATACCGCGTCACCTCTCTCCATCCATAAATAATGCGCTCCGGTTATGAAGCATCAGACAGGGCGTGACGAACATTCTATCGGAGTGCGGACATATTTTCTCCAAACATGATCAACAAGGGGAAAGGACGCTCTGGGGTCCGACCAACGCTCAGGCTTGTATAGTGCAGCTACTCTAACCCTATGCATCGTGTCAGATCACCTGTTGCGAGCAAATGTGGCCGCCACCTTAGTGTAAAGCAGACGCAGAATACAACGCCCAAGGATGTGGTCTGTACACTTTCTCAACCGAAGATCACCAACAAATTTCCAATAATTTTCCTCTCTTATAAATGAATTGTCTTTGTAGCTAGTTGATGGAGAGGGACGCTTTCACATGGTGGCACCAGTGTAACTGGTTGGCTCTGCTGCCAGGTTATACAATCGTCCGCCAACTCCCTCTCTGTTCCCCAAGAAAGAGGATGGTAGACTGCAGGAGGAGGGCATCTTCAGCCTGCGGTTCACAGCGTTCACGTTCGTATCAGCCTGGGGTTGCTGCTGCTATTACTACTACTACTACTATTACTACTACTACTACTACTACTACTACTACTACCAGCTGCTGACAGATGCACTGTAATATTCTCAATTTTTCTCTCCTCGTCCCTTCTGCGAGTTATAAATCATTGTTGCAAAGTAAGTTTGTGAGTCTTAGCCCTAAATCATGGTGCCTGCCCATCCTGTTCTTGATGAGGACACCCTAGCAAGCATTCACAATGGACAATGGTTATTAGTGCCGAGGTGGAGATATGTAGAGGTGTGAGCCACGGTGTCCGACCGATTATTGCCTTCGAGTGTACGTTACGCGGGCATAGAATATATCGATAATAAATGTGTGTTGCGGACTCCCCAAAGCCATTCACTAAGCAAACATTTTTTGTTCATTGTGCACTTACCTGGGGGCAGTCCCGGGGGCCGCTTGAGACCGAGGATAAGAAGGAAAATGAGGAAACCGAGGAGAAGCACTTCCGTCATCATCTCGTCACTTGATGGAGCAAGAGATCGACTGACTGTGCTTGGTGGTAAGGACGATTAGCAGACTGCCCCTGTCTTATATACCCCGTTCCCTTGCTACCTCCCCTCCCCTTCCTTCCCTCCCCTGCACTCTTCTTCTGCTTTATTCTCTTCTCCCCTTCCCTCCCCTCCCCTTCCCTCTTCCTCTGCCTCCCACTGCCCTCCCGTCTTCCTCTCCTCTCTCCTTCACTTCTCCTTTTCCTTGTCCCTCCTCTTCCCCAACTTCCCCCTCCTCTCCCCCTCTTCTATCAGGACTCGTTAGGTCTATTGCTGTTTGCTATCTTTTTCACTCCTTTGTACTCCTTCTTTACTCCCCCTCCTCTTCCCTCTTTCTCTACTCCCCCCTTCTCCCTGAACTTCCCCCTTTCCTTTTCCTCCCCTCTCCTCCCCTCCCCTCTTCTCCCCTCCACTCTCTCCTTTACTTCTTCCTCCCTTCCCTTCAAGCAAGGTAGTAGTAATAATAGTTGAGTAATCCCGGTCTACCTGGCCGCGTTGACCCGGCAACTGTAGACAAGCAATCGCCCCTGCAAGGCCATCCCACGAGGTGTGCACCCGCTGGCAGTTCCGCGTGGAGACAGTCAGCATTGCCAATCATAAATTTCCGTAAGACGTGAACCCCGATACCTCAGTCGTCTATACGGGACACTGGCGAATGACAGGGAGGGGAGGTGGACCGGCACGTAGCGTGGGTGGAGGTGGAGGGGCAAGCGGGGACTGAGAAGACAGAGAAGTATCCTTTTTAGTCAGGTGTTAGGGACGAAAAATATGAACCAAGTAATTGTAATATTACATTTTTATGCATATTGCCCATAATTTTCAGTTGTAGTTAAGCATAGTAATACCAGATCAAGCAAAAATACAAACACGACAAAACACGTTGTGTGTAAAATGTGTTTTCGCATATTACAATCGTGGGGAAGGCCATGACCTACACGACGACATTGCCGTTGTATGACATGGCTAGGGTGGTAGATTGGTGCTGTTATAGCTGTGCCCTCGTCCATGTCATTATCACTGTGTGCAGGTTAACACAAAAAGGTGCCATAAATCTCATTAACAATTAGTGAATATATCCGTGATGGGTAATATTACAGAAATATATAAAAGCAAATGTTACGACAGGTCATGATGATTCTAAAATTGTTATCACAAGCATTGGGGCAGCTCACACATATAACGATATTCATAGAACATTATCTTCATGTTTCCGGACACTGTTTATGATATAGCTTGCATATCCCCAACTATGACATCATAGAATGTGTGTAAACAGTATCGGGGGTTGATACTGGCGTTTTAAAAATGGCAGTAGAGTTTTACAGCAGTGGAAAATTAATCACATCGTGGCCTTCAGGTCCAAGCACCATTATATGATATTAATCCTTACATGGTCAGAAACGTTAAAGTATATTATCCTCTGTTACCTGTATGTAAATATAGCTAAACAAACATACTGCTAAGACTGGGGGACTGTGGTCACTATACATACAAAGGCAGCACGGTATGTAAGGTAGAACCGCACATTCTGTTACTATGGTAACCGTGGGGGTGGGGGCAAGTGATGCAGTGGATTAGTGTTGGTTTCAAGGTTGCGAGCTGGTTTCACAGTGGTAAGCTGCGTGTGAGGCTAGCCGTTTTGTGCTGACATGGCACCCACCACAACACACAATACTCACGTAATGCCGTCGCTGCTTGTTGTTACCGCTGTGTCTTATATAGTTAACATATTAATACACAGATACCGTGTATGACTTCTTCCAGTGTGGGCATCAGCCCTCTGATTCATATTCTTATTGTTTGTTAATGAAAAACGGAAAAGTAAATTGGTTTGGGGAGGGATTTGTCGATTTCACTTTTAATGTAAGGATCCACAGATGATCCCACGACACCTTGGCACAATAATGCTTCAGTGCACATCAATGCTTCATTTCTTATTTTAAGTAATACAGTGTTAATACTAGGTAGACTGTATGTATTCATTTCTAATGTAATATCTGTATTCTATAGGTAATGGAAATAATTGACACTGCTCGTTTTCAATATATACGAGTTGGAACTGCGGCTTCATATGACCCCTGAAACTAGGAATACAATATTTGCTTCATATTAGTCGTTTCTCGGACTCCATTCCTCTTTAACCCCTCCACCTCCACCCGCGCTACTTGCCGGCTCACGTTTGCATCTCTCCATCAATTAAGAGCGGCAAGACAATAGGCTCCACATCGCCCTGTTATTTGGTTTTATGGTTTCCATTCAGCATTGTTAAAGTCTTCCTTGGTTACAGAAATTCATTAGGCTTGTCACTCATTGTAGATTCACCCAAGGAAGAAATGGACAGGACTATATCAAGTGAGTGGATGATGATCACCATCACCTACCACCTTCCAAGCAGGTAAAGTGCAATCACTTATAGCCCTTGAAGGATGAAAAGCATGTTTTTACCACAGGCTTGCAAGTGTGATCGCTGCTGTGGCTGGATTGCATTCCTACTTTGAAATCCTCATGGAGCTGTATCACAATCATCTACACAAGAATTTTTCTAGGTAGCACTGGCTCTGTAAACGTATAGAGAGGTTTGGCACAAGCGCGTGAAATCTGGCATTCGATATGGTAATCTTTCCGAAATAAGGCATTCAGTTATCTGTTGTTCCTTCCTGCAGGTCTGTCATTCAGTTGCCAATAATTCAACCGATTCTTGCAGCTGGGCAGGAGCAAAAAGTGAACGGTGTGATAACTTTAGCTTATTCCAGCTATTTCCCTTTTTTTCGCCCTTAACCTAAAAAAAAAAAAAAAAAAAAAATGAGTGAGTGAGTGAGGGAGGGAAGAAGTGATGGAATGAGGGAACGAACAAGGATATGAGTGAGTGAGGAATGACTGGTTGATTGATTGAGTGAACGAATGAGAGAAAGCGTGAAGGAATGGGGGAAGCAGCATGGGAATGAGTGAGTGAGTGAATGAGTGAGTGAGGAAGAAGAGGAAGGGAGGGAGGGGGTGAAGGAGTGAGTGAATAAATGAGTGAGGAAGGAGAGAGGGAGGGAGAGTCTAGCAGGCGGGCTAGTAACAAAACCGAGGAGTTAGTATTCATCAAATATCTCAGACAGTTCTTACGATAAACAAATCTTCATAACACTTGACTATTTCCACTCACGGCTATTTTCGTTGTCCATTATTTCACATTAATATTCACTGCAAATTTGACCTACCTTGTAATTATTTATGGGTAACATCAGACGATTATATACTGCTCAGGAGTAACTTTGGAAACACACACACACACACACACACACACACACACACACACACACGACGAAACTCAGGAAGACATACGGCGACACTGTTATGTCATCACACACACACACACACACACACACACACACACACACACACACACACACACACACACACACACACACACACATGGACGTGCTACATCGGCGCTCCGTACCGAACCAACACGGCCAGTGGCATTACCTAAATTAGTATCAATGTATGATTCAAGCTCTGTACCAGGTTAGACTAAATGATTTTTCATTATTAAAAGGAAAAAAAAATAATAAGTTTAAACAAGACTTGTTCAAACAGGAAAGAGAACCAAGACCAAAGAATACGCTGAGTCATCTGAGGTTTGTTTAGACTACAACAACACGGGGATTGTAAGTACATGCTCTGCACTTTTAGTATTGAAAAATGAACACATACTTTAGTAAAGCAAATTTGGAAAAGAAAAGGGATAAAGGTAAAAAGCAAAATGATGATTTCTACCAAGAACTGGTTGAAGTGGAGACTCACAATAGACTGGTTGAACGTGTAAACAAACTAGAAATGGCTTTCAAAAATGAAATTGATGAAATAAAGAAGCAGATGCACTTGCAAAAGGAAGAGATAGAAAAACTAGGAATGGAGGCCAATAAGAAAGACACAACCATCAGTGAACTAACAGTGGAATTGAGTACACTTAGGAAGGAAATGAGTGAAATGGCAAGTACAGTAGTCAATCACGAGAGTGTTGTGGAAGAGTTCAAAAATCAAACAGAGACAATTAGGCAAGTGAGCAGTCTTATTGACCAGAGTAGTGATATTGAGGAGAAGATAACACAGGTGAATGAAGCTGTGCAAAGCTACAAAAATGATGTGGAAACCACGTATGCTGAAATGGTGAAAGTAAAGAAAGACTTAGAAACAAGGGTGGAGGAAAAAAGCATTAAAAAGGAAGTGAAAAGAATAATCCAAAACAATCCGAAGGTAGTCAGAGATTCAGTAGATATTAACAAATCTATAGTAATCACTGGTATAGAAGAGGAAGAAGTAAAAAACAAGGTCACAAGAGACAAAAAGGAGATGGCAAATGTAATGAGCTTACTGAAAGAAGTATCAGAGGAAATCTGTAGTAAAGACAAAGAGGAACACAAAAGGTTAGGGAAATATGAGAAAAGCAAGACAAGACCTCTAAAGGTGACTTTCCAGAGTGTAAACTCTGTGGAAGAGATACTAAAAAAATGCAAAGAATCTTAGGGAAAAAGAGGAGTTCAAAAATGTATGGATAAAAAGATGCCTAACACAAGAGGAACTGGAAATACTGAAAGAGAAAAGGGAGGAAGCAAAAACAAAAAATGAGGGAAGATCAGAAAAGGAGAAGAAGAAATTTTTTTACAAAGTAATAGGATTACAGGTACGAAAGTGGTACAGAAACAGGATGGAATAAAAAGGAGGAAGGTAGTAGAACCATGTCATGACAAGTATATAAACAAGATGATAAAGTTGATGTACTCAAATGTGGATGGAATGGTATCTAAATTACTAGAGATAAATGATTATGTCAGAGAAAATGAACCACAAATAATATGCCTAACCGAAACAAAATTAACACCAAGGATATCCAATGACATACTAAACTTAGAGGAATACAATATATGGAGAAGAGAAATTTTAAAAAAAGGAGGAGGAATTATAATATTAACTAAGAAAAATCTAAAAGTCAATGAAATAAAACAAGATATACCATCACAAATAGAACTGATTGCAGTAGACACATCTGAAGGTAAAGTAATTGTAGCCAATTTGTACATGCCACCCAGATCAAACACATGGGAAAGAGATGAATATGAGGACCTGGCAGAGAGTACAATTCAGAGTTTAAGATCATTACTACATAAAATGGAAGAGAAATCAGAAAGAATTATACTAACTGGGGATTTCAATACAAATATAAATTGGAATACTCTAGATATAATTAGCCAAGAAAGCTGTTGGGACCAAAAGCTCCTGGATCTCGTACAAGAGTTTTTCTTAACGCAACATGTGAGGGAAACCACGAGAAAAAGAGGACTTGATGTACCTTCAGTGCTAGATCTAATATTTACTAGGCAAGAAAATGATATTGACAGTTTAATATATCACCCTCCACTCGGCAAAAGCGATCATGCAGTACTAAATTATAACTTCAGGATAGCATATGACATAGTAAACAGCAATGACTGTTACAAAAAGAGCCTAAACTATAAAAAGGGAAATTATCAAGACCTAAAGAAGTATTTCTTAGAAGTTGATTGAGAAAATGAGCTTAGAGGACAAGATTTAAATGCTGTATATAAAAAACTCTGTGAATTTTATGAAATAGGAGTCCAGAAGTAAATCCCACAGCACCAAGAAGCAGATAAGAAAATACAGAAATGGTTCAATACAGAATGTAAAAAATCAAAAGAAAGAAGAGATTTGTTGTGGAATAGATGCAGAAGACATAATAGTGAAAGGGCGTATAATAATTACAAACAGGCAAGAAACGATTATACAAGAATAAAGAGGGAAGCCCAAAAACAGTTTGAGGAGGATATAATAAATAAAAGTAGTTATCAACCAAAGCTGTTTTACAGCTATATCAGAAGCAAAACCAAAGTAAAAGATATAATACAATCAATTAAGGATGAGGGAATCACTTATACACAAGAGGAAGATATTTGTGAAGCACTAAATAAGAATTTCCAATTAGTTTTTACAGAAGAAAAACATTTTGTGAGGGACTATGTGGAAGATGCATGTCCACACATACTACCAGATATACAAATAGCAGAAAAAGTAATACAGGAGGAGTTAAGTAGATTAGACCGGGGAAAAGCAAGTGGTCCTGATGAAATTTCATGTTGGGTACTACGAGAATGTGCAAAGGAGTTAAGTAAACCATTATTTTTATTTTTCAAGAAATCCTTGAGTCAAGGTAAACTACCTGATATTTGGAAAAAAGCAAACATTGTCCCCTTATTCAAGAAAAGAAATAGACAAAAGCCACTCAACTACCGACCAGTATCACTGACCAGTGTTGTAAGCAAGGTATTAGAAAAGCTTTTAAGAAAAGCTTGGGTAAATCATCTAGAAGAACATAGTATGATAACAGAAAGACAGTTTGGTTTCAGAAAAGGAAAATCATGTGTTACTAATCTGTTGAGCCACTATGACAGAGTAACAAACACAATACAGGAAAGGGAAGGATGGGTGGACAGTATCTATTTAGATTTCAAGAAAGCTTTTGACACAGTACCACACCAAAGACTTTTATGGAAACTGTACCATCAAGGAGGAATTCGAGGCAAACTGTTTTGTTGGATGCAAGACTGAGGTGGTTTGGCCATGTGGAGAGGATGGAGGGTGAAAGACTGATGAAGAGAGTGTATGTGAGTGAGGTGGAGGGGGAAAGAGGGAGGGGGAGGCCGTGGATGAGATGGAGGGATGGGGTGGAGAGGTATATGAGAGAGGGGGGTGTGAGTTGGGAGCAGGGGAGTGAAATGGCGGGGGACAGGGCGACTTGGAGGCGATTTGTTTGTGGCCACCCCAAACGGGATTGGGGTGTCTGGCGGTAGATAGATAGATAGATAGAAGACTTTCTCATAAAAAGAGAAATAAGAACAGTACTAAGAGGAAACTACTCATCATGGAAAGAAGTGATTAGTGGAGTACCACAGGGTTCAGTGCTGGCACCAATCATGTTTTTAGTGTATGTAAATGATATAAACAGTAACACTGGAAATGAGAGCTGTCTGAATATGTTTGCAGATGATGCAAAAAGCCTACAAACGAGAAGTACTAACACAGATTC
>NC_137007.1:14118714-14133714 GCF_032717465.1 Coenobita brevimanus
TTCAGTTACATTATTGCTGAATGGGAAGGTATGAGCTAGAGCAGATGGAAGGGGTGGAAGACGTATGTAAGATATTCACGGAAGAGATAGGCGCAGCGTGTGAGGCGGTTTGTGGAGTGAGGAGGAGATGCAAGGGTGTGCAAGGGACAGCATGGTGGAATGATGAGGTGAAACGAGCTGTGGAACAAAAGAAGAAGGCATATATTGAGTAGAGGTAGGGGAGAAGATGAGAGAGAGAAGAGAGGTATATGTGAGCAGGAGAAGGGAGGTTAAGAGACTGGTGAAGGAGAGTAAAAAGAAAGTGGATGAGGAGTTTGGGAGGAATCTGAGTGTGAAATGGAGGGAGAGTAAGAAATTGTTTTGGAAGGAGGTAAAGAAAGTAAGGCAGTGTGAAAGGGGAAATAGTAGGGGAGTGAAAGATAGGAATAATAGATTGTTGGTGGAGAAGAGAGAGAAACTGAGGAGATGGAAGGAGCACTTTGAGGATTTGTTGAATGTGGAGAGTGAGAGCAGTGCGAGTATAAGTGGTTGGGGAATGGCTGGGAGAAGAAGAGATGAGAGGAGGGAGGAAGAGATCAGTAGGGCGGAAGTAGTGGAAGCGATGAAGAATATTAAGTTGGGAAAGGCCCCAGGAATTGATGGAGTGTGTGGTGAAATGCTTAGGTATGGGGGTGAGATTGTTGTGGAGTGGATATGGAAGTTGTGTAGATTGGCTTGGGAAGAGGGAAGGGTTCCAGAGGACTGGAAATCAGGTATAATTGTTCCTTTATACAAAGGAAAAGGAGAGAAGTATGTGGTAACCATAGGGGTATTTGCCTACTTAGTGTGACTGGTAAAATATATGGTAGAATACTCATTGATAGGGTTAGGCATATGACAGAGGAGCTAGTTGGAGAAGAACAAGGGGGATTTAGGAAGGGAAAAGGGTGTGTAGATCAGATATTTGTTCTAAGATGTTTAGTGGAGAAGTATCTAGAGAAGGGAAGGAAAGTGTATGCTGCCTTCATGGACTTGGAGAAAGCTTATGACAGAATAGATAGGCAAGGTATGTGGAAGGTATTAAGAATATATGGAGTGGAGGGGAAATTGTTGAGTGCTGTGAAGAGTATGTACGAGGGAGCTAGGGTTACGGTGCGAGTGGATGGTGAGCTGAGTGAGTTCTTTGATCTCAATGTGGGACTGAAACAGGGTTGTGTGATGTCTCCATGGCTGTTTAATATATACATGGATGGGGTTGTAAAGGAGGTGCAGGGTAGGGCAGTGGATGTGGGGGTGGCTCTAATGAATGAGGGTGAGATTTGGAAGCTTCCGGTGTTGCTGTTTGCTGATGATACAGTACTGTTGAGTGAAGATGAATGGGAGTTGCAAGGTTTGGTGAATGAATTTGGGACAGTGTGTAGGAGGAGGAATCTGAAAGTTAATGTAAACAAAAGTAAAGTTATGGTGTTTGAGAGGAATGAAGTCACAGAGTGTGCAGTGAGGTTGGATGGTGAGGATATGGAGAATGTGAGTGCATTCAAGTACTTGGGTAGTGTGATGAGTAAGGATGGAACTTTGGGGGATGAAGTGCGTGAAAGGGTACAGCAGGGAAGGAAGGTTGTTGGTACACTGAAAGCAGTGATGAGAAATAGGGAGGTGAGTATGGAAGTTAAGAAGTCACTGCATGATAGTATTGTGATCCCTACCCTGACGTATGGAAGCGAGGCATGGACCTTGCAAGAGGGGAACAAGTCAAGAGTGAGAGCAGTGGAAATGAGTTACTTGAGAGGAGCATGTGGAGTGACGTGGAGGGACAGGTTGACGAATGAAGAAGTGAAGGAACGCTGTGGGGTGGATGTGGATGTGGTTGAGAAGATTAGGAGAAATACACTGAGGTGGTTTGGACATGTGAAGAGAATGGAGAATGAAAGACTGACTAAGAGGGTGTATGTAGGTGAGGTGGAGGGAGGGAGAGGGAGAGGTAGACCGAGGATGAGGTGGAGGGATGGAGTTGAGAGGTATATGAGGGAGGGGGGGGTGAGTTAGGGGGAGGGTAGTCAAATGGTGGGTGACAGAGCGACTTGGAGGCGTTTTGTCTGCGGCCACCCTTTGCGAGATTAGGGTGTCGGGCTATAGATAGATAGATAGAGAGTGTGAGAGAATGGGAGTATGGATGGGGTATATGTGCAGGAATAGGTGAAAATAAGATGGCAAAAGAAGGAGTATGTATAGTTGTGAGTAAAAGATGGAAGAAGACCATAAGAGAGTATGGATCAGTTGGGTCAAGGATTGTGTGGGTAAGATTGAAAGTTGGAATACAAATGTGGGTGATTGTGTGTGTGTATGCGCCAATGCAAGATCGTGCAAGCAGAGTGAGAGAAGAGTTCTGGACAAATGTGGAAGTGTGCATGGAAAAGTTTGGAAGGAATGAGAGAGTGTTTTTGATCGGTGATATGAATGGTAAAGTAGGGAATGTGAAGGTGGATGGCACAATAGTTGGTGAGTGGGGTGTGCCTGCTGAGATAGATGAGATTTATGGCAGTGCATTAGTGGACAATTGTGCTGGGATGTCAAGTGATATCCAATACCCTCTTCAGGCACAAGATGATCCACAGGTATACATGGCGAGTGATGAGAAGGGTGGGTGGTGAACTGAATGAAAGGAAGGCAATGATTGATTATGTGTGTGTTGATGAAAGGATGCGAAAATGTGTAATGGATGCAAGAGCTTTATAGAGGTTGGGGGAGTGGACTTTCTGACCACTACTTGGTGGTGACCAGAATCAAGGTCCAATTAGGATGGAGAAATAGAAGAAGGGAGGGACGGGAAGAAGGAGTATTTGTAAGGAGAGTGGAAGGCTACAGGAGGATGAGAAAAAGGCAGAGTATAAGAGAGAAGTGGAGGAACGATTGGGCAAATATGAATTGGAGCAGATGGGGGACGTGGAAGGTGTGTGCAGGATATTTACAGAAGAAATATGTGTAGCATGTGATGTGGTGTGGGATTAAGAGAAGTCACGGAGGGTGTGCAAGGAACAGCGTGGATGAAGAGGTGAGACAGGCTGTGGCACAAAAGAAGAAAGCATACAATGAATGGATGAGAAATAGGGCGTGGAAGAAGTTGAGAGGTGGAAGAGATCTGAGTTATATGTAGAAAGAAAGAGAGAGGTAAAAAGATTAGTAAGAGAAAGTAAGAAGAGAGTGGATGAGGAATTTGGAAGGAATTTGAGTGTAAAGTGGAGGGACTGTAAGAAAATGTTCTGGAAAGAGGTGAAGAGAGTAAGACAGGGTGGAAGTGAAGTTAGCAGGGGAGTGAAAGATAAAAATGCTAGATTACTAGTGGAGAAGCGAAGAAAAGTGAGCAGATGGAGAGAGCACTTTAAGGAATTGTTGAACATAGAGGATGGAAGTAATGCGAGTATAAGTGGCTGGGGAATGGCTGGGAGGAGGAGGGAGGTGAGAAGACAGGAAGAAATCAGTAGGACAGAAGTTGTGGAAGCAATGAAGAAAGTTAAATTGGGGAAAGCCCCTGAAATTGATGGAGTGTGTGGTGAAATGCTGAAGTATGGGGGAGAGATAGTAGTAGAATGACTGTGGAAAATGTGCAGATTGGCCTGGGAGGAAGGTAGAGTCCTGGAGGATTGGAAGTCAGGGTATAATTATTCCCTTGTACAAAGGAAAAGGGGAATAAGAAGTTTGTGGTAATCATAGGGGCATCTGTCTTCTTAGTATAATAGGAAAAAGTGTATGGTAGGATACTTATTGACAGAGTTAGAGAAAGAACAGAGGAATTAGTTGGAGAACAGGGAGGCTTTAGGAAGGGAAGAGGTTGTGTAGATCAGATATTCATTCATAGATCTTTAGTGGAAAAGTTTCTAGAGAAGGGAAAGAAGTTGTATACGGCTTTCCTCGATTTGGAGAAAGCATATGACAAGGTGGATAGACAAGGATTGTGGAAAGTATTAAGAATATATGGAGTAGATGGGAAGTTGTTGAGTGCTGTGAAGAGTATGTATGATAGTGCTAAGGCTGCAGTGCGTGTGGATAGTGAACTGAGTGAATTTTTCTCTTTGAAGGTTGGGTTTAAACAGGATGTGTCATGTTCCATGGTTGTTCAATCTGTACATGGATGGGGTAATAAAAGAGGTACAAGGTAGGGTAGTGGATGTTGGAGTGGCCCTAGTGAGAGAGGGTAGTGTTTGGAAACTCCCTGTACTGTTGTTTGCAGATGATACTGTGTTGTTGAGTGAAGACGAAGGAGAGCTGCAAGGCTTGGTGGATGAGTTTGGGAGAGTGTGTAAGAAACGGAATCTAAAGGTGAATGTAGGGAAGAGTAAAATGATCATCTTTGAGAGAGAGGAAGTCAATGAATGTACAGCGAGGTTGGATGGTGAGGAATTGGAAAATGTGAGTACGTTTAAGTACTTGGGTGGTGTGATGAGTAAGGATGGAGGTTTGGAGGGTGAAGTGCTTGAAAGGGTATAGCAGGGAAGAAAGGTTGCTGGTTCCTTGAAAGCAGTGATAAGAAGCAGGGAAGTGAGCATGGAAGTGAAAAAGTTACTACATGACAGTATTGTGATACCAACTCTAACGTATAGAAGTGAAGCTTACATGTTGCTGAAAGGACACAAGTCAAGAGTGAGAGTAGTGGAATTGAGTTATTTAAGAGGAGCCTGTGGAGTCATATGGAGAGACAGACTGACAAATGAGAATATAAAGGAGCATTATAGTGTGGATGTGGATGTAATAGGAAGCGTTAGGAGGAACACACTGAGGTGGTTTGGCCATGTGGAGAGGATGGATGGTGAAAGACTGACGAAGAGTGTGTATGTGAGTGAGGTGGAGGAGGGAAGAGGGAGGGGGAGGCCGAGGATGAGATGGAGGGATGGGGTGGTGTCGCTGGGTTTTTAAGTATATATGCAATATTTTTCAATAATACTTCATACTTTAAAATGTTACTTGAGAACAGGACAATGAATTGACTTGTGAAAATCAAGCAATGATTACTTCATGCCGGTTTACTTCGCCGATTCTTTAAGGACGAGAATTTATAAACTTTACAACAGTACACAGCAGAGACTAATTACTCACACCTGCTGTTTATTGGTACTGTTAGCCTCTGGAGAAAGTGACTCCACCCCTGACAATCAATATCTAATGCTATTAATGATAAACAGGTTCTTGCCAGTGCATTAACTCAAAGTCGCACAACGGATTTTAATATAAAAGGACTGGCCTAAGTACCAGTTATGAATACTGCAAAGGATTTATGCAAACTAGGAGCTATAAGTGAAATAAGCTTAATGTGGAGAAACACGAGTTTACATTACATTAAGCTCAAGAAAAAGATCTGTTAATTTATTGAGTACAATGAGTTAAATTTATATTACATGTTTCAAAATGAATTCAAAATAAGAACACACTCACTCACTCACTCAAAAGCTAAACTCTTTAGCCTAGGCAAAACGAAAGAAAAATACTTGTCAGAAAAGGGGCTAGGTGGGATGAACTGGGTATCATTGCTGAGGAAGGATGCTGCCACACATGCTGAACCTCTGCGCCGGATCACACTGAGTGGAGACTTCAAGAACCCGCTGAAGAATGACCTGGTCTCACGGCGCTTCAATCCTAACTGAATTCAAACAAGTGAGACAAGGGCAGAGGACAGCCTCTAACTGGTAACGGCTAACGGGAAGAGAGTGAGCGAAACACGCCCATAATAAATCACTCAGCAAAAGTGCCAATGTCACGCACAAGGACAATCACTTATGAAACAATGAAAAATGTTCTGAAAACACTCCCGATTGGGTGAATACATGGCGGTTGATTGAGTGATACTTATGAGAATTCACTAGAATTCGCGGTTTCCCACCAAAGTTCAATGTCACAAGTTTATTTAGATAGAGAATCGCGCCAACGCGTGACATTACGCCCCATCAAAATCAGTTTTTTTTCCTCAGGAAAAGAAATTTTCAATTTACATACATATAAATCCTAACTCAGTCACACAAGATTCACACTGTGGTGTGTGTGCTATCGTACTACAGGAGAAAATCACAGTTGCCTATGAGCGTAAAAACCTCATATTTAGGTTAATAGGAGCAAGCTTGAGGAAAAAACTCCGTGACGACGGTGAAAAATCCTGTACTCAGGTGAAACTGAGCAAAAAATTAGCCACATTTACATTAACAACTAATTGTTATGTAGCGTGATGTATGTAATACACGGTGTAGGTGTGACAGTTGTGGAGTAACTGTACCTACCTGTAAAATTACATAATGCAAGTCAATAGTAAATGATGGCGACGAGGCAGAAGAGAAGAGGCGGCAGCATGCGTTGGCAGCATGCGTCATTGACGATCAGCTGTTCTGCACGGCAATGCTGCACCCGCCAACTGCACCTGCAAAAGCAATCAAGGTGGAGCATCAAAAGTGTCATTTCTCTATCTCTGCCTAGCAATCAGTACTTATGTTACAAAAAGTACACTATTTACATTATTAACCAGGAAACGAAGTCAAGGCATCTCTGCAGGACATCAAACGCTGACCCAGTTTACTGGTTAAACCCTATACCTGATTAGCGAAAAGACTGGGCATTTGTGCAGAACATCAAACACTGCAATTCGCTAAATTAACCAGGGAACGTGGTCATGAGTGAAAAGACTGGGTGTCTGTGCAGGACATCAAACACTGCGATTCACTAATGGAACCCAGTTTACTGGTTAAACCTTATACCTAATTAGCGAAAAGACTGGGCATTTGTTTACTGGTTAAACCTTATACCTAATTAGCGAAAAGACTGGGCATTTGTACAGGACATCAAACGCTGCAATTCACTAATGAGACCCGTGTTAGTTATCAGCTAGCAGGCGAGACATCAGGTCTGCGCCTACATTGTCACTTCCCTTGATGTATCTCACAAGGTTAAACTGCTGCAAATACAGTGTCCAGCGTGTCAATCTTGCATTAGCCGTGTTGGTCATGCCGAGACTAGTGAGTGGCATATGATCAGTTTCCAGAGTGAATGGTGCCCCATATAAATAATAGTAATATTTCTTAACACCATCAACCACGGCCAAGAGTTCCATCTCAACAGTACTGTAATTCCTCTCGGTGGGTTTTAGCTTACGGCTGTAGTATGCCACTGGGAAAATTCCGCCTTCTGATTCCTGCATTAATACGGCACCTACTCCATCTTGTGAAGCATCAGTGCACAGTATGAAAGGTTTGTTGGAATCAGGCAGCTGCAAGATAGGCTCTTTACACAGCATCTTCTTAAGGGCGGCAAAAGATCTCTCTTGTGCTTTTCCCCATTCAAAGGTGTTTGGAGCATATTTTCGAAGCACTTCGTACAACGGTTGGACAATAAGGGCAAAGTTGGGGATAAAACTCCTATAATACCCTACTAGGCCAAGGAATGCCCTAACCTGTTTCTTGGTAACGGGTCTCGGGGCTTCTCTAACTTTCCTAATCTTGTCACCCTGACACCTGCAGCGATTGTCCAAGGAACTCCACCTCACTGTGAGCAATTTTACATTTGCTAGGCTTCACAGTCATGTTGAAACTCTGGAGTCTACTGAAGACAATTTCCAAGAGTCTGAGGTGCTCCTCCAACATGGGAGAATGAATGAGGACATCATCAATGAACATCTCTACTCCTACGATACCATGGAGCACTTGTCTCATGGCACGATTGAATACTGCTGGGGAATTGGTAAATCCAAATGGGAGGACTATATACTGATACAACCCCCTAGGAGTAGCAAAGGCAGTGAACTGACAGCTCTCGGGGTGAAGGGGAATCTGAAAGAATCCCTTCGCCAAATCGAGCTTTGTGAAATATCGTGACCCTGCCAGCTTGGAGAAGATGGCAATGTGGTCACCCATCGGCTCAGCATCCACTTTGGTGATTGCATTGAGCCTCCTGTAGTCGCCACAAATCCTGATTCCACCATCTTTCTTGCGAACTACTACCACTGGACTGCAGTAAGGAGATAAGGACTTTTCAATAATACCTGCAATCTCCATGTCAGCAATTTTGTTGTCTAATGTGCCCAGTAGTCACATGGGAATCGGATATGGCTTATCCTTCACGGGAGTATCGCTGGTCAACTGAATTTTGTGACAATCAACCTTTGCAAGTCTAGGTTGGTCAGAGAAGACATAAGCATACCGACAGAGCAGTGACCTTATGGCATTCTGATCACCCAATGCTAAGTCAGCGTTAAGTAAAACACCTCCGACAGTCTCATCCTAACGGGACTGAGCGGTTAAGGGCTCGTCATCAAGGTCATCAGCTGGGATCACCGCGGCTGCCCCGGTTTCTTCCAGTGGTTGGTCACTATCATCAGCTACTCGTAGGCCAGTCTCCTCGGGGTTTGACTCATGATAAGCCTTCAACATGTTAATATGGAACTTTTTGCGAAGATTCCCCATCTGAATTATGTAGCTGAGGTCTGAAATGCGCTCTACTACATCAATGGACCCTTCCACTGTGCCAGCAACTTGTTCTGGGCAGTGGGGAGTAAACCAAGCACTTATCGCCTGGACTGAACTTCCAAAGTTTTGCCTTCTTATCATAATAGGCTTTCTGAACTTGGAGCGCCTTGATCAATTCTTCCTCAACATCTGCCTGTTTTGCTCTAGCAGGCAGATGTTCAGCAAAATCATCTTCATCGTCTTCACTTGCTGAACTTGTACTATAATACAATTCAATTTCACAGGAGTCAGTGCTTGAACTTGGTCCCGGTATTGTTTGTTTTCTACTCAGTCGTTTTACATTTCTTTTAGTTGTGGTAGCATCGAAGGATCCAAAAAACCGTTTTTCTCTTTGTTCTCTGGTCCACTAAAAATTCTTGCTCCATTTGTTGTACTCTTTTTCTCCTTCTCACACTTGCATGTCTTGAAGTCCTTACATTTGCAAGCTGCAATATCAAATAATCTGTCCAAAGCATCTTTTTGAAAATCTTGTACTTTCTCTTGGTAAGTCTTAATGTCCTTCCTTTCTTTTCCTGGCTTTTGTAATATTTTGTATTTGTTCTGATAGCTTTTCAACATCTGCCTAACTCGTTCATCAGACACAGTTGGAATTGAAGCTCGCTTCCACACAGACTTCACCTTTGAAATGACAGCAACACTTTCCTCAGAAAATATTGGCTCCTTTTTAGAAGTCTTCAGATTTTGCCGTACATACAAATAATATCTCATTACATCATGATATGTCGGGAGAGAGTTCATATTTAAATCATCTGGTGTCCCAAAAATGGGACACATACTTGCAAGTCTTGTTTCGTGGCAGGCCATCCTTTGAATCAAATCAGACCTTTCTGTAGGGAGCAGACAAGTAAAGACAAGTAAACATACATAAAATAACAGACAAGTAAAGACTGACAGACAATGAGAGAAGAGGAAACATGTAGCGACATGCCATGACATGAAGCCTATCTGTGGAGGCAGAAGATATTAGACTACAGCACTGAGACTTGAAATACAGACATTCATGTTGCCCAATAGTGTATTTTCAACTATTAGAAGGGTTTTTGGCTCTACTGTGATTTTTAGAAATATTATGAAAAAATGGCTATTTCAGGAAAATTTGTTTATAAACTGATGCTTTGGGGAGGCAGAAGATATTATTTAGTAAAGAGCAACTTTTTTCTGTATGTTTAGGAAGCAAACTAGAAAATATTTATAACTATTGCTATATGATTTATGCCCTGCTTAGTATAGTTAAAAAGTCCAAAATGTATCATATATTTTCTTGAATTTTGCAAAGTTTGTGCACCTTGGGGAGGCAGAAGATATTGTTGTAGAAACTTGATAGTTCACAGTAATTTTTTTCTCATGGGTACACAACTTTTGAACACTATTGGATTTTGAATTTCTAAAAAATTGTAAAAACGATCCACCTTAGGACTCAACACGAGTTACAACAACGCGAGAGAGAACGTGAATACGAGTGTGAACAACGAGACAGAGAACGAGAACACGAACATGCCGAGCGAGAAGCACGCGAAAAACATGAACTTGAAATGCTCAAGCGAGATTCCTTGGCTTCAATCACATCTGGTGCAGCTGGCCCAAGCTCCACGAGCGCTCTCCCTGCACATGTTCTGGCGACCCCACACATCAAGCTTCCCCCATACAAGGAAGGCGAGTGAATCGAGCCATACATAGCTCGTTTAGAAGTCATGGCTCAGCTTTACCAGCTGGATGATGCAGCTGAGCGGCTTCAGTTTCTTAGCCTGTTTGAGGGCCCTGCCCTTGATATTCTCCAAAGAATTCGTGGAGACAATCTCACGTATGAGATGATGAAGGCCGCACTCGTCAAAGCGTACGGTCTCACAGCTGACGACGCCAAGAGTCAGTTCATGAGGGTGCGTTTACAGGAAAAGGAGACTGCCGTTCAGTTTCTTGACCGGCTTACTGCTTACTTAGATGAATGGATGGAGAAGGATGAAACTCCTTCCACGCGTGAGGGGATAATTGACCTTATGCTGCGCATGCAGCTGGAAAAGTCGTGGCCTGCCGAACTTATGGCTCAGCTTAAGATCTGCCAGGTAAAGGATGCCAGCCAAATGGTGAAGGCAGATGCATTCTTCACTGCCTATGGGTATCAAACTCGTAAGCAATACACCTGGAACAGGAAAGCTGACAAATCTGGGAAACCGTCTCAGACTGAATCCCAGCAACAAGGCCATTCTCAGAATAATGGCCAAGGTCCAAAACTGCAGAAGGACCAGGGGCAAAACACTCAGAAACCTGAGTGGAAGCAGTAAGACAAGCAGAACCCTAACCAGTAGCAGTACCGGTATTTCAAGCAGCAGCTGGGCAAGGACAAACCAGGTAACCCTCAGTCAGGACAATCGACTTTAGTGTATAGGAGGCAGGATGCAAATGCAGCCTTCATTCCCCAACAAGCGCACAGTGGTGCCAGCCCCACCAGTACAGGTACTTCCCAGCTCCCCAGTTACAGTGAACCCTCCATCTCAGGTGGTCAATGCTCCAGCTCCTCAGATGGTGAGCACGACCCCTCAGGCATCAAGTTCTCAGGGCACCACATTTGCTGCATCGTTTGTTCCGCAGTCTCACCAATGACTGGCTGCTACCTCCTCAGACCCTTCCACCAGTAACACTGCCTTTCTTGTTCAGCCAGGGTATGTGGGAGGTGTTTCTGTCAATGTCCTGAGAAATAACGGTTCCTCAGGTTGATCCGTCAAGCAAAGTTTAGTTTGGGCTGACGAGTACACAGGTAAGCAGATCCAAGTTAGACTTATTGATGGATCAATGAGATTGTTCCCTGAGGCACGTATCCAGGTGGCATCTCCTTCCTACACAGGCTTGACAGCTGCTGCTGTCATGCCAGACCCCTTGTTTGACCTCATTATCGGCAACATACCGGGCATCAAAAACAGTTGCGCCGTAGATGTTGCTACTCAGACTTCGGCTGTTGCAGTAACACGAGCCATGGCCAAGGCTCCGAATCGTGTCACCCCGATGACTGTTGCAACGCCGCAAGATTTGATTCATAGTCAAGATGTTGTCCAAGAACAACAGTCTGACCTGACACTTGCTGCCGTGTGAAAGAAGCAAAAGGGTAGAGTGATAAAGTATTCACGGGGAGGTCAAGCCAAGTTCCTTCGCAAACAAGGACGGTTTTACCATGAGTCACAAACACCCCAGGGCGAGGTTCAACTGCAGTTCGTCGTTCCCGCAAAGTATAGCCAGGCAGTGTTCGAATTAGGTCATTGTTCAATGATGGGAGGTCACATGGGCCAAAAGAAAACCTCTGACCGCATCCATGCTGACTTTTTCTGGCCAGAAATGGGACAGGAAATAAAAAGGCTTATGCGTTTCTGTGATGTGTGTTAGTGTACCACTGACCGGGGACGCGTCCGTCCTGCACCATTGAAACCAATGCCTGTAATCTCTGAACCGTTCGAGAGAGTAGCAGTTGACATTGTTGGGCCAATCTCCCCTAGGGCAAGTGATGGATCAAGGTATATCCTCACTATTGTTGATTTCAGCACACGGTGGCCTGAAGCCATGGCCCTTAACCCGCCGCGTCCCGGAGACGTGAATTCACATCCTCACATGATGTGCACTCATATCCCGGAGACGTGAATTAATGTGGCAACATTGCAAGGTCCCTAATTTGCACAATTTTCAATTTTCGCGAGTGATTTCACGAGTGATTTTTGGCATGTATACACGGGACACCTTCCTCTATTCCTCTACAAGATGCCAAGCAGGGACAGTGCCTTACATCGCATAACCTCTCCCCCCCCCTGCATGCCATTGTCTCGGCAATTCACCTGTTACCAGTGACCTGGCCAATAAAGACATTCAGGGCCAGAGTGATTCCCCAATCGATGACAATGTGGAGGACAAAGGTTACATAGCATTAGAGGAAGAAACAGTCCGAAATGATGATCAGGTAATGTGGGAAAAAAAGGTCATGATATGGTGATGAGTTAGTGAGTGAAACACTGCTTATAATGCCTACATTACTGTTTGAAAACCAATATACTCTTGTACTATATATAAATTCGTACCAAGTAAATAAATAAATACTGTTTATGAGTGGATAAAATAGTTACCCTCTCATAGAACTCGTTTTCTTTGGTGCCAGCCTGTTAGAAAACCCAGTCAGGTAAGGAGGTACTCGTACCTAGATCGAGTATTTTAAACCTGAGGTGAGCGATTTCTCTATGAATTTTCAATGTTTCTCACGAGAAGTGCATGTTTGAGCCAAAAAAAAAAAAAAGGTCCAAAAATGTTGAGCCTGGGGCGTACCACTGCCCAGATAACGTCGGGATGGGGCAGGTTAAGAACATAGAGGCCGTCACTGTTGCTGAGGCATTGATTGAAGTGTTCTGTTGCATAGGTATCCCCAAAGAGGTCTTAAGCGACCGGTGCTCGCAGTTCACCTCTGCAATGATGAACGAAGCATTCAGGTTGTTGTCCATCCGAGGCCTGCGAACTACGTCTTATCATCTCATGTGTAACGGGCTGTGTGAGAGGTTCAGTGGGACTCTCAAGAAGATGTTAAAGTGCATGGCCGCCGAACAGCCAAAGGAATGGCCACGGTTCATTGCTCCTCTTCTGTTTGCTTTTCGAGAAGCCCCACAGCATTCCTTGAAGTTCTCACCCTTTGAACTGGTGTATAGAAGGTCGGTCCGTGGACCACTTCAAGTCCTTTGCAAATTATGGGACGATGAAGAACTCGACCCTAAAGTCAAGACCACCTACACCTATGTCCTTGATCTAGCTGACCGCCTCCAGTCGACGTGTGAGTTAGCTAAGGAAGAACTGATCAAGGCGCCCGAAGTTCAGAAAGCCTATTATGATAAGAAGGCGAAACTTTGGAAGTTCAGTCCAGGCGATAAGTGCTTGGTGTTACTCCCCACTGCCCAGAACAAGTTGCTGGCACAGTGGAAGGGTCCATTTGATGTAGTAGAGCGCATTTCAGACCTCAACTACATAATTCAGATGGGGAATCTTCGCAAAAGGTTCCACATTAACATGTTGAAGGTTTATCATAAATCAAACCCCGAGGAGACTGGCCTACAAGTAGCTGATGATAGTGACCAGCCACTGGAAGAAACCGGGGCAGCTGCGGTGATCCAAGCTGATGACCATGATGACGAGCTCTTAACCGCTCAGTCCCATCAGGATGAGACTGTCGGAGATGTTTTACTTAATGCTGACTTAGCATTGGGTGATCAGAATGCCATAAGGTCACTGCTCTGTCGGTATGCTTGTCTTCTCTGACCAACCTAGACTTGCAAAGGTTGATTGCCACAAAATTCAGTTGACCAGCGATACTCCCGTGAAGGTTAAGCCATATCCGATTCCCATGCGATTACTGGGCGCAGTAGACAACAAAATTGCTGACATGGAGATTGCAGGTATTATTGAAAAGTTCTCATCTCCCTACTGCAGTCCAATGGTAGTAGTTCGCAAGAAAGATGGTGGAATCAGGATTTGTGGCGACTATAGGAGGCTCAATGCAATCATCAAAGTGGATGCTGAGCCAATGGGTGACCACATTGCCATCTTCTCCAAGCTGGCAGGGTCACGATATTTCACAAAGCTCGAATTGGAGAAGGGATTCTTTCAGATTCCCCTTCACCCCGAGAGCTGTCAGTTCACTGCCTTTGCTACTCCTAGGGGTTTGTATCAGTACAAAATCCTCCCATTTGGACTTACCAATTCCTCAGCAGTATTCAATCGTGCCATGAGACAAGTGCTCCATGGTATCGTAGGAGTAGAGATGTTCGTTGATGATGTCCTCGTTCATTCTCCCATGTTGGAGGAGCACCTCAGACTCTTGGAAATTGTCTTCAGTAGACTCCAGAATTTCAACATGACTGTGAAGCCTAGCAAATGTAAAATTGCTCACAGTGAGGTGGAGTTCCTCGGACAATCGCTGCAGGTGTCAGGGTGACAAGATTAGGAAAGTTAGAGAAGCCCCGAGACCCGTTACCAAGAAACAGGTTAGGGCATTCCTTGGCCTAGTGGGGTATTATAGGAGTTTTATCCCCAACTTTGCTCTTATTGCCCAACCGTTGTACGAGGTGCTTCGAAGACATGCTCCAAACACCACTGAATAGGGAAAAGCACAAGAGAGATCTTTTGCCGCCCTTAAGAAGATGCTGTGTAAGGAGCCTGTCTTGCAGCTGCCTGATTCCAAAAAACCTTTCATACTGTGCACTGATGCTTCACAAGATGGAGTAGGTGCTGTATTATATAATGCAGGAATCAGAAGGCGGAATTTTCCCAGTGGCATACTACAGCCGTAAGCTAAAACCCACCGAGAGGAATTACAGTACTGTTGAGAAGGAACTCTTGGCCGTGGTTGATGGTGTTAAGAAATATTACTATTATTTATACGGGGCACCATTCACTCTGGAAAATGATCATATGCCATTCACTAGTCTCGGCATGACCAAGACGGCTAATGCAAGACTGACACACTGGACACTGTATTTGCAGCAGTTTAACCTTGTTGTGAGATACA